>NW_023276806.1:261126583-261426583 GCF_003668045.3 Cricetulus griseus
GGGGTTGTCTGCAGTATCAGCTTTGGCACCATCACAGCTGTGATAGCTCTGATGTCACACCCCAACAGCTGGTGCCCCCCCACCTGCAGCTTCCTATAAAGGCCCTTTCGCACTCCGACCTTCCAGCATTTCTCTGTTTTCCCCAATGCCATTAATAAAACCTCTCATCCTGGCCTTTGAGTGTCCCTCTTCCTGCCTTATGCAAGGGTCAGACGTCCTGAGAGCATTTCCAGATGATCCCCAGGACATGAACTGTCTCACCTCTGGCTGGAGTCCCCAGTGGACTGTGGCTGGTGACTGGCAGCTGGATTGGTCCCCAAGTCTCACTATCGCTGATTGACTACCAGTGTTCAGGGACAGCAGAGGCCAGTGGAGATGTGGCATAGGCAGAGCATAGTGCCTCCTGAACAGGCTCCTGTACTACTCTATCAAATCTATTTAAATGTCCCAATCTGTAGATCTGTGTTCCCATGAAGAGTAAGTACAGCCTGGACGTCAGGGGAGGGTATCAAAGAGACACAGGCTGAATGGCAGGCGCTTCATAATCTGCCCTCTGGGGTCTGGGGCCTGTACCCGCTCTACAGGATCTCTCTCTCTCTCTCTCTCTCTCTCTCTCTCTCTCTCTCTCTCTCTCTCTGTGTGTGTGTGTGTGTGTGTGTGTGTGTGTCTGTCTCTGTCTCTCTGTCTCTCTCTCTGTCACCCCTCTCTTTCTCTCCACTCTCTCTCCTCTCTCTCTGTTCTTTCCTCCCTCCCTCTCTCCCTCCTCTCTCTCTTCTCCTCTGCTCTCTCTCTCTCTCTCTCTCTCTCCCTCTCTCTCTCTCTCTCTCTCTCTCCCCTTTGAGCCAATCTGGATGTCCCCTACATTTCCAGAGCCCCAAGCATGCCATGTCCTCTTAGCCATAGCCACATTCTGGCCTGCTGTCCTCCACCCCCACGCCAGTGTCCTCTGAGCCCTGCTCTGCCCATTCAGGAGACAGCAGTGGGGAAGTGACAGGTTTCCAGGCTGTTACCCCAGGATCTGTGAACCCTAACACCCCAGGAGCCTGCCCCAGGGACAGCCAGGCTCTAACCCTCAGCAGGCCTGGACCATGCCCAGTGGGGAAAAGGCTCCTTGGGAATGTTGCTCCTGCCCACACACCAAGCCTTCCTGCCTACAGGGCAGTGAAGACAGGTGGTACCCTGCCCCTGCCCACTCACTCTCTTGGGGGACCCTCCAGTCAAAGAGAGGGTAGTGAAGTCAGCTCCCACTAGGAGCCAGAACATCCCTAGGAGTTCACTCACCTGGTATCTGGAATGCCCATGACTCTCTATGACAGAATCCCCACCCCAGCCTATACTCCACAGTATGTGAGTCCAGTGACCTGGGGGCCCCTGAGAGCCACACTGCTGGCCACCTGCTGGAGAGTGAAGCCACAGGCCCTTCTCAGAAAGTCCTCAGAACACAGAATGTCAGACGCCACAGGGACAGCTGTGTGGATTGTGACCAAGCTATTTCCTACCAGATACCAGAATACCATCTTGTCACCTCGTTTGCACATTAAGCACCAGGAAGCACTTGACAAGAGGCGTTCCTGGGTCACCGCTACAGCCAAGAGTGAGGGCTGTGAATGCTTATGAAAGCTTCCAGCAGCTTCCCACCTGCTGAGACAGCAGCCCAGACCAGGGGAAGGCAGAAGGGAGCCCTCATAGAAGTCCAGAACTGCTCAGTGCTCAACACAGAATAGAACCACGGGGACTTAAACCTGGGCCAACCCTCACTGGCCTCTCAAGCGTCTTACGATGTGACTCCATAATATCAGCCTGACTTTTATATTTCCTCCCTGGTTCACCATGTTTATAACTGGGTCATCTTTTAACTATTTGAAACATACCTCCAGGGGAGAGGGGGCAGGCTTTATAAATAACCTTTATTACCATGTACAGGTCGGCTGTGTTCCCCAGGCTCAAGAACAGGAAAGCACATGTCCGTGACTCACCCAGTCCCGGAAGCATGGTCGCTTGCGCTCACGACACCCAGCCCGGCTTGCACAAGGTTCTTCTGGGGCTCACTTACACACTCACCTGCATGGGGAAGGCTGGCACCTAGGTGCCATTGCTTGGAGCCAGGGGATTTGTACAGTGACAGCCGACATAGTGACATACAGTTGACGAAGCTCCGCATTCAAAGCCATCTTTGAAAGTGTGGCTGTGGGAGAGCAGGATACAGGGGCCAGGGGCTTCTGCTCCAACTCAGATTCCCACTGTGGTCCTGTATCAGAGGCCCAGGGCCTCCTCACTCACAGCCCATGATCTATCGATTGCTGGAACTCACAGCCAATCACTTCTGTGTGGTTAGGCTGTAAATTGCACCGTCCATGCACATCCGTGCTCCAAACCCGGGTCACAGGACATGTGACAGAGAGCAACAGCCCAGTGCATGAAGGAGCCTAACACTTCCTGGCAACCAGGGAGGAGGTAGGCATATGAAACCACAGCCACCCATCACCAACTTGCAATCCCCCAGGAGGTCTGGGTACCAGATCCAACTGTCCTGTTTCTTTATTCCATAAACTGTTACTAGATCAGTAGGATCTCTTGTCAGGAACCTAGGACACCATGTCATGGTCACTAGTGCTCCCAAGTGGCCTCTCTAGAAGAGAAGGAAGCCTGCAGTGAGCCCACCCTGGGGAGCTCCAGGCTGAACCCAGGTGTGGGTTGTGGGTGTGTTTGGGGCTGGGCCTGTGTTTCTTCTTCAACTGGGGACAGAGCCAGGCCCGTGGCGGCCCAGAGCTTTGCTAAGTGCAGGTTGGATAGCTCATCTCCATGCCAGGAGCCCTAGGGCCGGGGACTTCATTCCTGAAGCAGGTGCTCGGCCTTCCCCGGCAGCCAAGCAGGTAAGTACATGCGAAGCCTCAGTGGCTGCTGGTAGCTCTTTGAAACTCGAAACTCCTCCCACCTCTGGCAGCTCAGAGAGACCTTCTATTGTAACTGTCTGTGCAGCCCCCTCTACTGTATCTCCCTGTCCCCCATAACCCCACCATCCATTCAGCTGTTAGGAGACCAGAATCCTACCACATGCGGCGATTTGGTATCCAGAAGTGGCATGTCCAAACCCATGCCCCTCCAAATCCACAAAACGTACCCTACCCAGGTCCCCATGTGGCCACCTTACCTGTGCAGGGCTCCCAGTGCTGGGCGCCACAGCCGGGGGTACCCAGAAGCAAGAGCGCCGCACACAGCGTCAGCAGGGCAGACATGAGGGGCTCGGGTCCCAAGATCCATCCAGGGGCTCCACTCTCCTGCAGAGGCAGCCACTACTAATTCCCTGTGAGGGGCAGTCTGGACCCCAGGTGGTCACTGTGATGAGCCCATGTCAGTGTCTGCAGGAGCACAGAGGTGGCCCTGGCAGCAATGACAGCCCCTAGTTGTTCTGCGGTAGCAAAAGGCGGGTGGCCCTGGCAGGCTGGGGTTTCAGCTGCAGGCAAGGGTTTATCTCTTCACTTCCCTGCTGGGCTTGGGTCCCGTGTGCAGGTGACAAGGGTATCAATCTTCAGGGCTGGGATTAGTCATTGGCAAAGCTCACCCTCCCAACGGAGAGACAGAAATAGAGCCTTCATCGGTGCGCTGAGAACAAACCAGAAAAACTTAGAAAACCAGTTTTTCTTGGGTGCAGACGTCGGCTGAGTGCTGCTGCTCGGGACTCGGTGCAGGTGACCTTGGCAAACCTGGAGCTAGTGATAGGGGCAGGTGCTCCGCAGGTCCGCCGCGTGCTCTGCCCTCAGCTGGAGTGGGTGTCCCCAGAGGCCCCAGCATTCAGCAGAGGTCAGTCAGCCTTAGGTCCTGCAGGAGGTCAGGTCCTCTGTCCTGTGCTGGTGTCAGGATCAATCTCAGAGGAGGTGGTGACAGCGGCAGGTCTGCCCTGCTGGGTCCCACACCGTCCCCAGGAGGGCTGGCTTTAAGGAGGGCTTTTTATCTGGTGCCCAGCCCTCAGAGGGTGTGTGGGTTTGTCAACTGTTGGCTTCAGGAATTCCCCTGTGGGGGGAGCCATCCTTAAAGAGAGCTGTTCCAAAGGAAAGGGAATAGTGGCCTATGGAGGGTGTGTTGCCTGTGTGCTCAGTTCCCCGAGGGAGGTTTTTGCCTCAGCAGGACCCCCTTTTACAAACCCCTAAGACATTTCAGCAGAAATGCTCAGCTTCAGCAGGAATGCCCAGTTCAGAACCCAGGCAGAGCCTGACTCTGTGGATGTTTGCAAATGGTAGACTGTGTGTGTGTGTGTGTGTGTGTGTGTGTGTGTGTGTGTGTGTGTGTGTGTAGTGTGGGGGGAGGTGGAGGGACAAACAGAAAAGAAGAGAGGACAAAGATGGATGGAGACGAGAGAAAGAAGTGGGGGAAAGCCCCAGTTTGGGCCCTGGTAGCAGAGGCTGACTCAGTGAGTGCTTGCAAGCTCAAGACCCTGTGATGAGAGAGAGAGAGAGAGAGAGAGAGAGAGAGAGAGAGAGAGAGAGAGAGAGAGAGAGAGAGAGAGAGAGAGAGAGAGGAGAGACCATAAGACAGAGAATGAACAGGAATAGATAGAACTGGAGGGACAAGAAAGAGAGAAATGGGGTGGGACAAGACAGGGACAGAGATGGAAGGGGGGCTCCACAGAGTCCTGCAGGGTCCCTGTGCAGGAGACATGCATCCAGTCCTTCCCTTTTACCTGGAGACCCTGATCCCCAGTTTCTGTCCCAGTGAGAGGGCCGTGGACTTGTGGTGCCTAAGGTATCTGTGGAGAAAACCTTGAAGAGATACTTCTTATACACGACTACCCGTTTCCTGACCCAGAGGAACTTTGGGGTAAGTGTTTTTACCGCTGGGCCCCTGACTCAGAACTGCTCCTTACTGGTGGGACACATGGAGTAGTGGCAGGATTTCCAGAGGTCCCCTTGTAGATCTGAGCAACTGTGAGAGCCTATACAAAGCCCACTCACCATGTCCCTAGCCATCAAAGGAGAGATGCATGGTGCTTAGGGTAGCATAGTGGGGGAGCAGCAGCCTGGTCTGAGATAGGAGGGCAGGGGCAGCAGCCTGGTCTGGGAGAGGAGGGAGGCAGCCTGGTCTGAGGTGGGAGGTAGCTGTCCTGTCATGCAGTTTCTTTCCCTCATTAGGAACACTTTGTCCTGGACCAGGGCCCCTCCCAGCCCAGCTGCAGGTCCTGGTGGTAGCCTCCAGAGCCATACCCCGGGTGGCATATGGAGGTGACTTCTGCAGGATGGGCAGCTAGAACCTGTGCAGGGCCACAGGCCCATAGATAGGGTTGCACAACTGCTGGGCTCCATGCAGCCACCTGACCTCTCTCTGGCTCCTTTTACTACTTGTTAAATGAAACAGTGACAGTTTTTTTTTAACAGCCTAGTTTAAGGAATTAAAATTATATTACCTTTGGAAAATTTATCCTTGTCATATTTGGTGCAGTCATACCCCTGTGTTGTCAGCAGCAGGCAAACATTGGTTATTGGAACTATCATGTAAAACCCCACAACAGCCACCTCAGTGTGGGGGCTGACCATGACACTCCAACACACCAGAGGGGTCTCCGAACCGCCACATCCGGAAACTGTGTAACCAGCATGCAAGGGTCATCCAGCAAACCAGACCACAGATGTGACCTGGATAAAGCAGCAGGTCGAGGGCGTACCAGCTCCTAAGCCCTCAGTGATAGAGGAGAGTCCAAACCTCTTCCTGTGTGCTGTTGGAGACACCAGCAAGAAGGAGAAAAAGCTCATGTTTCTTCGCCAATATTTCCCAAGTTGACAGTGCCACAGAAATCACTTCTTCTACATTACATACAAAAAAGACTTAGAGGGCTGGAGAGATGGCTCAGAGGTTAAGACCACTGGCTGCTCTTCCAGAGGTCCTGAGTTCAATTCCCAGCAACCACATGGTGGCTCACAACCATCCGTTATGAGATCTGGTGCCCTCTTCTAGTGTGCAGATAGACATGGAAGCAGAATGTTGTATACATAAGAAATAAATACATAAAATCTTAAAAAAAAAAAGACTTAGAAATCGGCCAAGAGCAATGTGAGGGTCACACATCAGAGCTGTTTGTGACTGGCCTGAGCCTTACACAGTTCACCCAAACCTGAGCTCTCTGTTAATGCATCTCAGGCAGGAACAGCCCAGCCCCTGTCCAGTGGGAAAAGAAAATGTCCCAAGAGGTGGAGATGTAGCTCAGCCCTGGGTTCAATCCTGAGCACCCTATGATCCAAGTGGAGTGGTGCACTCCTGTAATCCAGGAACTCAGGGAGATGGGCCATCAGTTCAAGGTCTTCCTAGGCAACACGGCAAGTCTGGAGTCAGCCTGGGCTACTTGAGACCTTATGGGTCAGGAAGGAAAGAAGGGAGAGAGAGGAGAAGGGAGGGAGGGGGGGCATTAATTAGATCACAGACCCTCCCATGTCTTTCTCGATCTCCCTGCAGTCTGTGTCAGAGAGCTCCGGCCTCTTCAGGAAAAGCAAACCCAGCCTCCCCACTAGTCAACAATGTTTTCTTTAAGACTTACAGGTCTTGAGAGACAACCTTCAGGCCTCCTCACAGTTGCCGTGCATGGCTGCTCAGCTCACTCTTGTACCTGTATCAGCGAGTTCAATGTGTGGCCCGTTCGTTACTGCTCCCAATCTCCACCCAAGGGCCATCTATGTCATGTTACTCTCCGTGTGCCCCATTACCTTGTATTCTATGTCCCTACTTCCTTTGTCCGCATTGTGTTAGTACGGCTTGATAAAATGTATGCACACTAGCTTTCTTTTTCAAAAATGTATCTACAGGGGGCTGAGGAGATGGCTTAGTCCGTAGAGTGCCTTGCAAGCACAAGGACTAGAGTTCAGTACCCAGACTCACATGGAGAAAGCTGAGAGAAAGTAGCATAGGCTTGTCACGGCACACTGTGGAGGCAGAGCAAACAGATATCTATCCCTGGGCCTCGGTGGCCAGGCAGCTTTGCTTACATCCAAGTTCAGTTCAAGACCCAGTTTCAGGAGGGACAGTGACCAAGGAATAATGGCCAAAGTTGCCCTCCACCTGCACACACATACATGTACACGCACGCGTACACACACACACACACACACACACACACACACACACACACGTGTGCACATACATATATACACAAATGTGTCAACAGCCAGGTCTGATGGAGCATGTCTGTAATCCCAGCATGCAGAAAGCTAAAGCAGGGAAACTGCAAGTTCAAGCCCAGCCTGTACTACAGCCTGTGCTAGCCTGAGGTACAGTGAGATCCTGTCTCAAAAATAAAACAAGGCTTAGCAGCTCTATATACTTCGTCACACAAACTTTAAAAACCACTGTCTCCATAGCTGGGGGTAATAGCACACACCTGAAACACAGATACTTGGGAAGCTGAGGCAGGAGGATCACTTGAGCCCAGGAGTTCAAGGCCAGCATGAGCAACATGGCCAGACTCTGTCACAAAATAAAAATAAAATAAAAATCCCATTTAAAATTCCCAAACCAACATTAAACCATAAGCAAAAATATTACAGGAATCAGGCTGGGGAGATGGCCCAACAGATAATCGCTTGCTGTGCAAGCATGAGGCTCTGCATTCAGGTCCTTAGTATCAACATGTTTCATTACATGCCTGTGATCCCAGCCCTGCGGTCATGGAGACAGAAGGATCTTGGGAGCATGTGGCCAGCCAGTTTGCCAATCAATGAACTCCTACAAGGATAATGTTATCACTGTTGTAAACATAATTTTTTGTATGTGGGTTGTGTGTGTGTGTGTGTGTGTGTGCGCATTTGTGTGGTATGTGTGTGTGCATAAGCATAAGCTTATGTATCATGTTTTATATATGTGTAAGGTCTGTGTGTATGTGTGGCATGTTTGTGGTCTGTGGGAGGAACCTGGTATGTGTTGTGTGTATGTGTGTATGGTCTGGTGTATGTGTGGCATATATGTTGTGTGTGTATAACTATATGTGTATGTGCTTTGCACATGAAATTACATTTTTGATAGTACATAAAGCTGCTAAGCCTTTGTTTTCTGACCATACTATATAACAGTTTGCCAGGGACCATCTAATTTATTGTGTTTTCTAATATCCAAGTTTCCCCTAAATGTATATTAAAATATCTTATGCAAATGAGGTTTTCTAGCATGCTCACACTTTCTCCCTGGATCTGACACTTTTCTGTTTATAGCTTTTCCTTTCAGGTTTTGATTTTAGTACATTTATGCATATTTCAAGTGTGCAGGCCCTGTCTTGCTTTATTTCTTCCTCCGCAAAGCACACACTTTACCAACCCTGTCTACACACAATCTATTCTACAGCCGTGTTTGAGCTCTGACTTTGGTTCCATTTCTCTCCGGAACTCTGGTCATCTGTGTTTTGACGCTGTGTTGTTAAGGGCATATGTGTTTTTGATCATTACATACTCCAAATCCCTTTCCTTGGCTGATCCATTGCATTCTCTTTCTCACCAAAGCTCTCCCTGCCAGTCAGCTCTGCCTTAGCCTCCCCGTCCCCAGGCATCTGATATCCCTGTCACTTGCCTCTGCTTTGCCCACCAGACACCAACATGCAGACTCCCACCTCACAACAGTACCACACAAGCCTACACAAGGGCTCTGGTTTGGAAAGTTCGGAGACATTTGACATGGTCCTGAATTATTACAACATGTTGCCTATACCCATTATGAGGTTCAACAATGATCCACACATGAAACAGGGCTTCGGTGATCCCTGAATGCATCCCAGTTTCCAACCATAAACTCCTTTTGCCTTTTTATCACTGAATCTGAAGGAGAGGTACCATGCAATACTGTTCCTGGTGCCTGACCCAGTGGAAAGAAAGGGGCGTCCCATACTCTAGGGAGTGGCATCCAGGCTTCCAGGGTCCAGGACCTTGTACTAAGAGTCCATGAGAAACACCCTGGGATGAATTGTATGGATTCTGGAAGCATGTATGCTCTGAAATTTGCTAACATCGTGGTGAATTTTGCATTAGGTGGCATTGCCATAGCACTCAGATACCTGGCCCAAGCTGCCCAGACACTGCAGGAAAGGGACTTATTGTCGAGGGCTCTCCTAGAAGCCAAGCTCTAGACTCTAGCTGTCCCACCAGCTCTCCCCACATCTCCAGCAGCAGTCTGGACTTGCCACCCCACCTTGTCAGTCACATGAGTCAATTCCTAAAATAAACACCTCTCTCCTGTCTGGAGGAGCACCCGTCTGAATATGTGCGAGTGCGTCTACTGTGTCCACACACACACACACACACACACACACCACACACACACACACACACACACCTTGTCAGCTCTGCTTGTCTAAAGAGGCCTGATGATCACATCTTGTGGGTGAGGGGCTCCTTAGCTGTGGTCCAGGACACACCTCCGCAGGATGCAGAGAGGAGCTGGGACCTGGGGAAGAAGCACAGGCAGACCCTCTGGTTTTCTTCTGAGCTGGAACTTCATGGAGGTGCTGGAGGGGAAGAGGACTCTCCGACAGTGGTGTTTAAAGCCTGGAACGCCTGTTCTGAGTAAATGCTGAGAAGCCAGCCCCTGCTCCAGGGTGTTGGTCCATGCCTCTCTCTCCTTCTCTTAACATTCACACTTAAATCTACATAAAACTCTCTCTTTTTAGTTTTCTTTTTTCCCTTGCTCTCTCTCCCTCCTCCTCCTCCCCTTCTCCTCCTCCTTCTTGTTTTTCAAAATAGGGTTTCACTGTCCTGGCTATCCTAGAAATCTCCCTGTAGACCAAGCTGGTCTCAAACTCAGAGAGATCAGCCTGCCTCTGCCTCCCGAGTGCTGGCATTAAAGGTGTGTGCCACCACCACCCAGCTATAAAACAGTTTCTTAAACTCCAGCTCGGCCTCATAAAAAGAGAGGACCGATCCTGAGGACTCTCTGAATGAATGCCCAGAGCAGGCAGGTCCTGGTGTGGGCCCCTCTGTTCTCTTGGTAGGGATGACTAGCATTAGGTTGCCACAACATTTAGCTCTGTAACTCCCCATCAATGTCTGTGAGGCTCTTCAGTGTGGAATCTATCCAGGCAACTCTTCCCAAGGCTCAGGAAAGTCACGCTGGCAGTTCAAGGTCACCTGGACTGCTCCGAGTGAGGGGGCACTATGGTCTGCAGGAAGGTCCCTCTAGGAGCTCAGCAGGGAGAAACGCCCAGGGTCTGGGTGAAGCAGACAGGCTCTAGGCAGAGGGATGGTCCCTCACTGTCTCCAGGGGAAAGAGTGCTGCAGAACCCTGCCCCCACCCCAGGGATGATTTCTAGAAGTAGGCTGCCTGCTGGAATCACCAAGGCTCAAGGCAGAGTGGAGAGAGCAGCTCCACTTCCCGGAGCGCCCAGTCACTGGCTTTAGCCTATTTCTTATTCGCCCGCGCCCCTGGAAGGTGACACACTTTAGGAGATTACTAACTGACAGACACTTGAAGTTGCCACGTGGCAAGATTCTGGGGCTGGGAAAGCAGAGCCATCCGGGTCCACACTTCTACAGCTGGGGAGGACAGATGGTAATATGGGGCCAGTGCCAGAGGCCACCAGGCTGCATCCTTCCCAGGGTCCCACGTTCATTTCCGGCTTGCGAGGCCCGGGCTCCCCTGCAGCAAAGCCCGCTGCACGAAGCATGTTCTTAAAATTCTTTGCAGATTAACCCGCATTACTGTGAGCCCCATAAAAGCGCCTGGCGGCTCGCGGTGCTTTCCCCGGCAGGCGGCCGCGGAGGGCGGCGCAGCTGGAGGGAAGCGCAATTAGGGCGCGGGCGCAGCACTTCAAAGGCTCTGGCGGGCTGTAATTAGCGGCACCGCGGGCGGCGGCCCCGGCCTGCGCCCCAACAAAGGGCCGGGGTTGCCTGAGTCACCCCGGGGCCCGGGAGCGCTCCTGCCAGGCCCATCCTGCATGCCCATGCGCCCCTGCCCTCACTCCAGGGTCAGCGATCTGCAGAGAGGAGGAGATGTCCCGGCTGGGGGAAGTTCCTACCTGGTCCAAGCAAACCCACCTTGACTCAGGGTCGCTGAGATCAGGTTGAGCCACCAGACATCTACACAGGAAGAGGATGGAAGAGAAAGGTTGTCTTGCCTGCCAAAGGGAAAGATGGAAAGCTGGACCGCTTGTTCGAAGCTTCCAAAAGGACCTACCCAAGAGCACGAAGGGGCCTGAAGCTGTCCTTCGCTAGGACTGAGCATTGGACCTTTGCCGGTAGCATCCTGGGTATTGCCTGAGAAGGTTATCATGGTGACTTTCTCAGGACACTGGATAGGCATCCCTGGCAGCTAGTGTCCCAGGGCAGAGGGTGAGTGGGCCTGTGGAATGTTCTCAAAGGGATCCCCAGAAGGTCCTGGGAGAGTAGGCACACTTCTGTGGTGCCTTGGGATCCAGCCTTCCGGTGCTCATTGCTTTTTTCTAGACAGAGTGAAAAGCTTACTTAGGTGTGCAGGCTATGTACCTTCCTTTCTCTAGTCTATTTTTTCAAACACTATCCATTGTGATGGTTAGCGTTGATGGAAACCATGCCAGAATCGACTCACCCTGGCAGACAAATCTCTGGGCATGTCTGTGAGGGTATGAGGCCTACCTGAATGTGGGAAGCCCACCCCGTGGGGTGGGGTCCTGCACTGCATAAAAAGGAGAAATTGAGCAGAAATCCGGTGTTCATCACATGCTGCTTCTTGACGACCAATGCTAATGGCCAGCGGCCTCAGTTTCCTGCCAGCATCGCTTCCTGCCATCATGGACTGTATATTCTAAACCGTAGTCAAAATGAACCTTTCCTTTTTAAGTTGAATGTGTGTCGAGTTGTCACAGCAAAAAACAAACAAACAAAACCACTAACATATCAGTCGTGGTGGATCAGGACCATGGCAATGACCTCATCATCCCTGTAAAGACAGTGTCTAGTATGGTCACATCCAGAAGGTCTGTGGGCTCACAACTTCAACTTATGAATTTGGGAGGATAGAGTGCAGTCCATTTAAAACCATAACTGTAGCAAAGAAGCTATGTAGGATAGCAGTAGGTGGACCAGAGCCAGTGCAGCATCAGCCCTATTTGCAGTACCAGGAATCAAACCTGCAGTTGGAAACCACGTGTTTCACCAGCCGTGCTGTGACAGGGAGGAAGGCTGGAGAGAATGGGGACCCTGGGTTGACTGCATCTCACCATCTAGGAATGCCGATCATCCACAAACACAGGAAAGATACTGGTCACATTGTCGTTTCAGTGAGTGCCCTTTTCTTGAGGGGGGGAGGGCTGGGAAACTGCTGCCATGGTCCCAGTCCATGTTGCTGGTTGGCAATGAGCTCCTACGTGATTCGCACAATTTGTTAAAGTGACAATGACAGGCCACTGACAGATTGGAGGCACACTGTCAGCCATGAAGCTTTCCCAGTGGTCTGTGACAGTTCCCAGCTGTCACACTCAGCAAATATATCACATCGCTTAGACAAACACTGGCTTTTAAATATAATCGTATTTTTCTTATTACACAATAATAGACCCATTGTTGAAGCCTCATCTCATACTGATGTCAATAAGAAGGAAATGAAAATTAACCTAAGCTCCTTCAGAGGTCACCATTTAGTGTCCTCGTACAGCAAAAATATTCACCTACAAACACACATGCATATAAAACATGAGCATGACTCTACACATAACATACAGGTAGACATGCTTGCATCCCATGGCCTCTTGCTAGCCACCAACACAGATGACAATGTAAGCACTAAGCAGCACTTTCTCTGACTCCTGCAGCGGACATCCAGCCCAACCCTGCCCCACCCCAACCCTCTCCTAAAGAGAGCTGGGGAGGGGAGGGGCCCAGAGCCAGCAGAATAGGCCTGAGTGAGCTTACCAGGACTGGCTACTCCCAACCCCTGCTATCTCTCGTTCCACTCCCTCACTGAGGTCAGAGAGTCCCACAGATGCTCCCTGCCCAGACCCAGTGGATAGGCACAGATTATCAAAACAGCAGGCAAGAGCAGGGACCATCTCCACCAGACCTAGTCTGGATCTGAGAAGCCAACTCCACCCTGCTCACCCAGGAAGCTTCACCCAAGCCTACTCCTGCATCAGGAGAGCCCACAGGACGGCTTGAGGCGCCTTTCCAAGATCAAGATTGGCACGAGCCACTCATGGGGACAGCAAGGAAGAAAGCTGAGCTTCCTGGACAGGGCAAGGGGCATGGCCAAACAGCATGGTAGCTATGGGACAAAAAAGAAACAGACAACTAAGGAATTGGGCTGGGTCCACAGAGACTGGGTTCTTTGATATCACTGTAGCCCCAAGGGCCTCTGGATGATTCTGTCATAGGACACGTCAAATCTGTCTGGCCAATTTCCTGAACACTAAGCAACAGTTGGCTTACACATTGGTTTCCCAGTGACTTCAAGTTGGTTGGCACGGCTATGACAATGTACCACTCACCAGGGAATTGAACACTAGGCACATTGCTTATGGCCTCAAAGGCCAAGGCTAGATGAAGCAGCAACAGTCTCTGAGGAGGCCTCGCTTGGGTTCCAAAGAGTTGTGTTCTCTGGACATCCATATGGGACAGAGCACAGGAACGAACCCTCTGAGGTCTCTAATGGGGCACTAACACCACTCCTGGGCCCCACCCTCACCAGACAGTTGCTGCCAAAGGTCTCACACACATTAGGAGTCAGTTTTCAGCTATGTTCACACAAGCATTTCAGTCTGTAACGTTATATCCTCATAGTCTCTAAAAATCCATATCCCCAGATGCAAAACACATTCCAAACCCCAAGGTCCAACATCATCTCCAGAGTTCAAAGCCTCATCTAAAAATCCTGAAAAAGGGATGTGGGTGAGACTTCCCCCAGGCTATGCACCTGTGAAATCAGGCAGGTTGTGAGCTCCCAAAACACAGGTGGAACAGACACCAGCCAGGCACTCCTATCCCATCATTACTGCCACCATCACCCTGGGGGAAACCAGTGTGGGACTTAAGGCCACAGGCCATCAGACATAATGGAGAGGTGGCAAGACTGTGACAACAGGCAGCAGTGGCAAGGGGACCTGGCCAGGGCCTGGGAGCCGGAGCTGAGACAGCCGCTTGTGGTTGTGTGTGAGCAGATCTGCGCAGGCAGACATAGGATATCCTGCAGGCTCCGCTTTCCCCTGAGTGGACACATTTCTTCCTCTGCACTTTAAGACAGAGAAATTGTGTCTGCAGACCTATTAATTTTCCAGTCCCATGCATATGACACTGTCTGGATAGGAGTGCCTGTGACCCCGTGCCTGGGGTCAGCACAGCAAGCACAGGTTTGGAGCCCAGTCCCAAGACTATGCCCACAGGGGTGTCAGGGGAGCCAGGGCTCTGGATGCAGGAGAGGGAAGATGGAAGGATGGAAGGATGAGTCTCATGACCAGGAAAGGGAGTCTGGGTCTTCCTTGGGAACAGCGGGAGCCAGGTACTTGGAAGCAGGGTAGTGGGGGCTGAGCCCTGGGGAAAGCAGACCCGGACAAAGACAGACACAGGAGCCTGCAGGAGGACTAGACACAAAAGAGACACATTTTCCTGGCAGAAAGTGCTGCAGAGGGAGACACATAGATGTGAGGGTATAAGGCAGCTCCTGCAAGCTCCTGCTGAAGGCAGGACCAAGGCCAGGGACAGATTCCAGGGCAGGGCCACAGCTCTCTTCTTCCATGGTCAAAATTTGCAGGTGTACATGGATATTGGGGAAAGGGAGTTAAAAGGAATCAAACTCCAGACCAGGCCTATTGAATGATAAAGGAAGATATTTACAAATAATGAGGGAAAGAGATTATCCTCTGGAGTCCCCAGTCCAGCACAGGGTCTTGACTCTGTGACACAGAGGTGGCCCCATTGATCAAACTCTTCATGCAGCAGAATACAATGTCACTTCCAGTTTGTGAGTTGCCCAGCAGTTATCAAAATGCTCACAAGAAAACCCAGGCTCTTCAATCTTCTGAGCTCTGCCTCAGTCCATCCGCTAGAACCAGGCCAGTGACAGACCTTGTCTCAAAAAGAAAAAAAAAAGGGTGGACAGAGCCTAGAAACATCTGGCCACCACATGAACACGCATCTGCTCACCACACATACACACAAAAACATATACACACAAACACACACACACACACACACAGAGGGAGAGAACTTATTTAAGACAGAGAACCCATATATGGAGACTAATTTTTTTAAATTAAGACTTTAGAAAAAAATTATATGTATGTGTGCTTTGTCTGTAGGTCTGTCTGTGTGCTACATGCATACAGTACCTGAGGAGGTCAGACCCCCTGAGACTGGATTTACAGAAACCTTTAAGCCACCATGCCAATGCTGGGAAATGAACCTAGTCTTCTGGAAGAGCACCAAGTGCTTTTTATCACTGAGACATCTCTCTAGCCATTAAACTCTAATTTTAATGTATATCTCTACCTTAGTTGCAGAGGTTATGACAAGTGATTAAACTTTCCAGTGCTGCTATCTGTAATAGCCAGAAACTGGAAGCAGCCTAGATGCCCCTCAACCGAAGAATGGATAGAGAAAATGTGGTACATTTACACAATGGAGTACTACTCAGTGGAAAAAAAAAAAAAAACAATGGAATCTTGAAATTTGCAGGAAAATGGATGGAACTAGAAGAAACCATTCTGAGCGAGGTAACCCAGTCACAAAAAGGCAAACACGGTATGCATTCACTCATATGTGGATTTTAGACATAGAGTAAAGGATTACCAGCCTACAATCCACACTGCCAGAGAAACTAGTAAACAAGGAGGACCCTAAGAGAGACATACATGGCCCCCTGGAGAAGGGGAAAGGGTCAAGATCCCCTGAGCAAATTGAGAGCATGGAAAGAGGGAGGAGGGAGCTACGAGAATGAGAAGGGAAGAAGAGGAAGGATGCAGAGGTCATGAGGGAGCAGAAAGGTTGAGTCAGGGGAAGAATAGAAGAAAGGATATGTGATAGGTAGGGTTTTAGTTGAGGAGGTGGTAGGGGAGGACAGGAGGGAGAAGGGACCTGGGATTGGCATGTAAAACAATCTTGTTTCTAATTCAAATAAAAAAATCTGGAAAAAAAAAAAAAAGCTTTCCAGTGCTGGAGAGATGGCTCAGTGGTTAAGAGCACTTGCTGTTCTTGCAGAGGGACCCTGGTTCAGTTCCCAGCACCCACATGACGGCTCACAGCCCTCCGTAACCCCAGTCCCAGGGGATCTGATGCCATCTTCTGATCTCCTTGGGCAGCAGGCATACATGTGGTTCTCATACATACATGAAGAAAAACACTCATATACATGTTTTAATTAATTAATTAATTTTAAAAGGCCTTTCCAAAGTAAAAATGGGATACTGCAGAGCCCTGGGGGTCCCAGCCCTACTGTCCCAACCAGCAGAAACACAGACATCATGTATGATGGGGGCTGGCTGGTCTCCGGCGCGCCAGCAACACCTGAGTCAGACTCCAGCCCCAGGCAGCTCCTCTACTCAGCACCAACAGGTGCCTCTACCTGGTGCCAAGGCTGGGAACTCTGCTGGGGCAAAGCATCCCAAGGCTTGGGGACAGCCCCAGGGGCAGCACCTGGGAGCTCATTAGAAATGCAGATATCTAGGTCCCACCCAGCCCTGGGACCAGAGAGGCCTGGCATCTTTGCTGCAACAAGCCAGCTGAGGCACCCAGTTAGGGGAGCCATGCCAGGACTGGGGCTACAAGAGGTCAGCCCTGATGACATGGAGACATTAGAAATGATGATAAGAAGGTCAGTGCCTCCCAAGGCTGCTGAGAAATCCAGAAACTGGCACAGAAAGAAAATTAATTATAGTCTTGGGTGTGGCCTTGACCCTGGGGTACAAGGAAGAATGGACAGTGTCACAGACCTGCTAAAAACAGGTGTTCAGGAGAGAGTGAGGGAAGAGATTCCTCCCCGGCCCAAGGTTCCCCTGACATCATACAGGATTCCCAAGGTTGGCCCTAGGGCCCACCCAGCATCCTGACCACAGTGAAGGAAAAGTACTGTGACATCTAGCTGGAGAGACTGGGAACACCTCAAAAACACCATTCCCTGTCTCCGGGTGTCCTAAGAGGAGACGCTAACTGTCCACCCATTTAAAGCTAGGACTGCTTATGACCTAAGTTTGTTTCCTCAGGTATTTTGTCATAGCCGCAGAGGGTGACTAACCCAAGGTGCCATGCCCACAGGAGACTAGAAAGAGGGCAGCTGTTTAGCCTGAAGTCAGAGTTTGGGACCATCGCTCTGGAGCAAACTTGTCGTAGGCCTGCCATATCAGAACCACAGACGAGACCACGTGGTTCTTTCCACGATGTCAGAATGTATTAACGATGATAAATCTACCAAGTACGGAGGTTTCACTGGCAGCAATTTGCCAAGTAGTCACAACAAGTACACAAACATGGGTTCTTTGATTTCGATCTTAATTACTAATATTAACACTCACCTCACACATTAACCGTCACACAGCAATAAAATACCCTGACTAACAGGCTAAGGAGGTAGCTCAGTGGGTAAAGGTACTTGCTGCACAATCCTAACAACTTCAGTTTGATCTCCAGAACCCATTTGAATGTGGAAGGAGAGAACAGATAACAAAGTTGTCTTCTGACCTCTACACACATGCATCATGGCACATGCACACAAAGACACACACACACACACACACACACTAATAATAATAATAATAATTAATGTTTTTTTAAATGCTTTGACCAAAAACCACTTTATGGAAGGAAGGGTTTATTTGGCTTATATTTCTAGGTCATTGTCCATCACTGAGGGAGGCCAAGGCAAAAACCATGGAGGAACACTGTTTGCTGGCTAGGACTCAACTCACTTAAATATATATATATATATATATATAATATATATATATATATCCCAGATTCACCTGCCCATGGGATGGTGCCACCCATAAGGGACTGTGCCCTCCTATATCAACAAAGACAATATCCCCCACAGACATGCCCAAAGGCTAATCTGATCTAGACAGCCCCTTAATTGAAACTCCCTTCTCAAGTGATTCCAGGCTTTGTTGAGTTGAACCTTCAAGCTAGCTAGGACAATATCTCTATTTCTATCTCTCTATTCTATGTCTATATCTTCTGTCAGTTAGAGGAAAATATGACCATAAAGAAGAAAGAGACCATAGCAGAATCCAAAGAGTTTCAAAATGGCCTAACAGAGGAAACTGACAGAATGGAAAAGTGTCTCTTCAAGGGTCAGATAGCCAGGCCTTCTGGAGATCTGCTGTAAGCAGAGCTGAGCTACAGAAAAAAGGTACAGGGCAACAGAAGCTGAGTCTAATTGACAGACAAATGGAAGGACAGCAGGTCCAGAGAGACAAACGGATGGACAAGACAGAAATCCAAGTAGGCCATGTCAACAGAGAGAAGTGAGTTGAACAGAGGTCTATGGGACAGTTAGGTGTACTCTGCCTATCTGTACCTTGACATACAGTCAGGTGGCAGCTTGCTGAGGGTGTGGCCATTACATATTGAGTATCCTCTTTGTAGAGGATACCCGTTAGTCTCATGTGTTTAATAAGTTCTTGGACCTGGTTTTACTGGTATGATCTTAGTGCACCCATACACTCCTGCAGTCCTAATTTGCTTTGGTAAATTTATAGAGCAACACTTCAATTTTAGGAATAAGTTATTTGTGAGTTATTTGTGCATCCTGGGTGCTGTTGGGACAGATACTGCCATTCCCACATGCACCCAATTTGCACACTCATCCTCCACCCCCAAAATAGAAGTTGCCTGCAAAATGGAGCTTCTCAGAGCAAAGCAAAACCTGAAAAAATGGTTTCACAAAATCTGGAGCACACACGGCCTGATCTCAGGGAAATTCACATGGTGATGGCTCGTGGAGGTTCATAGACCCCCATTTTGACCCTCTGGCTTCCCACAATCTTGTTGACCTGGTTGCTTGGTGATGCTGAAGTCATGAGCTTCTCTCCTTTGTGTTGGGGGCTAGGGAAGGGCTTTGTATGGCAGCCTATTGTATGGAGTTGGGGGAACTGAGATCTTGGAATGGGGTCCCAATGTTGAGCCCTGTAGCCAAGCAGGCAACCTGGAGCTCCTCAACCTGGACAGAGGCCCAGATCTCCTCCCTAGCTACCCTCACCCAGCTGGCTCAGACAACAGCCAAATTTGGGACAAGCTGGCCCAGGAAGAATAGCTAGACGTGCCCGATTCTCTTGCCAGGTATTGTCTCCCCAAGTCTCTCTAGACAACAGACCCTGACCCCGACCCCACAGTCATCCCACACTGGTCTGGTGGCCAACACTGTACCAGCCTCACCCCTGCCCACCAGCCAGTGTGAGCAGCCTCCACAGCCTGAGGGGATTTGCCCTCAACTTCCTCAGACCACATGCATCACCTAGGAACAAAACTACCCTCAGGCTGGCAGCTAAATCCTCAAAGGCTGTGCCCAGAGGAAGGTAAACAGTTCTTTTCTGCCTGTGGGCAGAAGAATTTTAGTAAATCTTTCCTGAATCATGTGTCTTGGTCTCAGTTTGACCCATAGGGAAGCTGAGCAGATTGGATATTGAAGGTGAATGAATGAATAAATAAATGAATGACCCCTTTGCTGCTGAGACGCCGTAGATACCAGGGGTGAGTGAGACCTCTTGAGCCCTCCCCAAAAGCCTCACAGCAGCCTTTCTGAGCCCCTTCATCCCCAGGATCCCTGCTGGGGTTTAGGGGAAGGAAACCTAGCAGTGGGAAATCAGGCTTCTCAGTCGCCCAACCCAACAGCTCCGAGTGCCAGCAAAGATACTTTCACCCAGTCTAGACCATTATATGTCTAGTTGCTTCCAACTTGGGAATGCAATGGAGACAGCTTGCCATTGGCTTAGGCTCATACCCCACACTTCACCTGCAGCTAGACACACAATGTTGTTTGTAAACTGGCACGCGCAGCCCTCTGACTTCTTGTCCCAATACTGGAGTATTCCACTAAAGCAAATTAATTCTTCCATCCACTGTAGCTGGGCGGGTTTTGTAAACAGTAGACTTAAACTCCAGGTGTTCGTGCAGACACCTGAGCCAAGGATACATGGAACAGCTGTTGCGAGGGGCAAGGAGTGAAATGATGGCAGAGACCAACAGAGATGACCAAATTGCTGGAGTCAGACCAACCTGTGCTGTTCCTTCTGGCTCACACTGGCCCTGGCACAGAATACACTGCATGGGGGTAGAGCCTGGCAGGAAGCCTACCTGGAATTCACCGGAAACTTTAGGTGCCAATTACAGTGAGCATCAAACCCAGGAATGCCCCCGTGTGTGCCAGCCCTCTATGGGGCAAACTCACCCACACAAACATTCTCCCTGGAATCTGTCCTGCACCCTGGGGTCACCCTCGGGCTCCTGACACATATTCTATGCTCTTGGTGTGATGTTCGGAGACACAAGTGCTTAGGCCTTCAGCTGCAGACAACAGATCCCACTAGTCACAGAGTTGCAGGACACCCCACCAGGTCCACTAAAGGACATCACAGGGTGAAGATTGTACCACACCCACCAAGGCTTCCCATTGATGAAAAACATCTGATCTCTAGACTCAGGGTCCCATCCCAGAAGGTAAACCCTAGTGGCTAAGTTAAACTTCCCCTGTCCCACCCCCCATTGTACACCATGAGGAAATTGGGAGGCATTACCAAGACCAGGGGAAACAGGCCAAACAGGCAAGCATCTCATAGGTGGCAGCAGGACTTCCTCCTGACACCCTACCCATGCCCACAGGATCTAGCCAATAGCTGCTGTCACATTCTCTGCTCTCACCCATTGGCAAGTCCTGCCCTTTGCATTGAAACCCTGAAACCCTTCCCTAGAGCTACAGTCTCTGCCTTCACCACATTCCCGCACCCTAGCTGTAAGCCCAACCACCAGTCTCTGACCACAACCAACTCATCCCTCAGATCGCAGGGCCAAATCAGGTTGTCTGCTGCCCAAAGAGTGACATCCCAACCGTCCATGTGACCCTGTAGAACACTAGCCTAGCCCTAGTCTGCAGCTCTTCCTGGGAGGTGCCCTGCTGGAGGCCCACTTCCCAATCTGCTTGGGGACCCCTAGTACTCCTACCCTGCTCAGCCCTCTGCTTTCAACAGTGCCCACCAGACAGCCCTTCTACCTTCTGTCTGTTGATCCCTCAGGCGCTTTCCTTGGATGCTGCCTTCACCTTCCTTTCCTTGTTTATGTCCCCTAAACCCAAGAGTGTTTGTTACCATTGCACCAAGCACAGTGCCTGGTACCTAATGAGTGATGACACAGAAGAATGAGAAAACGAGGAGTCTGGGCTGGAGAGATGGCTCAGCGGTTGAGAGCACTGACTATTCTTCCAGAGGTCCTGAGTTCAATTCCCAGCAACCACATGGTGGCTCACAATCACCTTGAATAAGATCTGGTGGCCTCTGCTGGCATGCAGGCAGAAGACTGTATACATAATAAATAAATAAATAAATAAATAAATAAATAAATAAATAAATAAATAAAATCTTAAAAAAAAGAAAAAAGAAAACAAGGAGTCTTCAAACTTCCCCCATTTAACTGTTATATGAAGGTGTGCAGAGGCTGGAACGCGTGTGTGCTCACGTGCATGTGGATGAGTGTGTATGTCTGGGCTCATATGAGGTACATACATGTGTGAGTGTATATGCATGTGTACAGGCTTGCGTGTGTGGGGTTATGTGTGTGCATGGGTATAGGTGCAGGAGTGTGAATGTATGTGGCATGTGTATGTATGTATCTATATGTCTGAGTGTACACGTGTACATGTACATGTCTATATAAGAATATGTGTGTATGTGTGTGCATGGCTGCATGTGTGTGGGGTATGTGTATATGTCTGTATGTGTATTGGTATAGGGTATATACACATGTGTGATGTGTGTACTTCTATACATATCTGCATGTGACCATGCATATGTGTACAGATACATGACTGTATGTTGCATGTGCACATACACATGAGTATGGGGGTGGGGGTGTCTGTATGTGTGTGGTATATGTGCACAAACATGTGGGCTATTTAAGCAGCAGGGCAATGGCCTCATTAGACCCTGGGCCGCATGAGTCACCTCCCCACAGGTAATTAATTCAGGGAGCCCCCAAACAGGGAGATAGGATCTCGCCAGATCAGTCAGTGATTGCATCTCCAGGTGGCTGAAGGGGAGGAAGCTGGACAGGTTCCGAGTGTGACTCCTGGGTTTTCGAGTGTGCAAAGGCGAGGTGACGCCAGTGGTGTGGTTGCTAATGAGGCGGCTGGTGACTGGTCTCAACCTGCATCTTGGCCCATAAAAGATGAAAGGAGAGAAGCTGCGAGGCTTTGCCCCCTGTGCCTGGCTTCCCCGTGTGCCGTGTTTGAGGCCAGGCCTGGATCTCTCAGTACCCAGCACCTAGGAAGAGGCTCATGCACCCCAACCTCCATGCACCCCAACCTCAGGGCCTCCTGTAGGACCTGGGACAGCTGTGGGCTGGTAAAGGTGAAGCTGCTAAACAGAGTATGCTACTGAGGGACTGCCCTGTGACCTACAGCCCATGTGACAGATTCAGGGTCTCTGCCAGGTCTACCTGCCCCCAAATCCCAAGTGTTTAGTCAGTCCCCCAGCTGCCCTGCCAGGTCTTAAGGATGAGGAATGCTGGCCTTGGGGTGGCTGTGCCAAGTGAGGGTCAGTACTTATTAACCTATATTTAGCATTGTCACTTCTGCAGCGGCTTTTGGGGAATAAGTACACAAGGAAACTGAATGCCTAGGACCCTGGCAGAAAGACGCACTAACAGTGCACTGAATCAGAGCGGCAACGTGAATAAATGTCCCTCTGGGTCTGAGTGCAGACCCACAGATTGGAAAGCACATTTTCGCAATTCATTAGTGTCATCAAAGCAAGCCGTAAGTATGACAGAAGACAGAAGGTAAGGACCCAAGTGGCACTGGAAGCCACCTATGCTTGATGGGGGCAGGGGCAACTGCCAGCCTGAAGGGGAGTGTAGTAGATGAACCAGGTATCCCCAGGCCTGGCTGGGGGGAGCTGGGGTCTGCCTCACAGAGGTGGACATCCTTGATAGGGCCTCTGATTGACATCAAACCCAGACAGGATGAGCTCTAAGGACATGGCAGAAGAGCCAGCAAGCCCCGGGGAGCCTGCAGTCAAGAGCCAGAGCGCCTGGGAGTTAATAAGACCAGGAAACATCTCTGAATGTTAGTGCCTGCAGACACCTAGCAGAAGTGATTTTTAGTTGCTTTTTTTATTTCAATTATTACTATTATTATTGGCTTCTACTACTACTCCTACTATTTTTTGAGACAGGGTCTCACTCTGTAGCCCAAGCTGGTCTTAACCTCAGTCTCTCAAGAGCTGGGATTATATGCATGGCATATATAGCATATATGGCTAGAAGCAATTTTTAAAATCCAATCATGGAGAAATAACCTCATCTAAGTGTTGCTATTTATGTATTTACTTACTTACTTATTGTCAGTATCCAGACGTCCTGGCCTGTCCTTGGGGTTCTGACAGGATACACCCTCAGCTGCAGCCACTAAGAGCCCCACCTGTGCACATTCACTGTTCCCTTTTAAAAGGGCCCTGCCCACCTCCCATCCCTCCCTCCTCCTCTTCTCTTCCTCTCTGTCCTTCCCCCCCTCTCCTGCTGCTCCTGTCTCCAGAGGCAGCTATCCCATCTTCCCTTTCTCCTTTTTATGATCCCTTCCCCAATTAAAAAAAAAAACAAACAAACAAAAAAAACTCTGCTTGAACCCTGTCTCATGGTATCTTCCTCTTGCACACTGCTTTTCTTAGATGACAACACTTTTTGAGTGTTGTCAACACTTTTTTGCTTTTTTGAGAGGGGTTTCTCTGTGTAGCCTTGGCTGTCCTGGAACTAGCTCTGTAGACCACACTGGAGAGATCCACCTGCCTCTGCCTCCTGAGTGCTGGAATTAAATAAAGGCATGCCCCACCACAAATTTTTCAGACAAAATATTCAGCATTTGAAGGCTACCAAGAACGCGGGGACCCAAAATCTCATGAACAGGAAGCAGAATCTCTAAGATGTGGCTATGGATTGTCTGTGCAAAAATCTAGAAAAGCCAGCCATCTGGGGCAGGATTTTAGAAGCTGTGATGTATGAAATTTACACACTTCAAACAATACACACAGAGACAACACACACACACAATGATACAGTTAAAATCATGGCAATGCCATTTGCTCTGTGCTACTAACACAGTCACAAACTCAGAGACAAGAAATTGTGTATTCCTCTACATTAGTGTTTCTCAGCCTTCCTAATGCTATGACCCTTTAGGTCATGGTAAGCCCACAAACCATAAAATTATTTTTGGTACTACTTCATAACTATAATTTTGCTACTGTTATCAATCATAGTGTAAATGTGGCCCACAAGTTAAGAACTGCTGCTGTACAGCCTCCAGGCCACATGCCCAGCACAGGCCTCACTGATTTGATCCAGATCTTGAGGAAAAACCAGCCCTCACCAGGTCCCACGTGCTCTTGCACTCCTTGGCTTCCTGCTTGTCTCTGAATCTCCTAACAAGGGTGAGCCTCGCCATCCTGTGTCCCGATCACACCTGCAGAGTGCTCTTTGCCACACCACTTAGCCTGATCCCAGAGTCCAGGTCAGGGCGTGGACATCTCTGGGGACCACTGTTCTGCCTGCTCTATAACCACCGTGGCTGGATGGATTTAACAGACCCAAGTCAAGATCAATAAAGACAAGACATGCCACGGAGCAAAAGATGAGCAGTGAACAGCTACTTCCAGAAAGACTCAAGGGTGACAAAGGAATGGGAAATACAGGAGAAAGAGGGAAGAGCCCAGAGGACACAGTGAGAGTCCTGGAGGGAGAGGGGCAGAGAAGCAGGGTGCTTACTAGAGGACCTGTCTCCTGGGTCTTTCCTCAAACCATTCTAAAGTACCAATACAGGTTCCAGACCAGCAAAGACAAGCTGGATAGGTCAACAGAAACGCACAGGGGAGCAGCACAGGAGAACCACAGAACTTCGACGAAGGCCAGGCAGTGAGTGGGTGCTACCCTTAGGCCTCCCAGGAGCCCAGTACAGCTACAAGTTCAGCTCTTTGGTCACAGCAAAAAATCCGTCAACTCAGTGCCTGTTGCATAGGTTCCCTTCAGGGTTAACACAAAAGGACCTGAGTCCTGAGCCAGAAGGCCTGCATAACTCACAGTTGTCCAAGGTGGGCCACTCGGCACTAGGTTGAATCCACTCTGTGGACAGAAAGACAGAAGGACAAGGTGGCCATGCACTTGAGGAGGATCTGGTTCCGGTGCAGATATTGGGCTCAGGTGGGAGCAGTAGGACAGTGCTTACCTAGTGTGTTTAAGACTGGAGATTCAGTAAGTATCCCAAGTGGATGCTGGAGAGGCCTGAAAGAGGCAAGGGAATGAGCCATCAAGTATTTGAAGAGAAGACAACCAGTGCAAAGGTCCTGCAGCACCAAGGCCCTCGAGGAGGGTGCTGAGATACTTGGAAGACCCCTCAGTCAAAATTCAAATTATGAGCTTTCGGTGTGAGATGTAGAGCCCAGCGAACGTGGCGGCGAGTGAGATGCCGGGGGCCGTGGGTCCCTACGGGCAGTCCCAGCCCAGTTGCTTCGACCGTGTGAAGATGGGCTTTGTCATGGGTTGCACCGTGGGCATGGCGGCCGGGGCACTGTTCGGCACCTTCTCCTGTCTCAGGATCGGAATGAGGGATCGGGAGCTGATGGGTGGCATTGGTAAAACCATGATGCAGAGTGGCGGAACCTTTGGTACATTCATGGCCATCGGAATGGGCATACGATGCTAATCAGGGCAGTGATTAGCTGGCTACATCTTTACTTTCCCATTCATTTAGACCCTTGTACAATAATAAAGTTTTTTCTTCTAAAAAACAATTCAAATTATGTTGGAGTTTTTAAATGCACTGAAGAAGCGGGGGGCAAGCCTACTAAGGTTCAGGAATGAGAAGGTTCTGGAAGACCAATGATGAGAATGCTGAATCTGGATCTTTTCTTCATTCTATTGTTTATGTATGTGCTGTTTGCGTGCTATGTGTGTCTTAGTTCAGGTTTCTATTGCCTGAAGAGACACCATGACCATAGCAACTCTTATAAAGGAAAACATTTAATTGGGGTACTTTACAGTTTCAGAGGTTTAGTCAATTATCATCATGGCGAAACATGGCGGCACACAGGCAGACAAGGTGCTGGAGAGGGAGCTGAGAGTTCTACATCTTGATCCACAGGCAACTGTATCACCCACACCTACAGTGACACACTTGCTCCAACAAGGCCACACCTACTCCAACAAAGCCATACCTCCTAACAGTGTCACTCCCTATGGAAGCCGTTTTCTTTCAAACCACCACATTGCATGTGGTGGCCACATGTGTAGGTCTATACACTTTTTTTTTTTTTTTTTTTTTTTTTGAGACAGGGTTTCTCTGTGTAGCTTTGGAGCCTATCCTGGCACTCACTCTGTAGACCAGGCTAGCCTTGAACTCACAGAGATCCGCCTGCCTCTGCCTCCCTAGTGCTCGGATTAAAGGTGTGCACACTCTTTTTTTTAAGTTTTTTTTTTAAGATTTTGTTTATTATGTATACAGTCTTCTGTCTGCACACTAGCAGAGGGTACCATATCTCATTCAAGGTGGTTGTGAGCCACCATTTAGTTGCCAGGAATTGAACTCAGGGCCTCTGGAAGAGCAGTCGGTGCTCTTAACCGCTGAGCCATCTCTCTAGCCCAGATTCATACACTCTGACACAGAAACTAGAGGAGGCTGTCAGGTGTCCTGCTCTATCACACTTCACTTTATTCCCTTGAGTCAGAGGCTCTCGGTGAACATCAAGCAAGGGTGGTTGATGGCCAGCAAACCCCAGCAATCCTCTCCCCCACACCGTGCTGGTGTTACAGGCATGCACAGCCACGGCCAGCTTTTTACACAGGTACTGAGGATTTGAACTTACAAAGAAAGCACATGGAACTATCTCTCCAGCCCCTAATCTTGATCCTTTCTGATTCTTCCAACATGATGCTTGCACTTTCTTATTTTGTTTTTTCTTAGTGGCCATCCACATGGTCCAGGTGAAAGCAAACTGGAATGGGGGGGGCAGTGAGAATCAGTGGAACATGGGGACACACGCTCAGGAACTGGCCTATAGATAGCACGGGTACTATCTATCTATAGGCCGCATGAATCAGATCTTGCCCAGTTCTGATGGTGTGTCTGGACTACCAGCATAAAGAATTCGAGGTCTACCCACAGCAACAGCTGAACCCATCGGTCTTGAACAGGATATGGGTGCAGAGAGCCTGTGGAGGCAGATGCCCTGGAGAAAGCCATGAAGAAGCTTAAGCCCAAGAGAGGGACAACAAAACAGATTCCCAAAGGTGCTTCACACCTGAGAGGCAGCTGAGGCAGGCATCTAAGGAAGAGACAACAAAATCACAGAGTAGTCTGTAGTAGGGTCACAGGCCTCTTGATGGGAACAGAGCTGATGGGGGACTGGATATAACCTGAAAAGAATCTGTCCCACAAAGCAGCGGCAACCCACCCCTGCCAGGTCCTCCAAGCACCACCTGCAGGTAGCTGACAGAAACACCACGGCCTTGGACAGCCCCGAGGTGATGGCTGTGATTTGATGGGGAACACCCACACACCATGTCTTCAGCCTTCAGGGTTGGCAGACTAGACAGCTGGTCACAGAGACGAAACTGCAGGGCTCTGCTCTCTGCTTTGCTGCTTTAGGTGTACTGACAAAGGTTTCAGCCACCAAGGACAGCTGGCTGCCGCTGGCTGACAGAGCAATCCCCCACATGATGGGCACAGAACCGGACCATGCAAGCCCATGAGGGTGATGCTGTCCCCTGATGTGTAGTAGAGGGACCCCATAGCTCCCCTGGGGGACGCTCACCTGGTAGCCAAACATGTGTAGGCTGGCAGAACACAGATGATTCATGCGGCTAATTTATTTATGACAATCAGGCTAAATTTAGGTTAATTACTTTTTAATCATTGTCTTGAGGGTACATGAAAATACTTGAAGCTAGCCCACGAACATGGAGCTGCTGGGTAAGCGAAACACTATCTGATAGACCAGCTGCCAATCCTGCTGGGAGAGGCTTGGGGAGGGCGGCCCAAGGGCTGGAGGTTGTGAGCTTGCACTAGGGACCTAGCAGGAGGGCTCTACTGTCATAACTCTGCAAGCTGAGGGCCACCTTGTTGTATGGCCTGAGGTCCTGTGTTGGTCACTTAGGCTGGCCCAAGGTGGCTCCTTCTCAGTCTCCCCACATGCCCTGTTCTTTCCCCCGTAATAGTACAATGAACTTTCCAGAAGGTAAAATTGGAACTCTGGGTAGCAGGGTCCATCCCAGCTCTACCCTTGGAATCCTGTCCTCCTCCCAGAGTCTCTGCTCCCTACCCCAGAAGCCCACCTACCCCATTGCTAAGATGCGGAGTTTTCTGCATTATGTAGCCTGGTACCCGCGCCAGGACACCCCGTTCATTTGGTCACCATATTGATGGTGGGTCCTCCAAGAGGCAGGCACACCCGTCTTCTGAATGTCCCTGGTGCCACATCAGTCTTACTGCCCTAGGACATCTCCTTTTGTGCACCATCAGTGGTCACTGAAAACACCACCATGCTCTAAAGGACTGTGGCTCCAAGGTGAGCTTGTCCCCAGGGAGCGTGCATACCCAGTAGCCATCCTCAATTTAGACCAGACACGGAGGTTCGCTCCTATTCTGATCCTTTAAAGATGAGTGGTAAGTCTACATATGCAAACAAGGCACCAAGTCCCAGTGAGACCTAGAACAGCACAGCTGGACCAGGTGCCACAGCTGTCTGAACGTGGGGCAGGATTCAGCTTCATATCCGCTTCCTACAGCTCCATCTTGTCATCACAAGGATCCTGGCGGGAAGAATGCTTCCCACCTGACAGGCTGTGTGAGGAACACTGGCTCAAGTCTCAAGCAAGGTCTCCTTCAAATCTGCAAAGGCCAGGGTCTGACCTCAGCTGTGCTTTTTCACAATATAAAACATGACATGGATTGGTTTCACCTGTGGATCTGTGCAAAACACAAATGGCAGTTCCTCCTGGATTATACCAGCCCTGGAAGTCAGTATCTGGATGCACATAGGCTTGTGTCCGCAGGAAGTCAAGGATTGATGAAGACAACACAGCTGGAAGAATACAAGAAGATGTCTCAAGAACCACGGCTTTCTGCTCAGGGAGAGTCCCACCTCTGGCCTTCAGGCAGGGCAGGAGAGCCTAGAGTCGAGACCAGAGCCAGACAACGGAAGCCCTCCCTGCACATTGCAGCCTCAGAAGCTCAGAGATAGGGCCCCATATCCCAGGTCAGGGCTGTCTGCAGTCGCCCCACTTGAGTATTTGGGAAATGATGGGGAGAAGCTGCCATGGACACACAGGGGAAACAAACGGACATGAGGGTTCCTGCTGAGCAAGTGTGGAAACTTCTACAGGCACCAGCTGAGGACACAGATGGAAGAGGTGATGCTGGCCCCTTAGGAGGGATCTGGCTGGATCCATGTGGCCAAGCCCCAATTAGGTGCTGACAAGAGTGACCACGACAAACTCCAGCTAAGGGGGCCTGAGAAGCACTGATGACATTTCTCTGCTCCAATCTGAAGGCCTCAAACAAGAGGTTCTGATTCAGGGTGACTCAACTCCAGACATTCCAGCAGCAAAGAACTGCTTCATCTGAGGCAAGAGAGGGAAACCAGCTCCCTGTGGACAAAGACCAAAAAACAGAGCCAATCCCCAAATGGCCCTGAGGTTAGATTTGTCAAGGATCCTGATGCAGAAATTGCAACAGGATAAATGAAGGGAAATGCAAGGATTAAAAATAAACATGGTAACTAGTGGCAAGTATGAGCTGGGGACACAGCTCGGTGATAGTGTCTACTCGTCTACTCAGTGTGCATACGGCCCCAGGTTCAACCCCCAGAACTGCAAAAAGAAATAGAAACAGATGAAGCATCAAACAATCACAACCATGGGAATCCCAACCACATCCCAATGCCACCTGCAACACGTGGCTTATCAGATGTGCTCACTTTGTAAACTGATCAATAGAAACTAGTATGTCTGAAGTGGGGGAATAATTACACCTGGGGACAGTTATCTGCTCTGACTCACAGGCAGCTGGTGTCCTTGGCAGACAGGCAATGAGGGGAACAGACAGAAGTTAAGACTTCGCACCCAGGGGCTGGAGAGATGGCTCAGAGGTTAAGAGCACCGACTGCTCTTCCAGAGGTCCTGAGTTCAATTCCTAGCAACATGATGGCTCACAACCATCCGTTATGAGGTCTGGTGCCCTCTTCTGGTGTGCAGATACACATGGAACCAGAATGTTTTATACACAATAAATAAATAAAATCTTAAAAAAAAAAAGACTTCACATCCAAACCTCAGCGCCCCCCCCCCCCCGCAAGTAAACACAAGGACACCAGTCAAACCGAAAGAACCCAGCAGAGATCCTAAACGCAAACACAGCCCTGTACGAAGAGACAGAAACCGCAAGCCGGGGTAAGATGCCAACATCTCTAGAACAAAAAGACAACGGGAGCGTGCGTGCGTGTGTGTGTGTGTGTGTGTGTGTGTGTGTGTGTGTGTGTGTGTGTGTGTTTGGGCTGCTGTGTAGATGTGCAATTGTGTGAAGTATGCTTATCTCGGAGAGCGTGACCATTTACCAGTGTGGAAACCCAGCTGGCCTAGAACAGGGGGAGAGGGAGCCACATCACAGGAGCTCCTGGACACCCCCCCCAGGCCTCACTGTCCCCAAAGCACCTGAGTCTCAAGAAAAGCGCAGCTCTGGCTCTCAAAAGACTTCACATCCAAACCTCAGCGCCCCCCCCCCCCCCCCCGCAAGTAAACACAAGGACACCAGTCAAACCGAAAGAACCCAGCAGAGATCCTAAACGCAAACACAGCCCTGTACGAAGAGACAGAAACCGCAAGCCGGGGTAAGATGCCAACATCTCTAGAACAAAAAGACAACGGGAGCGTGCGTGCGTGTGTGTGTGTGTGTGTGTGTGTGTGTGTGTGTGTGTGTGTGTGTGTGTTTGGGCTGCTGTGTAGATGTGCAATTGTGTGAAGTATGCTTATCTCGGAGAGCGTGACCATTTACCAGTGTGGAAACCCAGCTGGCCTAGAACAGGGGGAGAGGGAGCCACATCACAGGAGCTCCTGGACACCCCCCCCAGGCCTCACTGTCCCCAAAGCACCTGAGTCTCAAGAAAAGCGCAGCTCTGGCTCTCCTGGAGCAGGTGACCCTGAGCCAGCACAGAAGAGGCCTGCCCTGGGGGTTCTATGGCCTGGAGGTGACTAGGCTGCACCTGGCCTGTGCATGTACTGGAGCCAGCAGCACACACATACACACACACCCATGTCAACAGATACCGCCAAGTGTGGGGCGAGGCAGCCTTTGGGTGAGGACAGTTGAGACACATACAGAATGGAGATACAGAACGGGGGATGGTTTAGGGACAGGAACTCCAGGAAAGGTTCAGGCACTGGCCAAGCTGACTCCAGACTTCTGATAGAATTCCATCCCACCTCTGCCACACTGCACTGTCAACCTTAACCAGACCTCGACAGCCACCTCCAGTCATCAAGGACCAGTTTTAGGTTCCCTTGCCAAGCTTCTCAGATCTTAGCAAAAGCCCACTTATACAGACTGTTACAGAGTGGCCACACAGCGGGCAGGGGTAGGGGAGGAAGGCCTATAGTTGCCGAGGCAGCGCCTTTGGCCTCTGCTGTGACTCACTGGGGACCTGGCTCCAAGGCCCAGAGAGGGCAGGCACTCCAGCCAGACTCTGGGGAGCTTTGTAGGTAAGTTTAGGAGTGACCTACTTACGCCATGTCTGGTTTGGCCCAATCCCCATTGTTTACAGTGGTTGGGGTCATGCCACGCCCACATCCCAGCAGCCCCTGTGGGAGGAAAGCACCACACGCTCCCACAGTGAGCTGTGCATATTTTTGGGGAGGGGGTTAGGGGACGATGCACTTGCCAGAATACCTGCTCAGCCACGTCTCCATCTCCGCCATTTATGCTTGTGGGCCAGGCCCTAGGGCCCCAGGCTGAGGGTGAGGATGACTCCATTGCTCCTCTGATTCCACCTCCTCAGAGGAATCAGAATGTGCAGCTGGGTCCACAGAGTAGCGCAGGTATAAGAGAAGATAGGGACACAAGTATGGTGATGTCTTGTTTATGGTCTAATAAAACTTGCCTGAAGATCAGAATGCAAAGCTAGCCACAGCCATAGAGGCCAGGCAGTGGGGGCCCACACCTTTAATCCCAGCAGCCACACTAGTCAGCCATAGAAACTGGGTGGTGGTGGTGGTGCACACCTTTACTCCCAGCACTAGAGAGGAATGTAAGGCAGATGGAGACAGGAGTGCAGGGTATTCAGTCTGCAGGCACGCTGAGGACAGGATCGCCCCAGTTCTTACCTTGAAAGGTAAGAACTCTCTAGTGGTTTGGCTGCTTTGCTTTTCTGATCTTTAGCTTGAACCCTGATATTTGTCTCTGGGCTTTTATTATTCATGCTACACACACGAGAGACAGAGCAAGCTGAACCAAACAGGCTCTTTCTCTGGGACACTCTGCCACATCCCCACAGCACATGTTCACATATGCAGAGCTTGCTCACAGTGTGCTCACACGCAATTGGGTACTCAGTGCTCAGAGAACACACGTTGATGCTTGGCGAGAATAGCTTGGGCTGGGGCAGGAAAGGCTAGTGGGGCATCTGGATTGGGCAGCAGCCTTGTTGCTGCCAGCTGCTCTACCAGCTGGGAACCACTCCAAGAGGGAGAACCCACGAGAACCCCGAGTCGGCTCCCTCAGAGCCGCAGCTGTTTCATGTGGTTCCAACTCGCTAGTGTGATCCAGGATTTCAAAGGTGTTCTCAAAAAGGATGGTCTGCATGTCTCTGCCTCCACCTGAGCCAGCTCCAATGTCAGGTCCTCTGCCAGGAAGCTAAAGGCACACACACACACACACACACACACACACACACACACACACACATACACACACACACACAAACTTGAAAGGAGCTGCCACTCGTTTCCCCAGCCAGAGAGGAGTTCTGGAGCCATAGAGAGTACCATCCTACCCCCAAGCACAGCTGGGCTGTGCCCATTGTGGGTTATCCAGGTTATTCTAGAAGTTCCATCGGCCCCACCCCTGGGGGGTTTTTTGGACAGGCCTGAGGAGGATACACAGGAACCTCACTGCTGCCACCAACAAGCCTCAGGTGGCCTGGGGATAGAATGCCATGAGATACTCTTCTGTTCCTGGAGTCATGCACAGGCCCCCTGCCACCCAGGGTGTTCAGAGAATAAGACAGTGGAAGGCTCAGGCAAAGAATGGGCCCAGAAAGCCCTGAGCCAGGAAATGGTCCTTGATCAGAGATAGGCATACAGTTCAAGGACAGCTTCTTTGGCAGAAAAAGCCAGCCCCTTCCCAGCTGATCTGGCAGTGAGTGGCCACTAAATACTGAATGACACGGCCTTCACCACCACCACCACCACCCATTTACAGACTGGAAAACGAAGGCCCAGAAAGGCTGCCATCCAGCAGCTAGAACCTGAGACAGGCCAAGTGCCAGAGCCACCCCAACCACCTTGCACTGGACCAGCAGCATAGGGCTTGAGTCTCATCTACACCCACGGAAAATCAGGGGACCCTAACAGGAGGCTACCCGTTGGCCTCTGCTGGGCATAGGCTAGACACAGCAGGCCCATCACACCACCCATCTGGTTTCAGTCATCATCCTTCCTACCATTTCTACAAATGTCCCCTTTCCAGGCACCCTGCCCTCAGGTGGTGTTGCTGCTCTACCTCCTGTTGCCATGGAGCCTGGGGAGGGAGCTACAGAGACTGGAGCCTGAGCAGAGGTGGAGAGTGACCTCACCACCACTCTGGATGCCCCTCTCCATACCCATCTATTGCTGTCACTATCCACGCTGCAGAAGCTCCAGGCCAGAGGCATTCACCTTTGTGAGCTAAGGACATGGGTGGGTGCCCACAGCAGAGCCACAGTGGTGCTGACCCCCAGGGTCCTCCTGCAGTCTTCACCCCAACTGTTCCAGGACGAATGATGCCACGGCAGGCCTGAATCAGTGATCAGTCTGTCGCACTGTGTATGTCCGAACTCCTCCAAGGAAACAACTCAGAAGTCTGATGGGGGGATGTCCTTCTGTATATATGTTTCTCTTATTGGTTGATGAATAAAACACTATTTGACCAATAGAGGCAGGAAGATAGACGTGACTAGGAGACTAGGAGAATTCTGGGAAAGGGAGGCAGAGAGACACCTGAAAGAGACACCATGTAGCCGAGGAAGGAGTAACTGGTCCGGACCCTTCTCCAGTAAGATAAGACCATGTGGAAATACTTAGATTACTAGAAATGGGTTAATAATTAAGAGAGAGCTAGCCAATAAGAAGCCCTAACCATCGGCCAACAGTTTTATAATTAATGTAAGTCTCTGTGTGCTTATTTGGGGCAAATCAGCTGCAGAACCAGACTGGAAGAAAACCCCAGCAACAGAAGTCAGGTGTGGTAAAGCACACTTGTGATCCCAGCAGCAAGGAGGCTGAAACAGGAGGATTGCTGAGAGTTTAATGCTAGCCAGGTATACACAGGAAAACTGTGTCTCAGGAAGCAAAGTAACTCTTTTTTTTCCTTGTTTGGTTTTTCGAGACAGGGTTTTTCTGTGTAACAGCCCTGGCTGTTCTGGAACTAGCTCTGTAGATCAGACTGGCCTTGAACTCACAGAGATCCACCTGCCTCTACCTCCCTAGGGCTGGGATTAAAGGCATGTGCCACCACCACCACCACCACCATCACCCAGCAAAAGCAAAGTAACTTTCAACAGCCATCGCCACACACAAGCTGTTATCCCCAGAATTCACAGACAGAAACCCTGATGGTTCACAACAGAAGGCATCATGACCACCCAGTCACCCAGATGAGGAAACAGGAATGGAGTGAAATAGATGAGTGGACCCCTTCCTACCTGGTGACAGAGCTATTTGGGAAGACAGGGCCTGGTGGGAAGAGGAAAGTCCTAGAATCAATCACCAGGCCCTGCTAGAAGGGTGCTAGCAGCCTCAAAACTCCTGGGTAAGGAGGAGGTAGGAGAGGGCTAGACACTGGCCCTTATCCCAGACACATGCTCCCTTTGCCAGCAGCAGCCAGTAAGCTAAGGTGCTGAGGCTGGCTGGGGTCAGAGGCCTAGCAGGGCCAGTGTGGGCTGCGCTGTGTGGGGGAACAGGGAAGGATGATAATGTGGACAAGAAGCAGCACAGAAGCAGCACATGGAAAGATATGCATCCCCGAGCAGAGTCCCAAATGTCGAGCACATGGGAAATGAGCCAACAAGTTACATAGATGGCCTTCCAGTGGAGACAGGCTTCCTTGGTGCTCAATCAGGAGGGCCTGGAGGCTGTAGCTTCTCTAATATGCACTGAACTTGCAGTGTTTTCTTGTGAACATACCCTGACGCCTCCTGACACCACCAGATGGCCAGCATCGAATAACGGTAGGTGAGTCTGGGGTCTGGGTCAGTGGATGAGCAGAGATGTGACTGCCTAGGTTCCTGCCCCTGTAAGGAGGCACTGAACCCTTGATCAGTGGGAACCCTGCCCAGTGACGGAGCAGTCTACAGGTGTCTCTGACCTCACACCACTCGGCCACCTGTCAGGGGCTGCCATCCTGCCAGCACGAAGGGCTGACCTTCTAAGAAGAGTCCAGCCTACCAGACGACCTCAACCCCAGCCATTCTAATTCATGTGCCCCACCCCACACCATTGGACAGGGCTCTCAGAACTGTACCATCTCAGCCCTTACAGGCGGCCTCCAAGGCCTCTGATGTATGAATGTGGGCATCTATAGGCCAGCTGTGCAGTGTGAGTAGGCTGTGCCTGTGGCAGGTTCTAACCAAGTCACCAGTGAGCTCTCAATCTGCAGCTGTCACTCTGGAATAAGACATGGCTGCTGCCGGTGGTCCTGCCTGGGGGAGTTGAGCAGGAATAACTGAAACCACCAGGAGTTGTGGAGGTATGCAGGGAAGGAGATGGAGAAGCAAGGACTAAGGACACCCTGACCACCCAGGGAAGGAATGGATGGCAGCACCACCTGGGCAGTGCCAGACCCAGGCTGTCAGTGGTTGGGAGCTACCTCCCCCAGCTAGAAAGAGTGCAAGCATCTAAAAGCACAGCAGCATTCTCCCAGGAACCAGAGCAGCTGGTCTACCAGAGGACCTCTTGGTCCTCTACCAGAGGACCAAGGCTCATTAAATAACTTGATTTTGAGGCAGGTTCAACAGCAAGTAACTGTACCTTTGCAGCACTGCTCCAAAAATAAGCAACAATGCAGGGCATAGTGACAGATGCCTTTGATCCCAGTATTTAAGGGGCAGAGACAGGCAGGTCTAGTTCATGTCTAGCCAGAGCTCCATCGTGAGAGCCAGGGGGATGAGAAGGCATGGCGAGAAGAAGCTATGTGAACCCGAAGCACAGTACCTGGTGCCTGCTAGTGACCACCCTGAACTGCTCACAAGACTGTTCCCACCGATAACGAGATTAGCATACATTCAAATCCTCACATCCCAGTTCCCAGGCTCCCCAGTCTGCCACAGACCCGAGTGAAGAACCTCCAGCCCTGGAGAGACCAGAGAGAGGAGGAAAGGACACAGGAGATAGAAGGAAACATGAAGAGAGCCCTTGGCACTCACAGAGTCGCCTCCAACCAACTCCGGAAGGCGACCGTGGCTCAGGTTCCCAAAGACTCTGAGAACACCACAGGAGAGCACTGTGGGGAAGAGATATACACCTTTATTTAACAGCAATTAAAGTCCACCACAGAAGAGGGACACCAGAGGATTCTTTTTTTTTTTTCATTTAATAAATACAAATGAATAAAAATACTTTTGTTCTGTAAAGAGACTGCCTGTCTTCTTCCCCAACTTGCCAGGGAGGCCAGAGGGTGGCGACATGCCCTGGGGCCACTCTGCCTGTGTGTTCATGTCCCCACATAGGCCACCTCTTTCCAGAGAGGGCTTCCTCAGTGGCCTACAAATACTATTTTGGTACAATTCCCTTCTCCTGTACCTCCCAACACCAGCCTCTGCTGCATTTCAAATAGAAGCGGACTCCCTTGGGGAAGGAAAGCATGGGGAAGGAAAGGTCCCCACAGGTACCCAACTGGAGCCCCAGAGCTGGGAACTACTAACACCATGAAACATGCACAGCGCCAGCCACTGACATGTGGGCGAGGAAAAGCGAACCTTGTGCAGTGAGATTTGCTGCACACCCCACAGATGAGCTACACTTTAAAAATAGAAACTCACGTTTAAATGTAACCTGTTTAGAAAAGGCCAAGCATCTGCTGACATTGAAGATCTGTTATTGCTTGTGGGGTCTGCTCGGGCACTGTTGCTCAATGTGGTACTGCTGCTTGAGACCCTCCACCCCTGGCCTGTACCACAGCCGCTTTCCAGCTCGTCTAGTCCAATATGTGCCCCTCTGCTGAGCACCTAGTGGCAGATTCCCCTCCAACCCTGACAGTGAAGAACAATTTGATCCTAGAGCTAAGCCTGGTGCAACCACATGTATATACACGGAACCCCCAGGCGAGACCCACACTAGAGCCCTGGCAGTCCCACCTGCTCTAGTGTACCAGGAACTCAGACACAGACACAACCAGGAAGAGCAGCAGTCCTGGTGACCCATGTCCCCTTCTCATGAACCCACTTACAAAACATCCCCTGGAAAGGGCTACGGTGACTTCTGTGATGCACACAGCAAGCCTCTGTCACCATGCCAAAGGCAGCCTAGGCTTGTAAGTGCAAAGTGTCAAAAGAAGCTCAGAATGCCCCCTGGGACACCTAGGAACTGAGAGGCAGGGACAACAGGCCCACGCTGCTTTCTCCAAGGCCCCATGTCCTCAGAAGGAGCAGCATAGGCGATCCCCAGCCCCTGGTGGATGACAGAGGCAGGTCCTCAGCACTGCAGGAAGGAGCAGAGCTGAGGACCCCGTGGCTGGGAGAGGTAGTGAGGACAGCCTGGACCCTCCCTGAGACGCAGCAGGAGGAGCCCTTTGCAGCCCAGCAGCTGTCGTTATTCCAGTCATGATTTCAGGGGAGCTGCCTGTCGGGGTGGAAAGGAAGGAACAATAGGTGCTGTAGCTCCGCAGTTGCCTGTGTTGGTGTTGGCACGGCAGCACTGTTGTCAAGTGGTCTGGAGGACAGCGCTGGACTGCTCAGTGTGCACACGGGTGTGACCTCAGAGCCCCAGAGACTTCTGTACGATCTGCTTGGCGATTTTGTAGAACTGCTCACGGTCATCCCGCCACATCTTGGAAGCATCCACATTCGCTCCACTCTCATCATTGGGCTCTGAAAAGCACAGGACTGTGAGTGACAGTGAGTGACAGTGAGCACATGCTCCACTCTCATCATTGGGCTCTGAAAAGCACGGGACCATGAGTGACAGTGAGTGACAGTGAGCACATGCTCCACTCTCATCATTGGGCTCTGAAAAGCACGGGACCATGAGTGACAGTGAGTGACAGTGAGCACATGCTCCACTCTCATCATTGGGCTCTGAAAAGCATAGGACTGTGAGTGACAGTGAGTGACAGGGAAGGCAGTTTGGCAGGAGCTTCCTTTTCATCTCAGATCACATGGACCCTTCACACCCTTCATGGGTCATTCTGGGTAGCAACATGGACTTCCAATGCCAGGGCCTTCTGCCTGAGGAAGGGACACTGGAGACTGGCACATGCAGGGCACTGACCCCCAAGTCAGAAGCCTGTCACCCCTCTTCCCCCACACCCCAGACTTCCCTTGACTGAATCCTGCTCCCTTTGTACAACCCTGGACACTGCACCCTGGTGCTCAGGTCAGCAACACAAGTCCTTACACACCAACTGAGGGGAGTCTGAGGGCCTGCATCCTACAGCCCCTCCAAATCTACCCATTCTTTCGGCTGGGAAAGCCCAAGTGTCTGAATACCAGACTAAGCAGTCAAATGATTTCTCCTATCCCAATCCCTCCACCCACCAGATCCACACAGATGGTCTTTCTAAGGCAAAAGTGCCGGATGTGGCAACCAATGTAACTCCCAGGGCTACCCACCAGGCTCAGTGCCAGGGCTCCTGCCCCTGCCCAGCTGACCCTCAGCCCAAGATGCCTTTCCTTCCCACCTCCCTTGTCAACTCCTAGCACCTCCCAACTCATTCCAAAGAGGACAAGGGCAGTGCTTCTGCGGGTCAGATTTACTACACTGGGCAGTAACTGTTGGTCGTTTTGCAAATTCCTTGAAAGTACGGGGACCTCACACTGGGGTGTCTGTTGTACTGAGCAGTATACCCCTGTACTATGACACAGTGGTATTGAGAGAATGCCAAAGATCACAGAATAGCAAGCTGTGGTCAACAACACATGTCCTACATGGCCTGTAATCATGGATGAATGCTCATACTTGGGAAAGTACAGACCTGCTATAGTAACAAAAAACAGTGCACAGGCTCACCTGCCAGCATGCTCACCACCGAAAGCAGGATCTTCTCGACGCTCTGCACAGGGCTCCACCGCTCGGCACTGCTCTCATAGCCCATGGGATCATCGCCTGGGGCATGCAAGATGGAGATGCAGACTCTCCCGTCAGGATAGACTGTAAAAGTCAGGGCAGCCACGTGAGCCCAGATGGTGCTACTGTGCTGAGGAGGCTCTGCAGAGACCCAGCTGTTTGCACAGCAGTAACAGGACACCTTCTGGTGGCACAAATCCCAGAGAGGCCAGCCAGAAGCAGGCCAGACCTGTTGGGGACTGCTCAGGTCCTGTGGTCACAGGTGACAAGGGGGCTCAGGACCAGGTCTACCTTGCACTAACTAGTCACAACTAGAGTCCACCTTGTAATGGATTTCTCTGAGCATTACCACCAAAAGGAGTAAGTGAAAGGTGAGTGAACAAGGACTCCAAAATTCAGCTACCCAGAAATGAAGAGTCTTCACAGGGCTCAGCAGAGCAGGTCTGTACACTCCCTGCCCCCACATCTATGTCCTTGTGGCTAAAGTAGAGGCAAGGCAACTGAACTGAGTGTAGAGAAGGGGTGGGTATTAGTAACACACCCCGTTCAAAATTAATTTTACAAAACAGAAAGACATCAGTTTGGGTTGGAGAGGCAGTTCAGTGGTTAAGAGCATTGACTACTTTTCCAGAGGACCAGGGTTCGATTCCCAGCACCTACACAATGGGTCAGAACCATCCTTAACTCTAACTCCTGGGGATCTAACTCAAGTCTTCTGGCTTCTGTGGGTACCATGAACATGTTACACAGGCATACATGCAGGCAAAATACCCATACACATAAAATGAAATAAATTTAGAAAAAAAACTGATGTCAAATAAGTAATTTTTTCCCACAGACAGGGTTTCTCTGTATTGCTTTGGAGCCTGTCCTGGAACCCGTTCTGTAGACCAGGCTGGCTTTGAAATCACAGAGATCTGCCTGCCTCTGCCTCCCAAATGCTGGGATTAAAGGCGTGTGCCACCAACGCCCGGCTGTCAATGTTTTATTTTTACAAAGTAGAATATACTACTTGAATTTCTGCTCCAGATCAGATTTTTAAGATCAGGATTATTAGTGGCAATAAAAATCTTTTACAAAGGAACATTACTCTAAACGCCATCATTCAAAATACAACACATTGCCCATTTCTCTTATGTAAGCTGGACATAGTGAGGCATGCATGGAGACGCAGTCAGGAAAATCAGGAGACCATCCTGGGCAATGTGAACCTTCTATCAAGCACCTCACCCCTCAAATTCCCTTATACATAATACCTACTTGCAAAAGGAAGAAATAAAATAAGTAAATAATCCCAATCAGAAGAGTCACTGGCAGCATCATTGTGCCCCTTCCAGACATCTCACACAACTTGTTTTCCAAAGAGAAAACTCACAGCACTATTGAGTCCTGGATTGATACTAAACTTGAGAGTATCCCCTTGCCACCTCTATGGGTTCTTAATGTGTCTTCAGTGTCTACATCCAGTCTAACTGCAGCATTCCCTTAACTCTGCTATAGGAAGACTGGGCTGGCTTCAATTTTTTAATGTGCATGAGTGTTTGCTGTATGTCTGTCTGTGTACCACAAGAACAGTCTGGTTCCAGGGAGGCGAGCAGACGGTATCAGATTCCCTGGAGCCTTGGTTGTGAGCAACCATGTGTGTACTGGGAACCAAATCTGAGTCCTCTCAAGAGCAGCAAGTGCTTTTAACCACTAAGCCATCTCTCTAGTCCAATTCCAATTTTCTACCATTAAAAATGACAGTGACAAAATCCAATGTAGGCCACATAGTACTCAAGGCCTAAAAGTTCTAATCAGCCCATTAATTAACGCAGGATGGCTGGGCCAAATAGCTAGTGTTAGGTTCATACACTTTTGCTCCTCTACATTAAGCTTGACCTTCAAAATGGAAATCCTGGTGCTCACACATAACTGACTTGCCACAATTTAAAACCTACCAGGCCTCGAAGAAATGCGCATACAGTACTGGCATTCCACGACCTGCAGGACTCCCCTGCCTTGTCAGCCACAGTCAGACACACTTACTGTTGGGATGGAACATCTCGCAGGTGAATCTCATCTTGGGAGGACTCAAGGGGTAGTCAAGTGGGAAACTCAGGATGGCAGGAAAAACACCAAACTCAAAGCAAGTGTCTTCAGGGCCCCTGCAAATTAGGAAATAGATACAACCGCAATGCCAGTCATGACTCAGAAGTGCTTAAAAAGGAACATGGAAAAATCTAAACAAACGGCTGCTTCTCTCTCACTGAGAGCTCTGTCTCGGCTGTTGTGGACCTGAGGTTCAGACACAAGGCCGAAGCAAGGGCGACAGAGCTTGCACAGTAATTGCACCACAGAGAAGAAACTCTAGCATATTGCGGTCCTAGGAAGGTGACTGTTGGCTGAGGTCCAGTTCCTGTGAGGATCGAGGTGTGAACTGTGGCAGAGAATAATCAAGAGTCTGTACACACCGATGAGGAGCTAAGGAATGCATTTCAAAGGATATTCTGAATTTCCCAATGTGCCTAAGATGTAATTTATAGCCATCAAACAGAAAGGGCACGCGTGATCCTCAATTCATGCTCAGTGGCAAGAAGCCTAGGCCATAGCAAACCCTCCCGGCCCTAAGACTCCAGCCTGCACCCAGTCAACTCCTAGTATATACACAGCAGAATGGACCAAGCCATTATAGGAGTCCTGTTCAAATCCTAGAGCCTTAGATGATGACTGAGACCTGAAGGCAGGGAAATAGAAGAGGGGTACAGCCAAAGACCAGCCCCTCCCTTCCAAATCTCACTAATATGACCCGTATCAGCAGCTCAAGACTGTGGACGTTCTCCACTACATACACTTAGTGGGCAGAAGTGCTGGGTGACAGTTTCCAACACTAGCATGGGAGCGGTCACCTCGGAATGGCCAGCATACCAGTGAGAAACAAGCCCTGTACTATTCATACTGTCCTGCATGAACAGCTCTGGAGCAGGCACATCGGTGCACAGCATACATCCCAGCACTCAGGAGGTGGAGCTCTATGAGTTCCAGGCCAGCCAGGGATACACAGAGAAACCCTGTCTCGAAAACTGAAAATAAATAAATAAATAAATAAATAAATAAATAAATCAGCTCTGCCTCCCTGTGACAGCAGGTCTAACACAGAAAAAAACCCACAGGGATAAGAACCTGGACTTCCACAGACAGAGGGAAAATTAGAAGATATCGATTCAAAAGCCATCTTCACTTACTAGAAAAGATTTCCTCAAAATACAAACTTAGCTGGGTGTAGTGGTACCTAATGTCTAGGGCAATCTGGTCTAAACAAGATCTTGTCTCAAAACAACAACAAAAAACAAGCGGTGGGTTGGGGAGGGGTGGCTCAAAGGTTAAGAACACATGTCGCTCTTCCCGAGGACCGTCGCTCTTCCCTAGGACCGGGACTTGATTCTCAGCACCACACTGGGCACTCACAACCACCTGTAGCTCCAGCTACAGGGGGATCCAACTCCTCTGGTGTCTGTGGGCACCCCCTCACACGTACACTTAAAAATAACAAAAACAAATCTGGGGGGAGCTAGTAAGGGGTGGGGTAAAAAGCACCGTCTGTAAAGTGCTTGCTCTGCTGTGTGAGATCCAGAACTCCTACAGACAGGTGTACACGCCTGTGACCCAAGCACTGGGGAGGTAGAACTAGGGGAATGCCCTAGGCTCGCTCATTGTTCAGTTAGCCTCACCAAATCAGCAAATCCCAGGCAATGAAGACCCTGTCTCAAAACCACGCTGTCCCTATGGGACCTGGTTGAGCTCTCGCTTTCACATGCATGTGGCACAGACATACACTGCATGCACACATGTATACATGCACACTGCTCCCACAGATGAAACACTACAAAAAAACAATACAAATATGTTTAAAGCTTTGATAAAGTCATTTTAGATCAGTGATACTTGGATCTGTAAATTACTAGCTGCACTATTTATCTCCACAGTTAAGAGAGTAAGGAAAAAAAAACACACAAAACTTTAATTTCATTTGCAGTCACACCCAGGGCTTCGAAAGAACAATGCAGTGTCTTGTTAAGCCAAGTTTTTTTCTCAGTGACAAGCCTTGACTCTGGAAAGCGATCCCTGTGCTACTTCAAAAAAAAGAGTAAATAGCTCTTTCTCCTTGGAGGGTTGACATGCTGCTTGACAGCACCCTGGGGTCCTGGCAGCAGGCCAGGGCAGAGGATGCCCTGGGAAGCAGCAGCATAGTCACCTTCGCAGGGTGTGGTCCAGCTGAGCTTTCCTCTCTCATGCTGCAGGGGCCTGGATGGACCCTTGAGCTTTCGGCCCCTCCTAAGTCAGAGCTGTCTAGCACTATGGAGGTAACTGCCCCTATGAGCACTTCCCATCCTTGTAGACTAAGGAGGTCAGGGGACTGCTGCTAGTTTACCATTGAGCAAAGCCGGGAGATACACACTAGAGTCCATAAACTGCAATCAGAAGGCTGGACAGACATCATCTTAGAAGTAATCCTGCTATCCAGGAGCAGTGGTGCATGCTACTAGTCCCACCACTTGGGAGGCACGGGCAGGCGCATCTCTTTGAGTTCAAGCCCAGTCTGATCTATATGGAGAGTTCCAGACCAATCAAGGGAACATAATAGAGAAATCCTGTCTCAAAAGTAGAGACAGACAGACAGACAGACAGACAGACAGACAGACAGACAGACAGACAGACAGACAGACAGACAGGGACAGATAAGACTGAGACAGAAGATACCCTGCAAGGGCCTCACCACAGCTGGCACCTCTGAGTCTAGAGTGAGAGAAAAATGGGTAGTGTCCTTGGAATGAGCTACATGGCATTTGCTCAATGCTTTGATAACAGGTCTTTGTTTCTCATAATAGGGCTTTCTTTAAAAAGAAAAAAAAGTCTACTTGGTTGTTCATGGCATCAGAAGCATGACCCAACATTTCCTCAAGTGCGCCCACATCTTAAATAGCAAAGCTGTTCGCACATACTCAGGCTTACTGCCGGTTTAAACTGGGGTTTCTTTCTGTTTTCCAGCATGCCTGCCACTTGAACAGGTATGCAGGTGGCAAACTGCAGGGACATGCCTGCCAAAGGTGGGAAATGCCACAGAGAAGCTTCCTGCACAGGACAGAGAATCAGAAGCTTTTGGGCAAGTTTCACTCCACACTTCTGGGAGTGAAGACCCTCATTTGAAGAACAGGAAAGGAAGCAAAACACCTGAAGCACACACAAATCCAGCTACTGACTGAAAACAAACGGTCTAACTATTTCCCAGCCCAGCACCAGAGGACTGTGTTCTGATCCCCTTAGAGATTGCCTCCTTAAAGGTCTCCCTGGCTTCTTGCCTGCCAGAGAACACATGTGGAAGAATGAATGACTGTCATTCCTGCCCCCCCTTCCCTCCCCACTGCCTAACTCAGCAGCCTGTCTTCCAGACCACAGCAGAAGCACACTGCAAACACTGACCTCCAGCCAGAAGCTTGTCTTTCATTTTTGGATGTTGCATAGTGGAGAAACCTGTGACACCTGGAAGGCAGAAGGTCAGAACAGCCTCCTGATGCTACAGCTGTTTGGCCCTGACTGCCACTGATCCTGGGGCAGGAGAATGTCAGAGAAGCCACTTTGCTGTTGTCTTTATGAAGGATCTCAACAGATGACAGACTCTCACACCACTATAATTGATGAAGTGTTAACACAGACTGCCTTCTCTTTGGAACTCAGAATCAGAAATGAATTACTAAAGATTACTAATGTGCAGTAAGGCCGACTAGATACATAGCACACAAAAACGGTGGGCAAATGGCCCCATACACACATACACACACCCTCCTCTACAGCCTGCAGGCCCCTCAGCAACACCCAGCAGGAGTGCTCCACTCCACAGTTCAACAAAGGCTGTAGGCACCACACACCTAGCCACATGCTGGGCTGATGGAAGTTGCTAGCTAGGCAGCAGGGGTCACCAGAGACATGTCTGCTCCCAGGATGAAACACCTTGCTGGCAACAGAACACCACAATAGGAAGCTGTGACTAAGAAAAGGGTCCAATGCACCTTTTCTGTCCCAGCAACTTGGACAGACAGGGACACCCTGATTCTTCTGTGGTATTCAAAAGATCCTTCCACTGCCAGAATCAAGGAAGTAATAAACAGGGTTTGTTCCACATTGTAATTTCAGGTCAACTCTGTCCAAAGGAGTCACAGCCACATCCTAATATTTTTGCAATAGAGACACTGCTAAAAAACTTAAACACCCTCACTTGTTTTGAAGGGCACTTAGTGTTGTAAGAACTGCACAGTGAATTCTGACATAGAGGATCACTCTCTAAAATAAAAGCTAACCTTATTCATGCTGGAAACTATCCTGAGGTTCTGCAAACTTTCCTGTATGTGTAAACACACAGCTCCTAGCAACAAAAGTGGATTACTTTAGAGTTAAAATATGGGTTAACGATGGAAATGACGCTCTCATGGATGAGATTCTGAAAACCTTGGATAAGCAAACACCCCAAACTTACAGACCAGGGAGAGCATAATGTTATTCAGGCAGCAACATTCTACAAACTGATCTGAGGACTCCACAAACCCCAAAAGGCATACTGCAGAAAACATGTGCATGGAGACTCATGGCACCTGGAACAGCCAGAAGTCTAACAGAAAGAACAAGGCTGGAGGACTCATCTATTTGCCAACTGTAAAACAAAAACTACAACAACCAGACAGTGTGGTATGTGGCAGAGGTCAGGCACAGATCAATGAACCAACTAAGCCCCCAATCATGCTTTATATTGATTTTTGACAAAGATGCCCAGATTATTCAATGGACAAATTCAAGAACAGGTTCTGAGGCAAGTGGGCAGCCACAGACAGAGAGTGAAGGTTGGTTCCTACAATTTATTCCTTACATAAAACTAACTGAACAGGATAAAAGGTGGAAGTGTGTGCAGAGTTTCAAGCTACTGGGATAGTTACCACTGCTTGTCAATCTTACAAAATCTGTGATCAGCTAGAAGAGAAGCCTCTGGTCTGCCTGTGAGAGACTAGCTGGATTAGGTTAACTGAGATGGGAGATCCACCCTAACTGTCAAATCAAAGAGGGATTTAAGAGCACTTGTTGCTCTTCCAGGACCTAGGTTCAATTCCCAGCACCCACATAGTGGCTAACAACAATCCCAACTCTGGTCAAGAGAACCAATTGCCCTGGCCTCCACTATACCACACGTGGTACTCATGCACACATAGAGACAAAGCACTCATACATATAAACAAATCTTTAAAAGAGGAGGGGCTGGACATTCGAATTCATCACACTCTGCTTCCTGACTACAGACTCAATGGGACCAGCTGTGTAACATTCCTGCTGCCACAACTTGCCATCGTAATGGACTATACCCTCAAACTGTGAGCCGAAAATAAAACCTCTCTCCTTCTCTCCCCCTTGGCCCCTTTTCTCTGTGCCCTGGCTATCCTAGAAAACTCTCTGTAGACCACGCTGGCCTTGACCTTAGAGATCTGTCTGCCTCTGCCTCTGCCTCTGCCTCTGCCTCTGCCTCTGGAGTGCTGGGATTAAAGGCATGTGCCTTCTCTCTTACGTTGCTTTTGTCAGGGTATTTTATCATAGCAATGGATGAGTAACTAATACAGTTATTAAACCTATAAAACCTCCAACCTTTGGTTATATACGATGCTAAAGCATGGCTCATTAAAGAAAACTGCTAGGCAGCTAGAAAGGTGGCTGGCTCAGTGACTAAAAGCACCTGCTATTCTTGCAGAGGACTGAGTTCAGTTTCAAGAGGCCACATGGGGTAGCTCACAACACCTGTAACCCCAGCCCAGGGAACCTGAAGCGCCCCCCCCAACCAGACTCCAATGTTGACAGTGTAGTCAAAAGAAGTGGTATGAAGAAGTGACTAAATTTAGGAACTCGTGATGCATCACGAGTCAGACTAGGCCATTGGCTGGCTCATAGCTAAATAGACTGTTACAGGGTGGGGCCTTCGTGGAGGAAAAGGGTCACTGGGGGTGACTTTGGGAAGGTGTGTCCTGTCCCTGGTTACTCCTCTCCTCCCTTCCTGGCCACCATGAGATAAGCAGCTTCTTCCTGCATAGGCTCTCAAACATGATATTCTACCTCACCTTAGCTCCAAAAACAGCAAACCACGTGACCATGAAGTGAAGCCTCTGGAACTGTGAGTTAAAATCGCTCTTTCCTCCTCCTAAGTTGTTTTTCTTGGGTATTTTTTTTTATTAGAAACAAGCTTGTTTTACATATTAATCCCAGTTTCCTCTCCCTCCCCTCTTCCCGTCCCCCCACCCCCATTCCAACCCCTTTCTGCTCCCCAGGGAGAGTGAGGCCTTCCATGGGGGATCTTCAAAATCTGTCATCATTTGGAGCAGGGCCTAGACCCTCCCCTGACATCTCGCTCAGGGGGTCTGAACAGTCCTATACTGGTTTCCCAGCTATCAGTCTGGGGTCCATGAGCAACCCCTTGTTCTTTTCTTGGGTGTTTGTGACCATGATGAAAAGCTGACACACAACCAATGATGTCTCTGCATCTGCACACAAGGACCCACTTATCAAAGCCCTCAGTGCTAGCACCACTCACAGGTTAAGAGGAAGAGGCCATGCAGGCAAGGCGGTGGATGGCAAAGCCAGCAGTGTCAGGCTTCCATGAGGCAAGCGGTGTCCAAAAGCACCAGGGACAGAAGAGGCCCTAGAAACCAGGAGAGTCTGAGGGAGGAGACGCCCCCAGTCACTGAGGAATAAAAGCCCAGCTAGCTCTCTGCCAAAACAGCAGGGTGAGACAAAGCCACAGGAGGACAGTTAATTCCTTGATAGATGTTTTAAGAACATTTGTAAACGGCCTCTTGTTTGTGAAGGGTCTGGAACAGGACCAAAACCCACAAAGTCACTAGATCTTGAAGCAGGGGAATTCCACACTAACGCAAAAGCCTTATTCAAACACAAACGTGCTCTCCTGAAAATCAGTTGTAATTACTTTTTAAGACAGGTTTTCAAAATATTTGTTTAATTTTATACTATTTATCTAAAATTAGTAATAGTTAAGAGACTTTTAACAATGCACTTTTTAAAATCCATACTAGAGAGCTCAACTGTTCTTTAATGAGCTCCTAAAGCCATCTACTGTGAACACATATGAGCCAAATATTACCGGCTCATGGGGTGTCCTGACCTCTGCAGGCCTCCTAACAACCGCTGCTCCTACAGCAGGCGTGCTGCTGTGAGGGCATGTGAGCAAGCACAGGTGTGTCTGTGTTGACACAGGACATGGCGGATGAAACAAACAGGTCACACATCAGTTCACACACATGATCACCTGCTTCTTTAAAAGCAAACAATGCCTGGGGAAATGGCTAGAGGCCCGGAGTTTGATCCCCAGCACTGTAAAGTGAGTGAAAGAAAAGTAAACAGAACTCCACCTGACATGGCCCCCTGCAATGACCTGGCTAGGGGCAGCAATGGCCTTGGGCCTAGATCAGCTCACAGAAAAGCAACAGAATCCTCACTCTTATCTGGCTTCACCAACATCTAATGCTAACAATCAGCATGTTCCAGAAAATGATTCCTAAGTTTTAAATAACTTGCATTATAGAATATTGTCAATTTTTCTGTTTTGTTTTAGGTTATTATTTGGTTGGTTTTTCAAGACAGGGTTTCTCTGTATAATAGCCCTGGTTGTCCTGGAACTCACTCTGTAGACTGTAGTTTTTTGTTTGTTTGTTTTTGTTTTTTTTTTAACCCTTTGGGAGCCCGACACCCAGTTCCCATATAAATACTTTTTCTTACTTATCAATGCCTGGCCTTAGCTTGGCTTGTTTCTAGCCAGCTTTTCTAATTTAAATATTCCGTTTCTCTTTAACTACCTCTTGCCTCTGGGTTTTTTACCTTTTTTTCTTTTTTCTTTTTTTTGGTTTTTAGATACAGGGTTTCTTTGTGGCATTGGAGGTTGTCCTGGAACTAGCTCTTGTAGACCAGGCTGGTCTCGAACTCACAGAGATCCGCCTGCCTCTGCCTCCTGAGTGCTGGGATTAAAGGTGTGCACCACCAACACCCGGCATCTTTTATTATTCTATATATCTTTCTTTCCTTCTTACTCCATGGCTGGCAATCTGGCTGGACCATGGCGTTCTCCTCTCTTTTCTTGCTCCTCCTCTTCTCTCCTAGATTTATTCTCTCTGCCTGGCAGCCCCGCCTATTTCTCTTGCCTAGCTATTGGCTGTTCAGCTCTTTATTAGGCCAATCAAGCACTTTAGGAAGGCAAAAAGTAACACAACTTCACAGAATTAAACAAATGCAACATACCTTTGCATAATTAAACAAATATTCCACGGCATAAATGAATGTAATACATCTTAAACTAATATTCCACAATAGACCAGGCTGGCCTTGAACTCACAGCGATCTATCTGCCTCTCCTTCCTAAATACTGGAATTAAAGGCGTGCGCCACCATGGTGCTGGCCAATTTCCCCATTTTACTACCTCTTGTTATTACTGTTACAGCCCAAGGTTTCCAGCATCTACCCAGAACTTAGAACAGATCCCTCAAGTACACAAGACTCAAGTGTACCATGGTGCACAGGCTCCAGAAAACTTAGAAAAAAATTGACACAGCTCAAGCAATTAAGTTCTGACAAACATCATTTTCACTCAGCTTTCTTGCATGGTCTAATCTTCATAGGCAAAAATTACCAGTAATCTTCCTGGGCCAACTTGTAGACCTTTGGGAACTAATATGCCAGGCCTGTAATACTAGCAGCTCGGCAAGCTGAAGAAAAGGATCAAAAGTTCAAGGCCTTTCCTGAATATTCAGTCCTCATCTATCCATTCATTCATTCATTCATTCATTCATTCACATTCATTCATTCATTCACTCATTCATTTACTCACTAATTCACTTATTCAATCATTTACTCACTCCATTTTTTTTTTTCATTCTATCATCATGCATCCTTGCAGTTGCCCTGTATTGAGGCAGACACATCTGAAATACCACCCAACCAAGGGTGGCTCTGGGCTCACCCACAGCAATCCTTAGTCAAGAAAATGCCTCACAGACTTGCCCATGGGTCAATATGGTGGAGGTGGTTTCTCCACTGGGTCTCCCTCTTTCCATATGACTCTAACCTTCGTCAAGCTGACATTAAAAACTAGTCATCATAGGGAAGTCATCATCAGAAAAGAAAGTCACATTTGGCTAGAGAAGAGGAACAAAAGAATTGGGGTAAAATGGGCTACAGGCGTTTTATACCCTCCATTCCCAGTCACACCCAGTCACCAAAGGCTGAAGAGAAGCACCCCACCCCCACCCCAGCACATCCAGTTGAAGAAACTGAGGCCTCAATTGGTAGGGCTTTAAAAAAAATAAGTGTCAGGGCTGGAGAGATGGCTCTGAGGTTAAGAACACTGCCTGCTTTTCCAGAGGTCCTGAGTTTAATTCCCAGCAACCACATGGTGGCTCACAACCATCTGTACCAAAATCTGGTGCTCTCTTCTGGCCTGCAGGGATATATGCAGATAGAACACTGTATACATAAATAAAAAAAAGTGTGTGTGCACGTGTGTGTGTGTGTGTGTGTGTGTGTGTGTGTGTGTGTGTGTGTGTGTGTGTACAGGCACACATGTTTCATAGTGCATGGAAGTTAGAGAACAGCTCTTGGGAGTGAATTCTCTTGTGTGATCTGGAAAACAAGCTCAGATCATCAGGCCTGCCCATGTCTCTACCCACTGCTCCATCTTGCCAGGCAGATGGCAGGCCTTTTATGAAGGCATTTTGTGAGGCCTTCTAGGCACCTAAAATTACATGAAGAGCTACAAGGATCTATGAAAACTGCTGCCGCTTACTGCCTGGGGTTGACAGAAGAACCCTCTTCCTCATCTCTTGCCTGGGGTGTGTGCACTGTGTACAGTGCTGTACACAGATGAGCCACACTGTTTTATAAACATGTTCTTTAGAAGAGACAATACAGAACTCAAAGAAACCATTCTGAGCGAGGTAACCCAATCACAAAAAGACAAACATGATATGTACTCACTCATATGTGGGCCTGCTTTATGATACATAGTAGTGACCATGCTTTATCAGAGCTGTTTTTAATGATGTTGCTCAGAATGGTTTCCTCCCAGATGATGACTGAGAAGCTAATTTAAAAAAAAAAAATGGTGCCAAGTACCACAAGAATAACAGAACTGCGATGTTTTCTGGGATCTTGTTTTTTACTTTTTTGTTGTTGTTTGTTTTTTTGGTTTTGGTTTTTTTTTTTTTTTTTGCTTTTTAAAATGGAGTGTGCTGGATGTCTCTACAATTTTGTTCAAATGACTACAGAACCTGGAAAAGCTGTTGCTGCTATTGATGCATAACATATTGCCATTATTGATATATATATATATATATATATATATATATATACTCAAATATGTGATGAATCCAAGGTGTATCAGAGAGTGCTCACCTGTGCATACAAATTTGATTTCATCTTTAGTAAGTAGTAAAGTTATATGCTTGCCAAAAATAAATAAATAAATAAGTGACACACTGGAAGACAAATGTCACACAATTTCAATTTTATGTGTAACCTAGAAATGATGAACTTATGGGAACAGAGAGCAGAATTGTGGCTATTAGGCTTCAATGTGGGACTTTAACAATGGGGAAACGATTGGTTTAAGGATATAAAACTGCAGTTGGACAAGAGGCATGGACTCTGTGAAGTCTTGGGGTCTACTGAGAGCGTGATAAATATGGTTGATAACAATATGCTATATTTTAAAAGTTGTGAGATAGTACACTTTAAGTGTTCTCAAAACAAAAATGATAAATATGTGTGATATAACATGGTAATTGGTTTAATTTAGCCATGCCATTGTGAACATACTGTATTGTGTATCATAATTGTGCATGACTTTATTTATGAGCTAAATAAATGAATGAAAAAAAAAAGAAGAGACAATACACAGGATATGGTGATACTGGGAAAAATGGAAAGGTGAAGATTTATTAAAGCAACACTACCCAGCTGAGGACTGCTAAAGCAGCCCCACCTATTTCTCCTGCTTAGGTATTGGCAGTTCAGCTCTTTATTAGGCCAATCAGGCACTTTAGGAAGGCAAAGTAACTCAGCTTCACAATGTTAAACAAATGCAACACATCTTTGCATAATTAAACAAATATTTCCTGAACCACTAGAGTGAGTTCAAGACCAACCCGGTGAATTTAGCAAAACCCTGTCTCAAAATTAAAAATAAACAGGGCTTGGGCATAGGTGCACAGTGTTCTGATAACATGTACAAGGCTCTGGGTATTGGGGGTGAGGTGGAGATGGACACAGCGTTGGGACACAGCACCAATATGCTGTAAGCACAGACGTAAACAAATCCTGCCTCGTTCAGAGCTCACACCTAGGTAGCCAAACCTCTTTCCCCACTGTCCCCCAGAGTACTTCTTGTTATTCTTTTGCTTAAATTAGAAATGAAGAAGAGGAGCGCAAGATGATGCATAAGACTAAGAGAATAGGGCTGGAGAGATGGCTCAGGGTTAAGAGCACTGCCTGCTCTTCCAAAGGTCCTGAGTTCAATTCCCAGCAACCACATGGTAATGAGATCTGGTGCCCTCTTCTGGCCAGCAGGCATACATGCAGACAGAACACTTACACATAATTAATAAATCAATCAATCAATCAAATCAATCTTTAAAAAAAAAAAAAAGACTAAGAGAATACATTAACCAGTTTATTATAGGGCAAAAGAATAAGATTTTTGCCACCCAACGTTGGTTTAGGCTCTCCCCAAAACCTCTACCACCAGAGGTACGGGAAATTTCAGGGATCCCAGAATCTGAACACACAACCCACTTTCCATCTCGGTTTTTCCTAGCATTTCCTCCTTCCTGCAGCAGTCTGAGCTGCTGGAACTCTGTAAACTTCAACTTGCCACTTTTCAAACTAAGGATTTTTGGAACTCACTCATCTGCCTGTTTGCTGCAATCTGGTAAGATAACCCTTGAATTTCCCAAGGGTCAGGTTTGGGATCCCGCTCCAGGAGCGGAGCTTTTCGGCTTGTCAGTTCCGACTGCTGGCAATATGTTATGCATCAATAGCAGCAACAACTTTTCCAGGTTCTGCAGTCATTTGAACAAAATTGTAGAGACATCCAGCACACTCCATTTAAAAAGCAAAACACAAAAAACAAAAAACAAAAACAAAAAAGCAATCAACAGCAACAAAAAAGTAAAAAACAAGATCCCAGAAAACAGCGCAGTTCTGTTACTCTTGTGGTACTTGGCACCATTTTTTTTTTTTTTAATTAGCTTCTCAGTCATCATCTGGGAGGAAACCATTCTGAGCAACATCATTAAAAACAGCTCTGATAAAGCATGGTCACTACTGTGTATCATAATGATGATTAACATTTAAAATCATAAAGGTCTATTTCAAGTTAACAAAATATACCACTCAGTCCACCCTGTAAGCCGTTTACAAAGGTACAGCTTTTTATTACAAAAAGGGATTTTTCTCTAACTAAAGACAAATTTTTGACTGCTGAGATACTAAACAGACAGACATCCTCAAATGCTCAGAGATCTAGAGAACATGGCATTTAAAATGTTTTATTAAAAAGCTTTTTATAACAGAGAGATAGGCCAGCTGCTGGCATCACCCCATTTCCTCCAAGAAGACCGATAGGCACTGAAGAAACTTCATTTCGAGTCAGTGACAATGCTGGGTCACTGAGCAACCCTGCCCTTCACCTCAACTGCTACAAAGTACTCCAGACCGTGAACAAGAGGACAGTAGAATCGACTTTTCCGGAGTTGCTTGGGTCAACAGTAGTCTTCCTATAGTTCCCAATTCACAGGTCCCATGCTTTCAACAAGAAGCAGGTGTTCTTAAAGCTACAGCCCACAACCATGGACGGAGGACCTTGGGGGTGGCTGTCCATGCAGCCTGCTGGAAAGTCTCTGTTATTCTTTAATCATTAATTCAGGTAAAATCTTATCTTTCTCAAGAACTCCGATGCTTTTGACGACTGGTAGTCTTGCCAGCTTAAAGGAAAACAGATTTCAGGAACAGGTATTTTAGGGTTTATCTATGTGAAGATAGGAAAGTGTAAGGTGTATGAAGGTCTGGGAATGTAAGTTACAAAGGTCTGAGGATGGAAAGGTCTAACACCGTGGATAAATGCAGGTTATAAAGGTCTGAGAATGGAAGGTATAAAGGTCTGAGAATGGAAGTCTAAGATGGTAGTGTGAGGTGTATGAATTAAAGTTATGAAGGTCTGAGAACAAAAAGGCTTAAGTGATGATAAAGTGAGTTGAGACATTAAAACGAATGAAATATGTTCCGGATTTCTCTATTCCTCATGCTACTGTTCATAGTCAGTAAAGTTCTACAATACCACGATACGATCATAACTACAAGGTCAAGATTAAGATGCTTTTCATTGTCCTAACAAATATGTCAATTTTAAAATATTAATGCTTTCAGCCAAGTTGTTTTTAATATAAATATGCTGCTAATGTGTCTAAAATTTGTTTTCACAAACTCAAAGGATTCTTGTAAATTCCAGGGAGCTGAACTGGATCCAAACAAACAGGTCAGATACACTCCAAATAAATATTATTCAGTCTTTCCTTTGTCCCAGGACTCCCTTCCCTCATCTTGGGACCCCTCAGGAACCCCTCCCTCATCCTACAATCTTCTCCTCAAGTGCCAGGACCTAAGAAAAAAAATTTTTTTCTAAACTAAACCTTGTCCTCTGCTCTGCCAACATCTTGCCAAGTCTAAGAGGCGCCAGGGAGTTCCATACAGCCTGGACTGCGATGAAACAACCAGCTACCCCAGGACGTGGCAGCACCCTAACCTTTTCAGGTCCCCCAAAGATGGTCAACACCCCCCACATCAGCAGGAAGCAGTCTTGAGAATTCGATGCCCTTATTCCTTAATCTGCCATGTCTAACACCTCACCATTTTAATAATACATAAAGGTGGGATTGAAAGGTTCAGGCATTATACTGGCCTGCCCCTGTTACTTGACAGAATCGACTCAGGCAGTACCCCGGTCAGCCCAGGGTTCCATGGGAACTAAATCTGCACACAGGTGTAGAGAGCCCTTTAAAAGACAGACCCCTGCTCATTTACGCTCTTTGCCCCTCTTCTCTTCTCTCTGCCTCTTCTCTTACACTCTCTCTGCCTCTTTCTCTCGAGACCGGCCATGGCAGTCAGCCATTAACCCTGTTCCTCTTCTCTCTTAGGTCTCTCTACTCTGCCGGGCCTATAATAAACTGGTTAATATGTCTCTTAGTCTCATGTCTCATCTTGTGCCCTTCTTTATTTCTAATCTAAGCAAAAGAATAACACTTCTCAACCAAGAAAATCAAACCTGTAACACTGCAATTAATTGGAAATTCTTATTGACTGAGAAACTGATTACAAAGTGCAGCTTCCTCAGTTTAACCTAACTTCATTTTCTTGTACATCTAAGGTAGAAAGAAAAACGCAAACCAGGCTGAGTATGGACCAGAGAACACTCTAGACTCAGGGCCCCTCCATTTCTCTTTCTAAGCAACATGACTGTAAGTTAAATATCACAAAATCTAGACTGGGGATAGGAGACACAAATTCACTATGGAATAAGCCACATCATACTCAAGACCACAAACAGTGGTAGACCTGCAAGCCAGAGAAGGCAAATGGAGAAACGAAAACCAGAAGTGGGGTGGGGAGGAGAAAGGGGGAAGACATACATGTTTGGCTTTTCAAGTCTAATGCTGCTCCAGGAGGTCCATTTGGTCACCTACTGCTTTAATGACCTTTTCCTACTAGAAAGCCACCCACACTATTTGAGGCAATTTCATCACCACCACTGCATATTATGGAAGATAAATGTTGAAGGAACACTAACTATCCCACTCAAGGGTGTGGCTCTGGCAGGCCTTGCCTTTTTCCCCAATTTCCTCTGCCTTGCTAAAAATCACTAGATTACATTCCTAAAGCTAGCCACCAAGGTCCATTCCCTTATTTAGCCACTTCCTCCTCCTGAGGCTGACTACCAAGGTCCAGCTATCAAAGTATTGAAGTACAGCATCAAAATTCCCAAATTTAATTTGGTTTACCTAATTAACATGTCCAATTAAAATTAAGCACCTCATCTTAACGTGGGGTTTCCTCATGTACCTTCATAAACAGCCATTTTTCTATGGACCACATCTGTCCCCTCTCTATCCAGAGGCAGTCCTTTGTCCCTCCAGGACAGACTCCCCTGCCCCTCCCCCTTGTTCCTTTCCTTTCTCCCTCAAACTCTACCTCCTGTCTTTGTCTCTTATTCCCTGTCCTCTGTCCCCCTGGGAAAATAAATCTCCTTTGTGCTGAGAACTTGGCCTTGGGCATCCTGACCTGATTCTGTTCCTTTTGGATATACAATGATAAATATACGATCCTCCTGCTTTCAGAAGAGTTTGGGCTCATGACCTTGTACAAAGGGAGCTCAAGAAAGTGGCTAGACAGGTCCAGCTGGGCTTCCACTTGGAGTATCAGAGTCACATATGCTGTGAACAGGCATCAGGGAAAGGAGATAACGGCATTACAATATGGGGTTGAACCTGTGGCCAGCCCATGTGTGGCAGCTCATAGAAGACAGGACTCACCGTGAGCTACAAAGAACCTGTCCTCACACCTGTCTCTAACTAGTTCCAGAGAACCTGACACCTCTTTAACTTCCTAGGCACCAGGCACACAGGTAGGCAAAACACTCATACTTCAAAAAACAAAAAGAAGCACTCAGTAAGAAACTGTAAAGGTGAGTAAATTGTCTCCCTTTCAGGGGGCTGCCATAATGATGGAATCACATGAACCCCGACTTCTAATCAGAAGCTCCAGACACTCAGACTTAAGACTAGGCCTGAAGAGAGGCTGTCCTGGGGACAGAAACCTGAGCCTGTGGGACCTGTCACTCTCTAGATGGCACTGGATGCTGCTCTGGTGGGGACAAACCCCACAGCTCAGGGGACACAAAAGCTCTCTGTGTTGTCTATGGTGTGAAAGCAAAGGGATAAGTAAGGTATTGTGTCTTCCTAACAGAGCCACACATTAAAAATCATCATCTTGAAACTTCCCAGAGCTAATATTCCCAATTAAATCTTTTATTGGTGCTAAGGACACACTGTCATCTCCTCTGGATTCATGTTCATCTGGCTTCTGCCCAGAGAACAGCTGAGAGCTACAAGGCCCACTTGGGCCCAGTCAACATTTCAGAGTTAGAGATTCTTAGGCCTAGTTTCCAGTAAAGCATGAAAAAAAAAGTAATTCACTACAAATAACTTACATGATCAATGCCTCCCATTCAAAAAAATTCTCTTCATTCATGGGGCCTGCAGGGAAAGAAAAAAAATTGCACATCTTAATTAGAAGACAACTTGAGCAATTGGAAGAAAATCATAAAGAAGTCACTCAAGCCCCTTACCTGCCACAATTCCTTCTGGAGGATTCAGGGTTAATTCTGTAAAGTTAAAGAACAAAGCCATCAGCAGAGAGAAAGTGTGTTACACTGTCGCTTAGCAAAGAACTTCATGAGTCACATGAACTAGATTACAGCATTTCTTCCAGGAGGACAGTTCTCTGTGCCCGAATGAATGCCCTACTATAGAGTCTCAGCTACTTAAGGCCAGTAGCTGCCAAAGACCCGGTGGCATGTCAATTCTTGGCATCATGATTTGTATCTAGGTCATGTTCGGGTCTGGAGTGTGTCCCTAGAAGTCAAGTGTTGGAAGCCAGGTGGCAGTGCTGGGGTGGAGAAGAAGATGACCTTTATGAGGTGAGGCATGAGGTTGTGTGTGTGACACTGGGTAGATGACCCCAGAGTGGTGACAGCAGCAGCTAGCTGCCCTCCGGCTTCCTGCCCCAGGTGTGAGCAAATCCTGTACTCAAGCCATCACAACGGTGGCCACCCTTTGTCATCCTACAAACCCTGATCTTGTACTCTGAACTCCAAAAATGTGAACTAAAAAAAAAAAAAAAGAAAGAAAAAAAAAAAAGAAATTTAAGACAGAGTGTCACTATGTAAAACCTGGACTGGCCTGGAACACACTATGTCCCACGTTGGCCTCAAACTTGCAGCTACCCTTTGGCCTCTGCATGTTTACATACATGCACCACTGCGCTCAAATGAACATTTTAGCTTAATAAAGTTACCATATCAGATATTGCTGCGGCAATGACCGACAGATGGATATAACCTGTTTGAGCAAACACCAAACCTGTGGGCACCCTTGGAAAAATGGTGAATGGAAGGAGAATGCAGTCAAACACAGTGAGAAAATCAGGACAGAAGGCACTCTCCATCTGAGTGCCAGGGAAATCAAGATGACCAATACAAGTACACAAAAGACCTACAGAACCAAACGGTGGTCTGAAAAACACAGAAATTAATAAATCTCTACTAAATGAGACTAAGGCAAGAGGACCAAAAAGATTGGAAACTGATCATCCAAAGAAACCCAAAGCCAGAAAGAAATGGCGAGTTGCTCGAAGTTGCAATGAGGTCAACATCCACATGTGAACTGGCTTCCTTCTGCACACATGCAGTTAGAAAGTGAGTCCTGTTAACAGAACACACGGACACAGAGAGACACGGAAACCCTAACAGGATCACAGCTAGATGGAAAAACAAACAAAACATAAAACAAACCTTAGTTTTACTTTAAAAGCTTCAGGACAGGGAACAGTTCTTACTGCCTGCTCTGCTGCCCTGGCTGAGTGTTACACCCAGGAAGCTGAGGAAAGGGGAGAGGAAGAGGAAGGAGAGGAAAGGGGAGAGGAAGGAAGAGAAAGAGGGGACAGAGAAAAGGAGGGGACAGGAGGAGGGAGGAGCGCCCAATAGCATAAGCACACACTGTCACGGACACATTCCACACTCAGGACACCACGGCAGCCCCTGCTGGAGCTTTCTTTGGTTAGGGCTGTATGCAAGCTCAAAAGGAACTTGAGGTCCCACAGCACCAAGCTCTCCAGTCTATCTAGGAAACCATGTAGACTCTGTTCACATAATAGTCAGACAGTCATAGTCGTTCCCCAGGGTTGGAATGGCCTCATTTCCTACAGGAGGTATGTAGAAGAGCCCACAAAGGGAAAAAACACCAGACCATCTTGAGGGCCTCTGGCTATCACCCCCAGAAAGGAAAAGGGGCTAAGCTGAAAGACACACAACAGAGGGCATTATTCAGAAAAAGTTCCGCCACTGATGGCTCTGCTGCCAAGTTGGATAACCTGAGTTTGAAGCCCACGACCCACATGAAGGAGAGAGAGAACTGATCCCACAAGTTATCCCGACACCCACTCGAATGTCATGGTATGTGCACATACTCACCCCCAACACACACGAGTAGATATAATTAGAAATAATGGTGTGGAAAGTGCATGAGGGGCTGGAGAGATATCTAGCGGTTAAGAGAGTTCACTGCTCTTACAGGGACCCAGCACCCATGTGGCGCCTAACAACTGACAGTAAGTCCACTTTCAGGGGATTCAGCACCCTCTGCTAGCACTGTATGTAAGCGATGTACTTTAACACATGCAGCCAAACACTCACAAGTATAAAGTAACATTAAGTTTTTTTGTTTTTGTTTTTATTTTTATAGCGAATGAGACAGGGAGATGCTAAGGAGAGGCCAGGCAAGAAGAAGGAACAAGAGGCTGTTAGTCAGATGCGCTCACACTTCAAGGAGGGGAGGAGGCAGTCACGAAGAGGTTAAGTGCCAGGACAGACAGATGGCAGGAGCACACCTGGTGACACCCTCTACAGTCTCCCTCTGCGTCCCTTCACAGGCACAGATCAGGATAAGCAACAGAACCAGCTGGCCAAACCTTTACACTCTCAGTCATCTGAAATCCAGTCCCATCACCCTGACTATATGGAAACAGTAAATGAGGGAGATGATCTTGAGCTGCTAAAATATGGGGCTGAGGAAGAGGCATGTGCTGTGGAACAAAAGGTACCTAGAGCGAAAAACAGCAAAGCCGAATTCTTTGTAGCTGACCCCTCTGGAACTTCCCTGGGACGCCTCCTTTCCCTTAGGGAAGCCCAGCCTGTAGCTGGAGACCAGCAAGGCTAGAGACCCAGACTCTAGGTAGTCAGCACCATCCCACCCACTTTGCTGTCCAGCAGCGACACCTGCTGGTCAGTGATGAACTGCAGTCAACAGCAGAAAGGCTTCAAAACAGGTACCAGGTACACATACAACACCACCACACAGTTCCCTGTTTATTGATAATCATAAATTCCTGAAAAGAAACAATTACTAACCATATCAAAATTTTTCAAAGATTAGTCCCTGGAAATGGTAATTTTTTAAAAATTACTTTTCTTAAAATAGCTTAAAAAGTAGTCACTGCACAAACAAAATACAAATTTGTTCAATGACTCCATTTCTAGAACCTATCACACTGATAAAATGGTGAAAACAAGAAAGATGGTTGCAGAGGCTACTCCTTCAAGAAACATAAAATACAAAAGCTCCAAGGTTTACAATGGAAAACAGAAAAATCCAGGGGTCATACTGGCATGTTCTACACACTGCACAGGGCATGCTGAACAGAGCCATCCTGGTAGAGAAGTAACTACGGTTCAAGTGAGGACACCGGGCCAGGTGCTAATCCAACCTGTCTGTGTTCTCACTGAGGTCAGGTAAACAAGCCTGTCCCACTCCCTAACTCTGGAGATCTTGCCTTCAGGGTTGCAAGGAAATCAGTTTCTCTTGCCTCTATTAGTCCAAGGCCCAGCAGCTCTAGCAAACTGACACAGCTGGACACTCCCAGATAATATGTAAAGGAACCTGACTTCTCCCACGAAACCTTGAAATGGATTACAGATATTAACTGTGAAATACCTAGAAGAAATCCTAGCAGAAAACCTCAACAGTTTCTCAAATAGACAAAAGCAAGAATGTTTTAAAAGACAATGTATTATATGTCATTTTTTTTTAGTCTCCTGTTTAAAAGGCAGGATTAGGAGGTGGGGAAATGGCTATGCACCTCAGAGCACTTGCTGCTCTTTCAGAAGAATAAAGGCAGTGGCCCAGCACCAATGTCTCAGCTCCATGGGGATCCCAAGCCCTCTTCCTGGCCTCCACGGGGTCTGCACTACATACACATACACACAGAGATGTACATGTGAATAAAAATAAAATAAACCTAATAAGTTTTAAATTAAAAGAACCATTGGACTGGGGAAATGACACATGGAGTCAAGCCAAGAAGGGAAAACGTTTGCAAGGCAACTGTCCAATAAAAGGCAATGTTAAAGAAATGTACAACCTAAGGAAACAACACAACTTAAAAATAAACACTACACATTTCATCAAAAAAAGCCAGATGGTCAGTAAGCTTGCAATAACTCAACATTGTCTGTCAGTTATGAGAGAATTTCAAGTTAAGCCACTGGAGACACTAACACAAGCTGAACAGGAAGGAGGAAAAGTCAGAAACTCGGCAGAGCTGTGCAGCATCTGTGCTAGTGAGAACTGACAGTGACGTCAAACAACTGGGCAGTTCCTTCTAAAACAGGCGTTTATGCAAGAGAAATGAAGAAAAGCACACGATGTTCACAGCGGGTCTCATCACAGCCAAAAACGGGGAACATTCCAACGCTCATCAGGAAGCAAATGTTTAAACAACGAAGCCTGGCCTGCAATGGATTACCACTCTATATTAAAAGGAACAGCCCTGGACTAGTGAAATGACTCAGCACTTAAGCACTGGCTGCGCTCACAGAGGACCCAGGTTCAGTTCTCAACACTCACACGGCAGCTCACAATTGTCTGAAACTCCATTTCCAGGAGATCCAACTCCCTTTTCAGGTTTCTGCAGACAGCGGGCTCACACATGGTACACAGACACACATACAGGCAAGACTACACACGTAAAATAAAAATGAAAACCTTAAAAAGAAAAGCAACAGTCACTGCTCCCTTATCTGGATATTCAAGCTCAACAGAGGCGTCTGAAAACATCGCAATATCAGCAGAAATTCCCATTGTAAAAGATTATTCAGAGAACTCGAGTGAAATCTCACTCCAGACTTTTGCACAACAGCTGAACTACCTGCCCTGCTTCATCACTTGCTGCTGTAAGGCTGAGGAGCACTGCACCAATCCCACAGCACAGATATATCTCCACACTTCTCTGTGCTGAGCACAGAGAAGTACCAACACTACAGTGAGTGCAGATCAGTGCTGTCTGGGAGGAACAGACGGGCTCCCGGGGAAGGCATTCTGAGGACACTATGATTCACAGCTTGGATGTGACACACACAAACACACGGGAGCAAGCAAGAAAAAGACAGCCCTGTGTAAAGCCTGCCAGAGACAGGCATTTCACACAAAGAGGCAGAGATGGCCTGAGTACATGAACGGATGCTGCCGCCTCACTCATAATCATCCATGCACCAATTAAAGCCACAAAATACCATGCAACACCTACCAGACAAGCTGAGGACCCAAAAGCTAAAGTGTAAGTGAAAAACCTAAGCAGACCTAAGAGACTCTCAGCTGTGGCGGACCATGACACACACTGGAAAAGCCACGGCGAAATAGCTCAGCACACCTAGTAAAACTGGCTGCTCATTCAAGGGCTCCATGAGACTGAATTATACTCCAAATGCAAACCTGCACATGGGCACCAAGCCATCTTCAAAACAGCTCTGCAGTACTTACAAAAACCAAACTGCAAATTAACTTCGGTGTCTACCAACAGCAGAACAGATGGATTCTGACTTACTCGTAAAAAGAAATTCACTTAGCAAGAAGAGTGAGCTGCAGCCACAAGCTCCGAGAGAAAGGAAACTGAGACACAATGCTGGGTAAGGGGTTCCAAGGCAAAAGCAAACACACAAAAACATACAGTGTATAATTTTTATTACGTTCACAGACAGCTAAAAGAAAACCATGCACTGTCTAGAGACTGAGAGACCAACATGAAGAGAAGGAAAAGAACGATAGTTCAGGTGGTGCTGGGAGGAAGCATGAAGAATCTAAGTCGCTGTTCACAATCTATTTTGCAAGCATGGTCTCATAGACACCATGTTACTCAGCTGGCCATTACTGTAACAAAATGCCTGAGATAATCACCTTACAAAGAGGCAAGTGCCTACTTGTGAAAAGGGAACCCATCACAGCAGAGTACCAGACATGGCCAGGAAACAGAGAGGAGAGGAGGGCTAGTCACTGAGAGCAGATCCTTAAAGGAAGCACAGGGATCCCAAGTTTTCCGCTGCTTTTCTTTGGTGTTCTGGCCTCTAGGTAAACAGCTTTGCTCTGCTTCATGCCCCTGCTATGATGTACTGCCTCACATTCGAGCCCAGGGATGACTCATGGGCAGAAACGCTTGCTGCCAGGTCTGGCAACCTGAGCTCAAGCTTCCCAAGGAGCTCACAGTAGAAGGGGAGAGCCTTCTGCCAGTTGTCCTGACTTCCACACAAGCACAGGCACTCGCCTGCTCACACACATAAATATGTAAAAATAACTGCAATTTTAAAACACTCAGGAATGGTGACACGGACTGGAAACAGGGTTTCAGCAGATGTACCAGACTTAGAGAGCATACTGACAAGGCTGGACCCTAAACCAACACTGCTGACTTCTCAAGTGGGAGATCTGATGTCCAAATGCCCAGGAGAAGATGGTCACAAGAAGGTACAGGAGAGAAGGTGTTACACTAACACAGCTCAGGAACCCAAGGCAGCCAGCGCTCCAGAAGCTGAGGGACAGAAAAGATCTTCCCCCAGAGACCACTCTGCCAGGATCACAGCCCAGCCCACACCTGGATTTTTAATTCTATCTCCAAAATGGGAGATGGTTTCTGTTATGGTGGCACTGTTACAGCAGCTCTGGGCCACTGCTCCCCGTGTCTGTCACAGAAGAAGAGCTGTGGGGATATATAACAACCTGGAGTGCAGAACGCTCTTGCAGTACCCATATGCACAAGTCTGATCCCCAGTACCCATATGCAAAACGGGAAGGCTCTATTAACTATGTGTGCCTGTACCCCCAGAGCTGGAGGCAAGAGTGCAAACAGGAGGATTTCTGGAGCTAACTAGCTAGCCATTCTAGCCAAATTAATGAGCTCCAGGTTCAGTGACAGACCCTGTCTCAAGGGACGAAGGTGCGGAGTGACAGAGCAGGACGTCCACTATCCTCCTCTGCGCACACACTCCTCTGCAAATGCACTTGTACAAGAACGAGGGTGAGCAAGAGGGCAGCTGAAGTTCTTTGCTGGCTCTTTTTGGTATCATGAGCACAGTCGAATCATTTTGCATTTGTTATTCAACTTCTATAAAATATAAATTTATATAAAACTAGGGGGCGTAAAAAAAAACAAAACAAAGAAAAAAAAACAAACAAACAGGGTTGGGGGCTGGAGAGATGGCTCAGAGGTTAAGAGCACTGACTGCTCTTCCAGAGGTCCTGAGTTCAATTCCCAGCAACCACATGGTGGCTCACAACCATCCGTAATGAGACCTAGCACACTCTTCTGTCATATAGGGATACATACAGACAAAAGAATGTACATAATAAATAAGTCTTAAAAAATAAAATAAAAAATATTTAAAAAAAAACCACCAGGGCTGGAGAGATGACTCGGAGATTAAGAGCACTTGTCCTTGCAGGAGATTCAGGTTCTAGTCCAGCACCCACACAAAGGCGCACAAGCAGCTGTAACTCCAGTCCCAGGGGATCTAACGTCCTCTTCTGACATCCACTGGCACCAGGCACACATGAAATCAAAACACTCAAACCCATAAAGTGGTAAAATTTAAACAATAAACTGCTCCCGAGTCACATGATCTCTCAATCCACAGCACAATCAGGTACATTTGAACACCTCACCAAATCTGCCAAGGCTCTAGTCCATCCACGGCTGCTCTCGCTGAGTCTACCTAACTTTGGAGTGCACTGTCCTAAACACAAGGACAAACCAGATGCTAAACCATAAAAGAAGGGACACACTCAGTGGCAGTTTATCCAATTACACAGACATGGAGAGAAAAAAAAGTCCTCACTTCTCATGCTCGGTATGGATGGACGAATTTCCTGTCACTGTTGCTACAGTCTTAAACAATATCCATTGATGACCTCATGGTTTCCATGTGGCAGTGGGTCTGGGCTCAGCCAGGACAGCTGGGGCAGTTTTCAGGGCTGCAACCCAAGACCATTCAAGTTGCTGGCACAACTCAGTTCCATATGGCTGTAACACTGGTCCCAGACTGGCTGTCAGCCCGGAGGCCCTTAGCTCCGGCCCCTTTTTCCACTTCCAAGCAGCCACCTCAGATGGTGCCCTCTCCCCTGTGAACCCCTGACCTCCTGTCCAATCTTCCTGTTTTAGGGTCCACTCTTTTAAGCAAATTCTTTCCCTCTTCCAAACTTTTGATAATCCATGACCTTAACTGCAAACTAATTGGCAATATGCCTAAAATAATGTTCGAGCTTTTTATGAGGCCAGAGGATGGGAAATAAAATTTTCTCCAATGTGAATACCCTTGGGAAATTAAGTTCAACAAGCTCAGCCAAGTACAAACTGCTGGCACTTGGGATGCCTGTCCCAGAGCCTAAATGCTGTTCCTTTTGTTTGTTTGTTTTGGTTTTGTTTTTGTAAAAAGAGATGACATTTCTAAGCCTAGAAACGGGGCTGGAAAGTAAAACCGAAACACAGATCGGGATGAAAGAAAATGGTCATCACAAGTCCCCGAGCCCGTGTCTGCGAAGCTTTGGTTCGATCCAGCCGAACCGCAACTCTCACCTGAAGCGTGGCCGGAGGTTTAAGTCCTTATTTTGCTCACTCTCAACTTTCTCCCCAAACTCAACTCTACCCCACGACCACCTTACAGGGAGGGACGACCCGCAGCATCAGCTGCGGGCAGGACAGACGCGCCAGCCCCCGGGGACTCGAGGACCAGGTCCGGGTCGCAGGACCGTGACCGCGCCGGCCGAGCCAGCGCCCGAGCCCAGGGCCTGTCCCGCTGCAGCCGGCCGGGGCGCGCCGGCGCCGGCGCCGGCGACAGCGAGAGCGCAGCGGCAGCGGCGCAGCGGCAGCGCGGCCTTCCGCACGCGGGCTCCTTCGGGCCGGGCCAGTGTGAGCGTGGCCGGGGGCCGCGGCGGAAGGTGGGCTACGGGGACCCTCGAGAGCGGGAAGGCGGGAGCCGCCCGACTCACGCTTATACTCGGCCATCAGCCTCTTCAGCGCCGTCCCCGCCATACCGCGGAACCTGCGTTCAGCAGCCTCGCCACATCCGCGCCGGTCCCGCCCGCCTGCTCCGACGTCCACGGCTACTTCCGGGGCGCTGCCTCGGGCCACAAGCGCGTCCGGGGCGCGCGCGGGTGACGTGGCGTGGAGACGTGGTGTGTGCGGCCGAGGCCCGAGGAGGCTCGCCTGGAGCCCGCGGCTTCAGGCGGGGCCCGGGCTGACGGAGCTCCGGGGCGCGCAGCTCATCCTTCCTTGATGGACCCTGCGAGGGCCAGGATGTGTCCCGTGCATTGTTCCCGGATGTTTAAGACGCAGTTGCTTACACTTGGCACGTTTGTGCAAGCGCGCGGAACTGGAAGGCAGCAAGATCTCCCCCCCCCCACACACACACACACGCACTGTGTGCCTCCGGCTGTCCTGGCCGACCTCGAACTCACAGAGAGATCCCCCTGCCTCTGCCTCCCAAGGGCTGGGATTAAAGGCGCGCGCCACCGCACCTGCCCTTTCAAGTGACCACGCTGATTTGAAAAGATGACACTTTGCACGGATGCCTTGGTGTCACAAAGAAAGGATGAAGTCTCCATCCCGGCCTATATCCCACTCTTCCTGTGACCAAAACCAATCAGGCTCGCTGCTGGGGAATCTGCTCCTCCTCACCACACGGAGCTACCAGGTAGATAGATGTTCTGCAGCTTCTTGGTTGCATAACTGCTTTCCTATGAGGGGTAGGACTCTCCCAGAACCCAGGACGTGGTACTTTGGGACATGTTTCCTGCTGGGAAAGTCCCTCTGGGACCCTGAGTACAGATTTGTAGCTGTATCTCCTCACGCATCCGTTGAACTCAAAAGATTTGAGGCATTAGGTTCGTGTGTCATTTAACATTACAGAAAAATAGAAAAAGAATACCGAAGGATCTGCTACACCAGTTACACACACACACACACACACACAGAGAGAGAGAGAGAGAAGAGAGAGAGAGAGAGAGAGAGAAGAGAGAGAGAGAGAGAGAGAGGAGAGAGAGAGAGAGAGAGAGAGAGAGAGAGAGAGAGAGAGAGAGATGGCCTCCAGAACACACGGCCCCTCATGCTTTTGGGTGTGAGGGAAACACTAATCTTCTACACACATCCAAAGGAATGGCAGCCACGATTCCCTGGGGGCAGTTTGTGTGTGAAATGTGGCCCAATAGTCCATGTTTGCACAGTGGTCAGTTTTGGAAGGCTTTAGCAGATGAGGCCTAGCAAGTGGGTCATTTGGGAGTGCAAGTGGCTCTTGAGATTTAGTGCTTAGCATGACTCCTGTCCCTCTCTGCTTCCTGTTCAGCTGAGGTGCCAACAAGCAGCTGCCACACACCACCGCCGCCCACCACCCTGCTTCCCTACCATGATTGACTGTTACCCCTCAAACCCTGAGACAACATAAAGTTCCCTTAAGTTGCTTCTTTTCGAGCACTGATCACATCATCAGGAAAACAGAATGGAAAAGTAGAGCCGTGAAGCGGTGCTGCAATAGACCTAACCCTGTGGTTCAGGTCTTCAGAACTAGTCCTAGGAGAGAAGTGCAAGAGCTCAGAGCTGTGAGCTAGACTAGCTCTAGGGTGCTATAAGCACACCTATGGGGACCATCCTGGTGGGATCCAGAAGGTGAGAAGGCTGAGAAACACAGCCACTAAAGATGGCTCACAATATTTTATTTCAGAGGCGAACAAAAGGACCCTGTCAGAAACTGGGCTGGCAACCACTCATGTCATACTCTGTGATGGGACAAAACAGTGCAGTTTCCTCCATCTTGTATTTTTTTGTTTTGTCTTTCAAGACAGGGTTTTCTTCGTGTAGCTTTTGGAGCCTGCCCAGGAACTCACTCTGTAGAACATTCTGGCCTCAAACTCACTGACATTCATCTGCCTCTGCCTCCCGAGTGCCAGGATTAAAGGCATGCACCACCACTCCCTGCCTCATTTTGTATTCTTGCTGAGATCATTTTAGGTTTAACTGGAATCTGATCTCCTTGATAGGCAGCCCTATGGACCATTACTCTATTCTAGGAACCCGAGGTGAAGATGCCCCAGCTAACTTAGCTTCTGTTGAAGCCTGTGTTCCAGCTAACTGCTTTTAATCTGTTTGCTTGCACAAAACTTCCCTCTGTAGCTGCTGGCTGAGATATCAGAATGCGGTTTTGTATTTTAAAAACATCTTACTCCACTCAGGAGGCGGTGGCAGGTGAATCTCTTATGAGTCCGAGCCAGCCTGGTCTACAAACTGAGTTTCAGGACAGCCAGGGCTGTTACACAGAACAAAACAAAACAAAACAAAAAACCTTACTCTAAACCAGTGGTTCTCAACCTTCCTAATGTTGTGACCCTTTAATACAGTTCCTCATGTTGTGGTGGCCTCCAACTATAAAATTTTCATTGCTACTTCATTAACTATAATTTTGCTACTGTTATGAATTGTAACACAGGATATCTGGTATGTGACCCCTGTGCAAGGGTTTTTCAACCCCCAATGGGGTCACGACTCACAGGCTGAGAACTACTGCTCTAAACACTCGGAGCTCCATCTGAGTCCCAAATACCTGAGTATAGTCCTAGCTGGATGGAATAAAGACCATCAGTTGACTACAGACTGTGTCTGAGTGGTCTTCTCTGGTGTACTCCCTATAACAATTCTAGATAGTTTTATCTGCATCCTGAAAACTTGGGTGAGGCTGAATTTCAAAAGTAATGGGCTAAATTGTTAGGCAGAGGAAATTTCAAGGAAGCCTAACATCCAGATTTACAGTCAGAACAAGTAGAAAGTGGTGCAGAGAAATATGGAAAATGGAGATTGGACCAAGTTGAGGGTAGGGCAGATGTGGGATAAACCGGCCATAGTTGTTAAAGGAATTTAGTGCCATTGAAGAGATGTCTGAGACCTTGCTCTGGGATAATAGGTTAAGGTTCCTAGAAGGCAATGTCTCACCAATTGAAATGAGAACTTAGTGTTATAAAAATGCAAATCCATCCTTAAGGACAATGCTTGAAAAGAGACCCTTCAGGGTCTACTGATGGAAAACAGCACACAGGGAGATGTTTTCCCAGGCTCAGCCGCAAGAGCACACAGAGGTGGATGTAACAATGGTCTAAGTGTGCCAGGCTTTCCCTGGAGCCGGCAGCCAAATGTGGTGATGGCATCCACATTTACAAGATGTAAGGGGGAAGAATCATGGACATCTGTGCCAAGATTCCAGAAAGCCACTGAAACCAAACAATGGGTGGCAATAGCAGATTCCGTGCCCGAAGGCCTTCAGAAGTTGAGAAGGTGGGAGGCTATAGTGTAACAGACCCCCGAACATTAGATGCCAGCAAAGTGGGATGTTGGATGCTCACCGAGGAAAGCTGCAGGCACCAAGGAAACAGAATTGTGGGGTGGGACTGCCCGAGACCACTAGGGCCCAAATGATACCAAGCACCTCTGACCCCATAAGGGAGCAGCAGGGTTTGTCTTCTGCCCTGCTGGAGTTCATTAATCTTGCTTTGGCCTAATCTCTCTTTGCTATGCTCTAATTCTGCCCTTTTGAAACAGGCATGTTTACTCTGTGCTATTGTATGTTGGAAGTAACTTATTTTACAGGGGTTCACAATTCAGAAATTGTCTCGAGTCTCAGAGCAAACTTTGAACTTACGACAGTAAACTGTGGGAGTTCTTAAGATGGAAGAGGGTTGTGTGTGGGGGGGTGGAGAGATAACACTAAGAAATAGACTAAATGCATTTTGTATATGAGGTCAACAATTTTAAGTGCCAAGTAGATTATAAAGTCATGTATTTGGGTGTTTAGTTGACAAACAGTGGATTTATCAAAAAGAAATACCTAGAACATTAATGAAGCTCACCCTTTAGTATGCCTTAAGGGCTGTGAGAAGGTGGGAGGGGGTGGTCAGGACACAACTCACCCTAAATATGGGCCACATTATTTCAAGGGCTACAGTCTGGACTAAATAAAAAGTAAACCAGTGGGAGCCAAGTACCTGTGCTCATCTCTCTGCTTTCTGGTCCACCCTGCTTCCTCCTTAGCTTGCTTCTTGCCAGGCATTTTGTGACAGTAATGAGAAAGTAACTAACATAGCACCACAGCCATCTCCCTCCCCTTAGGGGCTCTTCTATCTACTGCATTTAACCAGCTCTTCTTCCGCTGCACCATCTTAGGGACCTACAAAATGGCTCTGTGTCTGTATGTGCTTTAATCCGCACGCTCCTGCTGCTGGATGATTAAGTGCTTGGCGTTTCTGCTCAACTGGTACACTAGAATAGCTTGGGTAAGGACAACTCTGGTTTTGTTTCACATAAGTACTGAAACTCCTCAAGGCCAAATTAGCATCACTTCATTTTCAAAACAGATTAGTAGGTCATCAGCTTCACAAGGGATGACCTATTCAAACAGCAAAAAGACAGACTCCCAACACTAAGACCCTGCCTCTAAAACCCACCTTGTTCTCACACAAGACACCTAGGGCAGGCAACACGGAGCAGCATGGGGCACATGAGCTGTCAGGACCTACAAATTTCCAGGAACAGCTTTTCTGTCCATGTCTGAGTGACCTCACTGGACAGACTGTCAGTAGTGAGTTGTAACATATGCAGTCTCCAAATACAGTGTTTAACATAAGCCAAGAGACAGAATACCAAACTATATTTACTGTTTACAGTAGTAAAGGACAACAAATAATGTACAAACTGGTGAATAAACACAACAGAGCCAACAGACATCCCACCCAAGCCCACGCAGCAAAACAGGAAACAAGAACATTTTCCTCAGGATTTTAAGCAAGCGAGAGACGGTAGGTCAGTGTCGGGTGACTATAAAAGGCAGAGATGGCCACCAAGCAGCAATGAATCCTTACAGAAGGATGACAGGCAGAACTACGAACATTTAACTGGTACAGACCCCACGATGCAGGACCAATGTCACCCACTGGTGCATCACTTTAATACACATGTGGAAAGCGGCAGAGCATAATCCATGAGAATGAGGTCACCTTTCCCTGGCTTTCTTTTGCAACCACACTTTAAAGCAGGTCTTTTCCACAACGTCACTGTAAACTTGATACTTAACCAATTACCTTCTTATACAGAAACCATAATTGTGTATCGGAACCAAGTACTAGAAAATATCTGAGGCCACATTCAGTTTCCAAATGAGACATGGCAATTACTTTCTTCTACATTATATGGAGGGAAGAGAGTGGGTCTCACTGTACCAGCCTTCCCATGTATGCATGACCAGGTACCAAGTACAAAGGGGCACGTGCAGGAGTGGCTGGGTCAAGGACTAAGGACTCCTTTCATCTTTAAAAAGCATTGGTCTTCTCCCTTTAACTTTACCATATCTTTGACAAAGCTCAAATTTACAGTATTTCACATTTTAACAATCGATGCCCACAACAAATAGGTGGAATTCTGTTCCTCTCCTCTCTCTCAACATCCGTAGGCATGCCCACTGAGTAATGTGACCACAAGCTCTACTTGATTAGGACAAGTCAAACCAGAGGTAACTACAGTTTTGGGGGTTAGAGTGGGGACATAGGCCAGGAGTCTACATCCAGCCCCAAGCTTTGGGGGAAAAATATTTTAGGGATGGGAGGAAACAGAAATGAAAACAAAAACAAATCCCAAGAGCTCACATCTCATTTCCCATAAGCAAACACTTTTGTTGGCCAAGTTCCCTAATACTCTCATCCCTGCATTATGGTCTGTCTTCACTCCAAGCCCATCGGAAAAGGAGACTCCTTCAGTGACTCTGGCTTCTGCTGACTCTTCTGTGAGTGGTGGGCGTGGCTGCATGTTCACCATTCAATAGCAAATGTCAGGACAATGGTTGGGTGTGGGGATGGTCCCTCGGGAAGCTGTTCCTCCTGTCTGCTGCTGGAATACGTCAATGGTGTCCTCGTCCTCCATCTCCAGCTATCCGAGTTGCCGAGGCAGGCCCAGGGAAAGGAACAGGAAATGTCAGAGAGGTGAATACACAACAATTGCATGCTCCCAAACAGCCTCCCCACACTAGACACAGCCCAGTCACTTTGGCTGGAGTGCAGCATGCAGGGAAAAAGGGCCCCTCCAGTGGGGTCAGAGTAATAACCACTATCCACCCAACTTCTGACAAGATTCATAGAATAGTCACAGCTAAGAACAGAGAGAAAAATGGGTCACTAAAAACAGACTAATGGGCCACAGAATACATTATGTGCACTTACAATGTCTACTTTACATATTGCATTTTAAAGCATTTTTATACATTTTTAATGGAGAGGGGGCACTCACATGAACTCAGATCATCAGGTTTGGTGACAAGCATCTCGCCCACCAAGCCATCTCACCAGCCCCAGTTTGTAGATAAACATTTTATATCCACAAAAAATTTTGCCTATCATTCTCTTATCTTTAGTTTTTATGTGTTCTGTGTGTGTGGTTATGTGAGCGTATGTGCCTCACATACATCGAGGATTCAGAAGAGAAAGTCAGATCCCCCGGCACTGGAGTTGCAGCCATGAGCTGCCATATGCGTGCTGGGAATTGAACCCAGGTCCTCTGGAAGAGCAGCCAGTGCCCTTCACCCCTAAACTACCTCTCCAGGACCACCCCCCCAAAAAAAAACGTTCTTTTTTTCTGAGACATGGCTCTCTGTATAGCCCTGGCTATTCTAGAACTCTCTCTGTAAACCAGGCTAGCCTTGAACTCAGAGATCTATATGCCTCTGCGTCCTGAGTGCTAGGATTAAGCATGCATCACTACCACTAAACCCCAAAATAACTTCTCTAATTAATTTGATTTTATGTGAATGTATATCTGTGTACCACATGTGTGTCTGATGCCCAGAGGCCAGAAGAGGGCATCAGATCCCTGGAACTGGAGTTACAGGCAGGTGTAAGCTGCCATGTGGGTGCTGGGAGTCAAGCTCTGGTTCTCTGAAAGAGCAGCCTGTGTTCTTAAGTGATGAGTCATCTCTCCAGTCCCCACAAAAATATTTTTAATTAAAAAATTTAAAAGGCCAGGTAGTGATGGTGCACAACTTTAATCCCAGCACTCAGGAGGCAGAGGCAGGTGGATCTCTGTGAGTTCAAGACCAGCCTGGTCTACAAGAGCTAGTTCCAGGACAGGCTCCAAAGCTACAGAGAAACCCTGTCTCAAAAAACAAAACAAAAACAAAAATTTAAAAGTAAGCCAGACAGTGGTGGTGCATGCCTTTACAAAGCAAGTTCCAGGACAGACTCCAAGCTACACAGATTTTGAAACCTTGTCTCAAATAAATAAATAAATAAATAAATAAATAATAAATAAATAAATAAAGTAAGACAAATATCCAGGTTCTGACTCCAACAAAGAGCAAGTGGTTGTCGCTAAGCCGTCAGGACCACAGGGGCGGTCACGCCACAACACCCAGTACATGTGGATGTGTGGGCAATTGTCAAGTGTTGGCCATGGCCCCCAAAGGTATGGCTCCTACACTTGGACTCTGTCTCGAAACAGCAAAGTTAGGCTTGGCGGTACCACTTCATCTGAGAAACTAATCTCAAAATATCAAAATTCAAAGTCTCATAATTAAAATCATTTCGGGAACAAGTCATTTTGTTTGCACCTATTTTATTCTCAAACGACAGTGTTCCAAAGGCACAGACCCTAGCACATAGGGCTACTTCATACCTGGGCTGGAGTGTCTGTTTCGTTGATTGGTTGTCCATCAAACCGGAATCGAATCTGCCTCATTGACAAGCCCTGGGGAAAATGAGGAAATGAATTAGATGTTCCCAGACAACGCAGATTAACCTCAAGATTTCTAGAACCAGCAACAATGTTAGCATTCTGTGTATGCACACATCAGCTGAGGAGAAAGATCACTGGTGGTCCACAATCTACAGCACATGCTGCCCCAAACTGACCCATTCAGAAGTCTCCATCCCATTCAGACACCCGGCCCACCCTAAGCCTGCCCCTTACTTCCTCCTAGAAGCTAAACTGAGCTAAGTTCCTCCCAGAACTTCTGTACAGCAGTACCATTTCCTCCTCTAGAAAGTTCCCAGAGAGAAACAAGTCAAGCGAGCGTGAGGGCCATAGTCAGGAAGGCTGGGAAGAGCACAGCAGAGACAAGGCGTTTTCCATCCTGAAAGGAGGGCAGCAGTCTGCCTCTGCTTGTCTAGGGAGCAGGTGAACAACACCCAGGTGAACAACACTCAGCAACTTTGCTGTCCCTGAAACAGGACAGACGGGATAAACTTTGGCTGTTTATGCGGTCCTGAAGCCTCCCTGAAATGACATGAATGAAAGGCAAGGCCTTGAGGAAGAGCCAGTGGACAGTTGGTCTCTGCTGGTTGGGAGTCTGAAGCCACAAGCCAAGGACACTGGAGTCTCATGGGTGCTGTACCCAGGGATGGTGAGACTAGGAACGCCCCTCCCCACTCTGGGCCAGGGAAGCTGGTGAATTTTTTTTGAAAGTTCACACACAGGGGCTAAAGAGATGGCTCCGAGGTCAAGAGTACTTGATGCTCTTACAGAGGTCCAGGTTCAATTCCCAGCACCCACATGGCAGCTCACAACTGTCTGTAACTCCAGTTCCAGGGGGTCTGATGTCCCCTTTTGGTCTTTGTAAACAAACACCAGTCATTTATACGGGGCACAGACATACATGCGGGCAAAAACACCCACACACATAAGCTTTTTAAAAAATAAAGAGAGTTCACACATAAATTTCTAAGGGTTCAAAGTCCTCCAGAACTCTCAAAGGCCAAGTAAGTATCTCTTCCACATCAGTAAGAAGGACTCTCTGGAGATGTGGACTCAGAGCTCTGTCAAGTATGGTGCCAGGTGGTGGTGATGCATGCCTTTGCAAATCTACAGAGTGTGTTCCAGGACAGCCAGGACTACACAGAGAAACCCTGTCTCAAAAAAACAAAAAAAGACATGTTGGCAAATGGGTGTCCAGGACAGGCTAATAAAAGCCAGCATTCCCCATGTGCCTCAGAGACCCCCCTCAGTCTTCCAGGTGCATTCCCAGGTGCAGGGTAGAGCCTGGAGGTATTCTTTCCCAGGAAACCTAGTGCCTTTCAGATCAGCATCTGGGACCCTCCAGAGCTCCCAGTTCTAACACAGCGCCCTGTGGACGTGCAGCCTCCGCCATACTCTCTTTCCTGCGGTGGTTCACTGCTTCACTCTTAAAATACAAGCAGAAGCTGGGGACATTTAAGAAAAGACCCTATGGGGCTGGAGAGATGGCTCAGGGGTTGAGAGTACTGCCTGTGCTTCCAAAGATCCTGAGTTCAATTCCCAGCAAACACATGGTAGCTCACAACCATCTGTAATGAGATCTGGTGCCCTCTTCTGGCCTGCAGGGATACATGCAGACAGAGCACTGTGTACATAATAAATAAGTCTTTAAAAAAAAACAAACAAAAAGAAGGGGAAAAAAAGACCCTAACATGTGAAAACAGACCAGGGGAAGAGCATGTTACAGAAGTGACATGCTTTCCCAGTGAAGAATCACTCCACACACTTAGAGGTGAGGGAAAAGCTCTTTAATAAAATAGCATGTGTCTGGCTCTGGCTAATGCCCAAAGGGGAGGCCTCATATAGAAGATTTTACTAACTCATATACACCCGAGGCTTATGGATTTCACATATGATGTCATCCTCAAATCTCTGTCAGGTCACCAGGTCACACTTTGAACAACATAAACAGACAGGAGATTCAGTCTGGACACTCAGGCAGATGTGAGGCTTACACAGCAAAGGTGCTGCACATTGCCAGAATTACTTTAAGCATGTCAGTGCAGTTCTTTCAAATAGTTGTTACCTGGGGTGGTCTTGTCCACCAGACAGATTATACATTTTCCAGTGAGAACTGGGGGCATTATGGCAGGCTAAGACTTAACACGGTTGTGGCCGTGCTGGGCCCCTTGTGCTGCATTGTAGAAGCATGGTATTTGATATGGGGATTGGACTAACAAGCTGGTTCTAAGTCAGGTTGTCTCCTTTGTTGAGGGAATAGAGCCCAATGGTCAATCCTGATGAATCAGCAGTTACATCCTAGCATCCTACATTTCTCTTATCCAACAGGCCTGGTTAGAATACTACTTATCTTTGGGGTATTTTGGAGGCAGTGCTCCTTTAGCTGAATTCTACTTTGTATGACTTCATGTCTCCTAAGCAAATCTACTAGTAAAGGCTTTGTAACATCATTTTGCTTTTCTTCAATATCATGAGGCAGAAAAAAAAGGAAGGGGGTGGAGCAGTTAAAACTTAAAGCTTCAATAAAGCTAAAAACATACTTATACATGCTCTCTCTCTCTCTCTCTCTCTCTCTCTCTCTCTCTCTCTCTCACACACACACACACACACACACACACACACACACACACACACAAGAACACTCTAGAAAGTTGCTACTAGGGGAAAAAAACACAAAACAGGAAAAGACAGAATTTGTGGAAACTAAAAATCATGACGAGCAAGAATGGCCTATAAAGTGGGAAGATAAGGAGAGGGAAAAGTCAAAGAGACAGCAACAGTAGCACCCAGTGCAAAGGGGAAAGACAATGGTCAGAGGCAAGCATGGCTGACTGCGGGAGGACCGAGCACTCCAAACATGAAACACGGCAGAGGCAGATGTCTGCCTACAGAGTAGTGAGGACAGTCAGAGTCAGGGTTATAGCTGGAAAGGGTCCGGAAAGCACCTCCCCAGAGGGATAAGAATCACCTCCAGAGCCCCTGCCGAGATGACAGTGAATTATGGCACCTCCCAAAGCAGTGCACCTCAGCCGAAAATACTCCATGCAGCCAAGCATGCAAGTCCCTGTCAGATACAAGGGATGATGTTCCACACAAAGAGGGGGAATTCACACACACACACACACACACAGATACAGTAGGAAGGCTACGTGAGTCTCCAGAATGATTCTCAAAAGGCTATGGGATGGCAATCATGCAGACACCCTCACTCCAAAGCAATGGTTTAGGTGGGGCCAGCAGGAGGCTCCAAACATTGAGGCAGCTGATCTAGTGTGCCTCCCACCCCTGAATGTGGGGGCCTCAGCAGAAGATTAGGGTACAAGGAAACATACATGAGAGCAAGCAGACTGAGCAGAACACAGGCAAGGAAGGGCCCTGCACACTGGCACAGTCTAAGTAGTGGCACACAGCACAAGCAGCTGACTCAGCTGGGAGGGCACAGGGGACACAGCGTCCTCAGAAAGTTCTGTCTCACCTTTCACAGGTGAGAAAAGTACCCAAGGTCAAAACCTAGAAGACAAGAGGGCAGGTGCACTGTCTGCAGGGCTTGAGAGCCAGGAAGGAAAAGCACAGTATTGCCTGGCAGAGCACGTTCAACAAAGTCCCAAGGCAGGAATGTGGCTATCAGGGCAGTAGATAAAGGGCAGCAAACAGCTGTGTTTGCAAGCACTTAAGGGCAACCTTGAACCACCATATTGAGATGCCACTGCCCACACCAAAGGGCAGGACCCCCTACCAGATGGCAGGGCTCAGACAGGAACTGGCACGTAGGTCTATGTGCAGCAGGCCAGGCAGCCACTGGGGCAGACAACAGAGGAGCAAGACCAGGAATCCAAGGGCTCCCGGTGGGCTGGAGCATACCCACATGCCAAAAGGTCCTTAGTGAGAATGAACTAGATGGATGAACCCAAGCATCATGTGTGCCAGAGCCATGAGTCCACACCGACACTGACAACAGCGAGCAGAAATGACCAACCCAGCTGGTCACTGTTGGGGACAAAGGTCAGTCAGCATGCTATTTTGAAATGGTAATTAGGGAGAAGATAAAGTGTTTCCTCGATTCCCTAAATAAGACAGAAAATCAAATTGCCCATGAGGTCGGCACAAACAAGCGTAATTGCATGGATATCAGAGGGAGGAATTGGAATCAGCACTGATCCTTATCTGCACACACCACAGAACATCACCACCAGACCCAGGTGGGACCCATGTGCTGGCTGATGGACTGTAATTACCACCACCATGATGGTGTCTATGAGGAAGCAAACCCACACTGGAGCCTGCTCAAGCCTCAAACTCCACCTTGCCATTTGCAGGAAACCGGCCGGGGAGAAGACACACTATAAGAGACATGCAGCTAGCAAAACCCAGGGCAGCAAGGGCACACCTGCAACACAAGCAGACCCCACAGGACTTCCCCACCCCGAATGGGGCTCTACCTACCTGCCTCTCACAGTAGGCCTTCATCAGCTTGCTCAGTGGGGTGTGCCTCTTGATCTTGAACTGTACCACTGAGCCATCCTGCCCCGCAACTTTCAGGTTGATATGGTCATTCTCTGTCTTCACTCCCTCCTGAAAGACACAGGAATTGGGACTCAAAGCCAGCTCAGAACCACCAGGGTTTAAAACGTAAGTCCTTAGGTAAGAGTTGTTGTTTCAAGTCTTTAAAACCTACCTAATTCTTAAGACTCCCCCAGCAGCACTGCTCGTGTGATTGTCTTATTTTTACACAGAATTTATTTTTAACCTACATTTGTTAAGCACCGTGACAGAAACAGTGGTACAAAGCCAGTGTCCTCACAGACAACCAATTCAAAGACAAAAATCTACTCATTAGATCTAGGAAGCCAAAGAAAACCCATCTTTATTTTAAAAATGACTTATGAGGCCGGGTGTTGGTGGCACACGCCTTTAATCCCAGCACTCGGAATGCAGAGGCAGGCGTATATGAGTTCGAGACCGGCCTGGTCTACAGAGCAAGTTCCAGGACAGGCACCAAAATACAGAGAAACCCTGTCTCGAAAAACAAAAACAAACAAACAAACAAGACTTATGAGACTGGTAAACACATTTGCATGGTTTTATAAGACTGGTAAGAAAAGCCACATAAAACCAAGAGTGGAGAACCAGAGGAACACTGGGGGACTCTGAGGGATCCGCTGGAGTCAGCAGGGTGAAAACTGTAGTTCCCTGGACCCTCTGGTCTTAGACTGTGCTCTTCTGTGGCTGGGTGTGGCTCCAAGGAATGAGTATGCTCAGCCTGCACAGGCCCTGGGTCCCTATTGAACAGCACTAGTTTTTATACATCGTGGTACACACGAGAGCTGGACAAAGGCGAAGTCAGTACTTGTCAGTTGCTGGAAACACACTTTGAACAGAGCCAACTTTGGGGCTGTTCGATCTGGGAAGGAACTACTTTTGTTGTTCAGGGCATGAGTGACTCACACAGTATATCAAAAGCCCATAGGAGCTTTTTAACCTTTATTATTTTTGAATGTGTCTGACTATTTTGTGTATCACACGCAGGCAGTGCCCATGGAGGCCAGAAGAGGGCGTCAGATGCTCTAGGACTGCAGTTAACAGATGCTTGTTAGCAGTCACCTGGGTGCTGGGAACTGAACTGTGTCCTCTCAAAGAGCAGCCAGTGCTTCTAACCCCTGAGCCATCTCTCCAGCCTTGGGAACCGTTTACTTTTTAAGGACATAGATCCCTTGGTCCATCTGCAGACCGCATTTTCTCCCTGTCCTCACACCAGTTTTTTCCCACAGCTTAACTGAGTAACTCCCTGCTTCCCTTGGATGGCCTCTGCCACTTTTTTATTCCTGGAGAAAGGGGCAGAACAGCATCAGGAAGCAACCTGCTCTGAGCTTGGTACAAAAGGCCTTGGGTAGAACAGTGTCTGGAAAGGAGCCTGCCCTGTGCTGGATCCTAAAAGCCTTGGCTAAGAGCTTTTTCTAGCCTGAGAAACAGTTCCCAGGTGAGAGGGTCCTGCAGGGACCTGAGAGAACAAACACCTGAGCACCCTCCTTCCATTCCCTCCTGTGAGAGAATTCCCAGCATTCAGTCACAGGACACCAGTGACACAGTAGCACTTCTCAGAGAGCTTGGCTACTGCTCCAAACTGTGGGCTCCACTGTGAGAAAAAGTGAACAACTCCAGGCCCCCAAGATGCACTGACTTCTATCAGGAAAAAAAAAAAAAAAATGCTGTGTTCAAATCAGACACAGGAACCAGGGCCTAAACAGAAATGCCAGCAGAGGTGAAAGGGCCCAAGGCACGCTCCCCTCTAACAGCAGGATAGCTGGCACAGTCCAGTAGTTCTCTGATTAGCAAGCAAACTCAGAGGTTAAGAAAAATGAGGCTTGCCAGGCATTGGTGGCCCACGCCTTTAATCCCAGTACTGGGAAGGCAGAGGTAGGCGGATCTCTGTGAGTTCGAGGCCAGCCTGATCTCCAGAGCGAGTGCCAGGATAGGCTCCAAAGCTACACAGAGAAACCCTGTCTCGAAAAAACAAACAAACAAAAAAAAAAAAAAGAAAGAAAGAAAGAAAAATGAGGCTTAGCACGATGACTTCGAATACCTGTAACCCCAGCACTCCTGGGTATAGGTAAAGACCAGCTAGCGTGACACAGGGAGACCCTGTCTCAAAACAAAACAAAGGCTGGCCAGGTGTGGTGGCACACTCCATTAATCACAGCACTCAGAAAGCAGAGGCCAGAGGATCTGTGAGTTCAAGGCTAGCCTGATCTACATAGAGACCTTGCCTTTAAAAAGGGGGTGGGGGGATAGCTCACTGGCAGAGCACCTGCCTAGTGTACAAAAGCTCCTGGGTTGGATCACCAGTGCTGCAAAATATAAATAAAAGTATAAACCCCTGCCTCCACTAACCTAGAACGGCAGGTGTGGTCTTTCCAGTACCACACCCGGCACTCACTTCCTGCCTAACCTCATAAAGAGGAAACCAACTACAAAACAAAGTGTTTACTCTTAGTCCAGTACAAACAGGTGCTCTCATTCAACGTCCCTGTTGTCCCTGTTGGTGTAGGCAGCACCCAAGGCTGAGTTGGAATTAAAAGTCAGAGCCCTGCAGCCAAGATGATGCTGGGATCAACTGGTGAATTCACAGCGGGGTACCATAGCATTCCAGAGGTTTGCCCTGCTCCTGGGGTCTCTCATCCGAACCAAGAGAGCGGTCATCTCTGGGCCCAGGGCGGTGAACACAGAATGCCAGGCTCCCAGCAGGACAGGTCGAGGGTGGAAAAACTTTTAATTGAGATTGGGCCATGCGGGTCTTCCCACGCACTAACTGCCGAGACTAAGTAAGGGGGACCGCAATGGGGGGGTGGGAGAGCACCGGACCCGGCCAACAGTGAGAAGCTCGGAGCGGCCAGCTTGGCTCCTGCACCGCTGCAGCTCTCGGAGCGCCCACGGGGGCCTCACGCGTGGGCCTCTGCACACGGCACAAGAGGGATGGCCACGTCGAGGAGGGAGGACTGAGAGGAAGACTGGATAACCGAGAGCCAGCACCCCGCGGGACGTCCAAGTTCCGGGTTCTCGGGCCGCGGGGCGTGGCTAGACTCGGGGCGTAACTACATCGGGGGGCGGAGCTACACCGGGGGCGGAGCCCTGGCGTGGCGGGAGGCAGACCGGGGGCGGGGCCAAGGGGAGGGGCGGGCCGGGGCGAAGCTCGGGCGGGGTGCGACGCCGGTGGGGGAGGGGCGCGCGCGGCCGTGGCGGGGGAGGGGCGCGGAGGCCGGAGCGCGGGCCCGCGGGCCCCGGTCTGCGCGCGGCCCGGCCTGCGTCCTGCGGACTCTGCAGCGCCTTGCGTCCCAGGCTTACCTTGGGCTTCTCTTCCGACATGGTTGCGCGACGGCGGCGGCGGCGGGAAGCGCAAGGAGAACCGGTGGCACTGGAGCGGGCGAGTCACGCTCTCTGCCCCGCCGCTCTCCCGCCGCAACTGTCGCGGGGCCGCGCTTTATCCCCAAATCCCGGCGCGCCGGTTGGCCGCGCGGAGTCACGTGGTGGCGCGCGTGCACGAGGCGCGTGCCCCGCGCCTCGGGCGCGCGCTGGGCCGGCCGCGATCCCGGACGGTTGCAAATGCGTCACGGGGCGGGTCAGGCACCTGGGCGCGCGCAGAGCCCCGGGGACGCGCGGCCCAAGGTCCTGGGCACGGAGACCCCGGATGTGGGGACAAGACTGCCAAGGGGCCCGCCAAGGGCGCGGGCACTGGGAGGACGGGGAGGACCGGGGGCGCCTGTGTGCTGAGACAGCAGCCGGAGAATGCTTTGGCCCAACCGACCCAGGTGTCTTCAAGCAACCACTTTGCCATCCGCGTTTGGCCACTTTTTCTGTCCGCAGGCTGCCTTTGGGGAAGGGACGGGGAAGAAAATCAGGGCCATCGGGCCACCCCCCCCCTTCAGGAAGACCAACAAGAGGTTACCAGGCATGCTTTAAGGACCACACACATACTCCTGGGACAAGTCTGTGGCCTTGAGTTTGAATGTCACAGGGGAGCTCATGTCTGGAAAAGGCATCCTTTGAGGACACGGAGGATGGCCTCTGTTGGCCCAGAGAGCCAGCACATACCCCTGGTTCATCTTTTCCCGCCTGACTTTCCAGGTGGGTGGATCAGCCTCCAGAAGGGCATTCCCAAGATGGCTCCAGGAAGTACCTGTCCCTTCCCCTGGATTCTCTGTGTCTACCCTTCTCCCTCCTCACATAGTCCCAAAGTAACCACCAGACCACTGGGGTGGACGATAGTGGCACAAGAGGCCTCCATTTTGGTCTTCCATTTGCTCGTTTTCTGGGATGCTGCTGTAGACACTAAAAGCCCATTTTACACAGGAGAACACTAAGATACCTCGAGGTTTAATAACATGTCCAAGGAGCCAACTTGGTAATTACCGCAGGACAAGTGAAGCTGGGAGCACTCGCAGGAGGTTGAGCAGCATGCTGGTTGACCAGTCAGGGAGCACAAACTGGGAGCTTGAGCAGCATGCTGGTTGACCAGTCAGGGGCACAAACTGGGAGCTTGAGCAGCATGCTGGTAAAACAGGGAGCACTCACAGGAGCTTGAACAGCATGCTGGTTGACCAGTCAGGGAGCACTCACAGGAGCTTGAGCAGCATGCTAGTAGAGCAGTCAGGGAGCACTGACTGGGAGCTTGAGCAGCATGCTGGTTGACCAGTCAGGGGCACTAACTGGGAGCTTGAGCGGCATGCTGGTAGAACAGTCAGGGAGCACTAACTGGGAGCTTGAGCAACATGCTGGTAGAGCAGTCAGGGAGCACTAACTGGGAGCTTGAGCAGCATGCTGGTAAAACAGTCAAGGAGCACTCGCAGGAACTTGAACAGCATGCTGGTTGACCAGTCAGGGAGCACTCACAGGAGCTTGAGCAGCATGCTGGTAGAACACTCAGGGAGCACTCGCAGGAGCTTGAGCAGCATGCTAGTTGACCAGTCAGGGAGCACTGACTGGAAGCTTGAGCAACATGCTGGTAGAGCAGTCAGGGAGCACTTGCAGGAGCTTCAGTGGCATGCTGGTTGAACAGATAGGGAGCACTGACGCTGGTTGACCAGTCAGGGAGCACTGACTGGGAGCCTGGGCAACATGCCGGTAGAGCAGCCAGGGAATGTATCTCAGAATGTGTTCTTAGAATGCAGTCCACTTCCCTGTGTGTCTACATGCTAACACCCTCAAAACAGACCAGTCAAGACTGGCACAGTCACCCACAGTAGTCCCAAGAGGATGTTGGTGGCCATGTTCCAGAACCAGACAGCAGCCCAGAGAACGGGCAGTCTGGATTTGACAGAAGTATGTTTCTGTTCCAAGGAAGGGCTGGCAGACAAGTATCTCCATTGCCTGCTTACCCTGCAGAGCCGAGCATCTGTGAGGCCAGACTTTCCAGCCTCCTTCCCCTGTACACATGACCTTCCTCAGGAGGTCTGTTAAGGTCTTTCTATAAAGGTCCATTTGGAACTTATCCCTCACCCTGCCAGACCAATGTTTGGATCTTCCTCAAATATAGACAGACCATGGTCAAAGGTAACAGCCTATCTCTGGAATGTCCAGCTCACGCTGCGTGTGGGAGACAGAAACCAGCCCAGCCGAAGCAGTTGCTGGAAATCAAAGCACACTTCCCCTCCGCTGATGGCTATGCGTGACTCAGGGCAGGCAGGGTTCAGACGACAGTGTACCATCAGCTCCAGGACACCATGTATTATAAAGTATTGCATTGCTGTGCGGTGGTGGCACAGGCCTTTAATCCCAACATTCAAGAGGCAAAGGCAGGCAGGTCTGTTGTAGGTCTTTCTTTTGGAACCGCCAACCCCCAAATGGCATGGAGACTTGTTATTATAAAAAGTTGGCCTCTCCCGAATGACGTGGAGATTTATTACTAATTATGCAGTGTTTGGCCTTTAGCCAGTTGTTTCCGACTAGCTCTTACAACTGAGATTAACCTGTTCCTATTAATCTACTTTTTGTTATGTGGCTTTTTACCTCTCCTCCACTCTGTATGTCCAACACCCTCTGTATCTCACTGGTGTCTCTCTCTTGTGCACCTAGATTCCCCCTGAGTTCCTCTCTCTACCCAGAAGTCCTGTCTAACCTTTCCTGCCTAGAGCTCTTTATTGGCCATCACTCTCTTTATTAAACTAATCAGGTGCTTTAGGCAGGCAAGGCAAGGAAAAACAGCAACACATCTTTACACAGTTTTCTCGAATATCCAACAACACAGATCTCTGAATTCAAGGCCAGCCTGGTCACAGAGTGAGTTCCAGGATAGCCAAGGCTACACAGAGAAACTCTATCTCAAACTGGGGGGGGGGGACGAGGAGAAAAAAGTGTTGCTTTACTGTTAGCAGGATACAGGACTTGAACTGTGTGGTCTGTTGCTGAGGGCATCTGTTGCCAAGTTACCAGAATGCAACATGTGCACCTTAGAATGGATGACACCAGAATCTAAGTGGGCTATGGCTATGGACTAAACGGCCGCACTGTGAGCATTCACACCCACTGAAAACCTACTGTAGTGGAAAGTTGGCAACTGATAGAAGGAAGACACTCCTGTGAGTGTTTTTCAAAGCCTGCTCGTTCTCAAGTGATCAAGGCAATGGAGAGATGCCTCAGCAATTAACAGAACACAGTTTTTCCAAAGAACCTGAGTTTGGCTCTCAGCACCAATGTCAGGCAGCTCACTAGTACTTGTTACCCCTGCTCCAGGAAATTGGCGCCCTCTTCTGGCCTCCAGGAGCACTGCAGTCACACATTCTTATTCACACACAAATAAACATATATACACATAAAAACCATTGGCCCAAGGAGGTTCCTTGGACATTGATGGAGCTGTAGCATGATTTTAGTTACTTGAGAATAGTGGCTTGCCTGGTGTAGGGCATCCTAGCCTGCCTTCATACAGCAAACCCAGATATCCCATTATAAGTTGAGGGTGCACGCGCGCGCGCACACACATACATACATACATACATACACACACACACACACACACACACACACACACACACACACACACACACACCTACCTGTTGTGGAGGTCCTGGTCCCACTGCCCTTCTTAGCCCCAAATAAGCACACAAAGACTTATAATAATTGTAAAACTGTTGGCCAATGACTAGGGCTTCTTATTAGCTAGCTCTGTTTTAATTATTAACTCATCTCTATTAATCTAAGTATTTCCACGTGGTCTTATCTTACCAGAGAAGGGTCTGGACCTGTTATTCCTTTGGCGGCCTACATGGCAACTCTTTTGGTGGCTCACTCTGCCTGCCTTTCCCAGAATTCTCATCTCCTAGCCCTGCCTATACTTCCTGCCTGGCCAATCAGTGTTTTATTCATCAACCAAGAAAGACATATATACAGAAGGGCATCCTCCATCACACACCTGGCCACACCCCTCCAAGGAGGCAGCTAAAGGGAAAGAACACCATGTTATGATAAATCTTTCTTTCAAAAGCCGCCTGAGCCCCATGGCCACGTGTGAGCTTTACGCCAGCCGCCCGCCCTGGTTAGGGCCCAAATTAATACATAGAAACTTGTATTAGGAACAATGCTGCTTGGCCAATGACTAGGATTCCTCATCTGTTAGCTCAGTCTTAATTATCATAAATCTATATATTTTCTAAGATTTATCAGACGCCTTATTGGCATCCCTCCTTGCCAGTGGATCACATTGTGCTGCTGGAGGAGGAAGGGAAAAAAGGGGATGCTTCCTGTTTCTCCTTCGCTTAAATGTGAGTCTCCTTTCTATGTCACTTCCTGCCTGGATCACCACTTCTCTACTACATTTCCCAGAATCCTCTTTGACTCCTAGTCCCATCTAATTTGCTGTCTCATTGGCCCAACAGTATTTTATTTAACAATAAGATAAACATACACAGTACATTCCCCATCAACACCATCCAGAGAAGATGAAGAAGTAGAAAGTCAGAAGTAGCATCACTGAATAGCATGAGGGTCATGACTGAGGCACTTTCTGGGATCACACAGAGAGAGGGACACAAGGAAGTTGAAGCACTATGGAACCAATGTAAGTATGTATCCATCTGAGAGCAGTTTCAGAGAAAGGAAATAGAACAAGGAGGCAGGACACAACTGAAGACACTTCTCTAGACTAAAGAAACATGTTTGCACAAATGGATCGTGACTTTCAGTACCAAACAGCCAGAGGGGAAGGTTGGCGCTAGCTAAGGTACTTGGCGTAAGGATGGATTCCAAAGGTTCCTTTCTGTGAAGGACCCCCTGCGGCTTCCAACACCTACTGGACATGGTGGTGCACATAGTGCCCCTAGCACTTGGGACAGAGGCAGGAAAATCAAGAGTTTAGAGGCCAGCCTGCACTATAGACAGCGTCCATATTTCAAAAAAAAATTTTTTTTTATTTGAGACAGGGTTTCTCTTTGTAGCCTGGGCTGTCCTGGAGCTTGCTCTGTACCCAGGCTGACCTCCAACTCATAAAGATCCACCTGCCTCTGCCTTCTGAGTGCTGGGATTAAAGGTACCTGCCACACACCCCAACCTCTACAAGTAAATATTAAATTAAAATTTTTAATTAAAAATCAAATTTTTCTTTCTTTTCCTTTTTTTTTTTTTTTTTTTTTTTTTTTGGTTTTTCGAGACAGGGTTTCTCTGTGTAGCTTTGGAGCCTATCCTGGCACTCGCTCTGGAGACCAGGCTGGCCTCGAACTCACAGAGATCCGCCTGCCTCTGCCTCCCGAGTGATGGGATTATAGGTGTGTGCCACCAATGACCAGCTCAAATTTTTCTTGAAGATACCAGGTAGCTACCAACAAGGTGACTTTAAGGGACAAAAGCTCAAGGAAGGATGCCGCCTTGATGTCCCCACAGTGACAGGACCTGGAACAGAGAACCAAACAAACCCTTCCTTCCCTAAGTTGCTTCCTTTTCATCAGGGTATTTTGCCACAGCAACGGGAAAGGAAACTGGGACAAACCTGAGGGAACTAGAGCTACAACTTAGGAAAGAGGCTGGGTAGCTGTGGGCTCAGCCTTCACGGCCCCAAGACCAGCCCAGGCAGTCAAATTGCAACTGGGGCAAAAGCTTGTCTGACCTGCTTCCCACCAACCTAAAACAGAAAGATCTGGGCAGAGCCACCATGTAGAGATGCTGTGCAAGGACCCCGTTTAGAGAATATGTTCTCATCCACAGCATCCAGAACTAAAGTTTACATGGGAAACCACATGCCCCAGTCCAGGAAATAACCCCACAGGGGAGGGTGTGGACTTGACCAGACAGGAAAGCAGATGAGATTGGTATGTCCAGGAAATGGATTTGAAGACAGAAACTTTGCACAGCGAAGTGGGACATATTTCAGAATCCAGCTGAAAAATCCAAAGCAGAAATTAAACTTGAATTCACTGGATGAGTTTAATAACAGGTTAGACGAAGTTGAAGAGATGATTGGTGAACTGGAAGGCGGTGGGGGGTGGGGTGGGGGGGATCTTCAGAGAGCAGCAGGAAGACTGTGAATCACGTAGCGAGAGGCCTGTGGCATGAGCCCATGGCACTAACTTTGGCAAAATAAACCTCTGAGGGAGAGGAAATAATGGGAAAGAAGTAATATTTGTCTGGGCAGTGGTGGCAGCACATACCTTTAATCCTAGCACTTGGAGGCAGAGGCAGGCAGATCTCTGAGTTCAAGGCCAGCCTGCTCTGCAGAGCAAGTTCCAGGACAGCCAGGATTGCTTAGAGAGAGAAAAACCTTACCTCAAAAAACAAAAGGGAGGCCGAGCGTTGGTAGCGCACGCCTTCAATCCCAGCACACGAGAGGCAGAGGCAGGCAAATCTCTTTAAGTTCGAGGCCAGCCTGGTCTCCAGATCGAGTGCCAGGATAGGCTCCAAAGCTACACAGAGAAACCCTGTCTCGAAAAACCAAAAAAAAAAAAAAAAAAAAAAAAAAAGGGGGGGGGGCGGAGGAATATTTGAAGTCATAATAAAAGAACATTTTTCAAAACTGACTGAAGGCAAGGGTGTAATTGATCTTACTAGACCCAATATAAATGATAAATGGGTGTTTATTGGGGAACACTTACACGGATAATAATAAAGAACCTTGGTAGCGCTTCTCTGCCCTTCCTATTAGTTCTGCTGACCCAAGAGAAAGAGACCATGCAAGCTAGCAAGTGAGACCATGCCTTACACTTCCCTCTTTCAGCTTCTGCCAGAAGCCACGCACAAGGGGTGTGGCCGCCGTTAACAGGTTCACTGGCAAGATGCTGTTACAACTGACCAAAGAGAAACCATGATTACAGAAATAGCATCCATCCAATAGGAAAGCCCCCACACACACACACACACATCACCAACAGCTCTTATTAGAAGAGTAAACCTGTGCTAGAGAGATGGCTCAGAGGTTAAGAGCACCAACTGCTCTTCCAGAGGTCCTGAGTTCAATTCCCAGCAACCACATGGTGGCTCACAACCATCCATTATGAGATCTAGAAGCAGAATGTATGTATACATAATAAATAAAATCTTTTTTAAAAAAAGAAGAGTAAACCCAAAGACATTCCAGTGGCCATTTGCCCAGCAATGGCCCAACAGCTTGGGTGTCCATTGTTCACACAGCAAGTCAAGACTGTGCATCCAGAGGAAATAAAGGACTTCCATCTGAGTAACATCCCATAGTGCTGAGAGAAGCTCCCGCCAATGAAAGCACTGTAGGCAGCAGTGGGTGGAGCTGCTTCAGGACGGTGGGCGAATTCACTGTCATAAGAATATGCTAAAGGAAATTGATGACAGGATTTCTTCAGCAGGGGAAGCCTAGAAGTACAGCCAGAACCACAGAGAGTACTTTTGAAGGGAAGTGACAATGACATAGACAATAGTCATGTCAGGAATCCTAAACAAAAGCAGAATTCAAACTAGTGCAGTACCTACCCAAAGCAGGGGCAATTGAAGTTCCTGTGGTGTGGGAAGTGGTGAAGGGTAGGGCAGATAAGCTTCTAGACATTTTCAGAAATCCAAATACTCATGAGCACCCACAGATGCTCAGCAAAAGGCCATGAGATGGTCTAGCAAGTAAACGCATTTGCCCCACAAACCTGACAGCCAGAGCTTGATCCCGGAAGCCCATGATGGAAGGAGAGAACTGACTCCTAAAAGTTGTCTTATGACCATCATGGCATAGGCATACCCATAATCACACACACACACACACCCATAATCTATCTCTCTCTCTCTCTCACATACACACACACACACACACACACACACACACACACTCTCAAGCACGCACGAGCACCATTGACAATTTACTGCCCAGTGACAAATGAAACTCATGACTAGGAAATCGGGCAAGAACCTGTGTGTTGTTGGGGAGGCTGCATACTGCAAAAAAATGTGAAGTCATCACTCTTAGGCAGAAGGGCAAGTTTTGTGATGTATTTCCTGGCAAAAATAGATAGCAAGTAATGAAGCCAGTAAAATTTACATTTAACGCTTAACATCTGGTGCACAGTGTAAAAAAAAAAAAAAAAAATCAACCCCTGAGATTGACATCCCAGATAATCACAAACAGCCCTTGCCTGGCTCAAGATGTAAACACAGGCATTAGACAGGTACTAATAGAATTATGGGCATTTAAATACATAAAAATATTTGTTACGAATGTGCTTAGGGGTGTCAATATTCAGTTTCAATGAAAAAAGAGTTTGGCCAAAAAAAAAAAAAAAAAAAAAAAGTAGGATCAGCTCAAGAAAATTAGAAATAGCTTTCAAACCACGAAGGATACCACAATGGTACAAACAAACAAAGTCAACCCATTTAACTAGTTTGTAGAAACGGTATAAGGGAGTTCTGGAAGTCGCAGCAAACGGTGTTTCCACAGCTGTGCCATGAACTGCAGCTCCCCAGCCTTCTCTTGGGTCCATGGTGTGAAGCAGTTACCATCCATGCTGTTTACAGACAAGGACAAGATGATGCAAACGCTGGGTGTCCTACCCAGGCCATGCAAACTAAGAGAGCATCGCCCTCCTTCAAAGAGGAAGAACTAATGATTTGCAGAGCCAGGGCTGTCAAACCCATCACAGAGTTGGGATCAGCAGGGTGGTCAGCCAGTTGAACCCAAACAACACAGGCCAGATGTGAGCACCATGTGCACGCTTGGGGTAGGGGGGTGGACAGAAGTGGGGAAGGAAGGAAGGAAAGAGGGGAGGGGAGAGGGAGAATGGGAGAGGAAGGGGAGGAAAGGTAAAGGGAGGAGAGGAGGGGATGGTTTTCTATGAAAGCAAGCTAGAAGGTTTGAGATAAAGTAGGTATTGGCAGATCACTGCTAAAAGGCAGTTGTGGGCTGATGTGAGCACACAGAGCCCTGGGAGCTGAGCATGCCATGCAGACACCACCTATACGTTACACTCCTGCATATACTGAAGGGCCCAGCTTCCCTTTTGGCAGCCATAACGGCCGAACACGTGCTTCTATGACCTTGTCCTAGACACTAGAAAGTCAGATGCCTGCCTCGTGACAAGGAACCAATCAGAAGTCAGCTGGTGGCGCTATGCTTTAGACCCTGGGTGTGCTTTACGGACAAGCGCACAGCAATGACGCACAGAGCATAACAACCACCCTGGGAGGGCCTATGGGCCATAACAACCAGTTGACCGATCAACACAGGGCAAGCCCTCCAAGCCTGGAGGCACACCAACCGTGAGCCTGTGAGTACCCCTAGACACTCCCCTTACGCTGCCCTACAAGATCTGTATGCAGCGGGTTCGAGCTGTCTTTTCTAGCCATCCGCCATGGCTGGTGGGTGAAAGACCTGAGCTAACATGGGGTTAGCTCGTTAAATTACAATAAAGCCTCGTGCAGCCTCGTACAATAAAGCCTTGCAGCAAGCTCTCGAATCCGCCTGGTGATTGGGGTGACCGCAGTCGTGGCCTGGGACCCCGGATACTTGAGTTTTCCGGGGGGGTCTAACAATACCATCATGGGGCACTCGCCTGAAAAACTGGGCAGTGTAATGGGAGACTTTTCTACATCCCCCACCAGGCAGGGTAGTGCCAGGGAAGACCATGGCTGGTCGGGAGGCCCTTGACAAAATGAAGGGCAGAGCCCCAGTCCACCATGGCTCTCTGGACAAAGGGACTGCCAGCAGACCTAGACTTCAACTATAGTGTAGTGTAACCCGCAACACCCAAACCCATGAGCACAGCACAATGTACCCCTACTCTCATGACTTCAGACACATTTGAAAACTCAGATCAAATTCAGCAGCGTCATGACACGCAGGTATCACATTCAGGCCACCTCCGCCCAAACTGGGAGGGTTAGGGTTCTGCTCAGTGCTCCAACCCGAAGTCCAGTTTCATCTAGCAGGAGTGCTTACCCGGGTATGTGATTCTGTGATGCTCCTTGAGGAAGCTAGGTCTGTGCAGATCCTCCTGATTGGTGGATGGGATGCTGCAGGTCCACAGCCCAAACCATCCTGCCTTTAGCATTCATGCTGTTTATCCCCTAACATCTTTGAGACTATTATAGAAAACGTTTGGAAGTGTTGACTTAGCATACCTCTGGCTTCTACCAGCCCTAAAGGCTAAGAATGTCACTGATAGTATCTGAGAGACTGTGACTATTCACACAACCACTTCCAAGGTGGAACATGTCCTTCAGGGCAAACTCAATCCATGCTCCTGGGCCATGGCCACACATACCTGGCTCAGAATAAACTATCCCTACTCTCCCTGGAGCAAGCACTGTTTTGCTTGACAGATGTGTGGCCGTGGCCATCTCTTACCCACTCAGAGGTGGGGAATAAAAGTCAACCTGACAATCCCCACCTCACTGCAGTTTGCACGTTCCCTGGGTCAGGTGGTAATTTTTTTTTTTAAGTTTATGTATTAAGTATAGTGTTCTGCCTGCATGTATCCCTGCAGGCCAGAAGAGGGCACCAGATCTTATTACAGATGGTTGTGAGCCACCATGTGGTTGCTGGGAATTGAATTCAGGACCATCTGGAAGAGGAGATGGAGAAGGTAACTTTTTGAGACAGTTCAAAGGAAGCAGATGCTGGGACAAGGCCTCAGAGGTAGTCTTTAGGGTGGAGAGTCCCTCAAGGGTGTAGTGTGTGAAGTAGGGACAGGAGGCAGAAAAGGAAGAAATGGCAGAATGTCTGAGAACCTGAGCTAGCATGCTGAGACCCAATGGCTTCTCCCGAGGAGCCAGGACAGAGTGCTGGGTGGGTCATACTGGCATCGCTGGTCATTGCGGTGTGGATCCTATTGACTGATGCCAAGCAGCCCATTGCTGATTCTCTCTGGATGCACAGCTCCCTGTAATGTCTCCACTCTCTCTCATCAGTGGATGGCACTGATGTCTGTGAGAGACCTTTCCCAGAAAACTGAGGTGGAGCAGTATACAATGGCAGCCTGGATCGAGCCTGTCTGAGCCCCAGCTGTGAGCCTACCCTGCCTCCCTCGTGAGCTCCAAAGGTGGGACCAGAACTCAAAGCTCAGGTGACTCTCCCACACAGTGCAAGGTGGGACCAGAACTCAGGGACTCTTCTACACAGTGCAAGACTGCTTGCTCTGTGAGTCCCTCTTATAGGACTGAGGGGTGATTACAGGTGACAGGTGAGGTCCTGACACATAGCCAGCTGACAGCATCATTGCATTGATGTACCTGCCCCTACCCCAGCATGCTCCCTCTGCAGACAAAGGAAACTGCTGAGTAAACCTTCCTTCAACCCAACTACATTGTGCTATTTTTCTTTTCTTTTTCTTTTAAGATTTATTTATTATGTACACAGTGTTCTGTCTGCATGTATCCCTGCAGGCCAGAAGAGGGCACCAGATCTCATTACGGATGGTTGTGAGCCACCATGTGGTTGCTGGGAATTGAACTCAGGACCTCTAGAAGAGCAGCCAGTGCTCTTAATCTCTGAGCCATCTCTCAGCCCCTGTGCTATTTTTCCAAGAGTGAATCTAAAAGCCCAAGTCAAGGATGTTCTTGGACCTGAATCCCAAGTAGTCCCTGTGGAACACTTAAAGATTCCACACATCTAACATCTTTGCCAACTGGACCCCCAGAACTCCCATTGGCTTTCCCACAGTCTCCCAGAATTTCCTAGCCTGTTATCACTTATGGGCACAATTGCTAACATTTGCCCAGGGTGACCTACCACGGCCTGTGGTTCCAGGACCAGGCTGGGTGAGTGGCCTCCCACCTGCTCAGTGACCTGTCCTCACTTCTTGTGGTCTGCAGCCTGGGCAGGGTGACATTTGCATGTCGACACTTAGGAGTTTCCATGGGTGTACCTGTCCCAGGCTGGGCTTGTATTTCCTGGAAACAGGTCAGTCCAGGCATAAGCCTGAAGAGGGCAGACTTTTACTGAGGCCTGAACCCTGGGCAAACAGGCTGTTGACGGCCTTTTTGCTGCAGCTTTCAGATCATTATTCTCTGGTTCCTGGACTTTCAGGCCAGTGTCCCTTACTCTAGTGTTAACCTGAAAGCACAGAGTCAGGTTCTATCCCCAGCCCCATGTCTCTTTTTCCTCTACCACAATAGATAACAGGTTCAAGTAGCCAGCATGAGCTCTGGAGCTGAAGACCCTGAGAGCCAACAGCCTGTCACAGGCAAGCTCAGTGACACCCATCCCTTATCCATACTGCATCACCAGCCTGTCCACTTCAGACTCCAGGGCTGAAGGAGCCAGGTGCCACATGCCAGGAGAGGGCGTCCGGGTGCCAGTGTCAGCTAGCAGTTATGCAGAGCAACTTCTGACTTCATTGTACCAAGACAAAAGCAGAACGCTGAGCATGGTGAGGTGGGACTGGACAGGGTGGGTGACAAAGGGGACCTTTCTACACTGAAGGCAGGAGTGCTGACCGCTCTAGGACTGGCCTACTCAGCCCCTGTGGGACATGGTACTCTTCACAATGCCCAGGAGCTCAACTTATCTGGAAATCTCACAGCCCCAGCCCACCCTTGAGGCAGCAGAGAGAAAAGAAATCAAAGCCATATTCAACCATTTTATTGGAAAGTGGTTAAAAAGTAAGGCACTGGGTGTCACGGTCTTGGGCGCAGGTCTGTGGCTGCTCTCCATGCTGCTCAGAGGCCGGCACAGACCACCAGTTCAGTGAGCACCTGCTGCATTTCTACACTGGAGATTTAAATACTCTGCATTTAGCAGTTGGTCACTCTAACATCAGCTCAGCAACCTAACAGGTATGATGTATACATGCTACATATTAATACAAAGTTCATTAAGGCCTGCTGAGGAGGGCTCCTTTATCAACTGACAGTAGAAAGGCAAATCTCAATGGCTGCTATAATATGAGATGTTTGACAATGCTTTAAATTGTATCAAATGCCTAACAAGGCAGAAAAATGGTAAAACTCCAGACTGGTGAAGGTCATTCCCTTAGTTTATGAAAACTGGAGGGGAGAAATGTTGATCCCTAGACAGACCGACGGAGTTGAAAGGGTTACTGAACAGCTAGATGAGGTGTCCAGGCATGAAGGAGCCAGGCGTAAGGTCACCTCATCTGCTGGCGGCTGCTCTCCCAGGAGGGTAGCTTTGCTCATTACCCTACCATCAAGCTTGCGATCTGCTTACTAGTGACATTCAGGACTATAGAGAAATGTACATTGTGGACAGAATCATGGGGACCTTAGTGTCCCTTGACAAGCTTTCCAAGGGCCCATGATGATGTCTCAGACACAGTGAGCTGAGACATGGCTGGAAGCAGGGTGGGAAGTGAGGTGGGCGTGTGTGTCTGCTCAGGCACGTTTTCTGGTTGGCAGTATGGGGTGGGGTTCTCCTAGCTTCCTACATACTCAGCTTCCAAAATGGGGCTGGCCAGGGGACAGACAAGCTGTTCATCCTCCATGATACACACAGGACAGCCTGTCAGGTAGAGGGGAGATGTCTAAGATCTGCATAAAAGACCTTCTGAGGACATGTGACTTCGTGCATTACCACAGCAGGAGAAACCTGAGGCAGACGTCTCAGCACTCAAACTGAATTCACAACTTTTCCCATGGGGGAAAGATTCCCGGTCTATTAAAGACAACTGAAAAATGCCATCCAAGAAGAGGCCCAGACTTCTCATGAAATGTCTTGGTGAGACTGTTTCCTGAGGGACTTTATATGCTCCTGTGTTACAGGATACAGCTGGGTACCAGACTGTGGGGACAGTGCCTTCCCAAAAGCCACCAGAACTAAAGCAGTGACATGTCACAGAAATGGGCTTGCAGTCACAACACAGCCTTGGGAAAGCAAGGATGGTGGGTCAATTCTTGCCATAACAAAGTAAATATGACTTCATTTGTTACAATGTGAATCTCGCAGCAAGGCCACTCAGCAGCCAGTCAGCACCCCAGGCTGCCGGCTTTGTAGAGTGTGGGGACCAAGTACGTTTCCTCCCCCCATAAAAGGATGTCAACAAGATTAATGTCTCAGGTGATTACATACAGAGATAGAGGGAACAAGGGCAGGATTGTCCTCTCAAGGCCACTCTGGTGCCCATGCTGAGGCTGGAGGGATGACTCAGGTCAAGGGTGGCTGCAGTAAGGTCTCCGCAGGCTATGCTGACGAGGGCACTCCCAGGAAACTTTGGAACTGCAAGATCTGCCGCAGTGGGTGCCAGCTGCTTTAGAACTTCTCGTATGGGTTTTGTTCTTTAAACAGACCTGAGGGAGGGAAAAAAATAACTTGACTCACAACTTCACCCACTCAACTGGAAACAAAACTCACAAAGGCAATGTATGGCCTTGGGTGTTCTGGACTATACCCATAATCCTAGTACTGGGAAAGCTAAGGCAGGAGGACCGCTGTGAGTTAGAGGTCAGCCAGATCTACCAGTGCAGTTCCAGGCCAACCAGAGTTACATAGTGAGACCACCTCCCAAAAACTCCACACCAAACAAAGAAAAAGACAAAAAGAAACAAAACTGTCCACTCTACTCCTGCAACCAGCAACAAAGGTAGTGCGCCTCAGCTAAGTTTCACATCGAGATTTAACTTCAGTTCGAAGCAGGTTCCCATACGCTCCTTGACCTTCACTGAAGCTGAGCCACAGGTGACTTTAAAACTGAAGTAAAACCCACCAGGAACAGAAATCCCAACAGTTCCTAAAAACAAACCACAGCTGAGATCACAGGAACTCAGGGAAGTTCCTGCATGTGTTTCTTTCCACAGCCTGTGTTGGAAAATTAAGACTTTATATAAAAAGAACACACCATCAAGTTGACAATCAAGTATTATAGTAGGCCTGAGAAAAAATATGGACTTAATCATCAACTGTGGTACCCACCGCTCTTCTCCTTATTTCTACCCCCTCATTTATTTTCATCTTTCTTCTATCACCCGGCAATCTCTCATCCTTTGTCTCATACTCCCTCATTGTCCCAACCCCCTTATCATACTTGTATGACAAGACTGTCTTGGGGCCAGTGTAGTAACCTACCTACTAGGACTTTGTTAGGGTAGATATTAGTATCTGTGTGTTCCACACTCACCTAGAACCCAGGGAACCATAAAGATGAAGCAAGGCCAAATCAGCAGGATAGAAATCAACAGAAAGGGCCAGGCGGTGGTGGTGCACGCCTTTAATCTCAACATTCGGGAGGCAGAGGCAGGCGGATCTCTGTGAGTTTGAGGCCAGCCTGGTCTACAGAGCGAGTTCCAGGACAGGCTCCAAACAATAATACAGAGAAACCCTGTCTTGAAAAAACAAAAAACAAACAAAAAGAGAAATCAATAGAAGGAGACAAGGCTAGCCAGGGTCCAGTGCAGCAGCTCTGACATCAGAGAAGCCCAAACCCAAACCTAGGCCACAGCATGCAGCAGGAGCTCTGAGGAAGGAGGCTCCACGGCTACAGTGCCTCCTCAGTTCCCAGCGCATAGTGCGACCAGATCCTGAAGCCAGCAGCAATCGGATCTCCACAGCCCCTGGAAGAGGACCGAAAACCTGCATATTTAATACCTGAACAACTCAAACCCAGAGAAGGGGTGCTGTGCTGGGGCAACTGGACTTTGCGATAGCACCCCCCACATACAAATAACAGAAACTAACTGGTGTCATGACTTGGTCATGAAGTCATCTTTTAGTCAATGAAGCAAATGTTCAGATGTGAGCTATGTGATAGGGTCATAACTGCCAAGTTAGTCACAGGTCTCATCCATTCATGGATTCTTTTCTGTTTGTTGTTTAAGACAGGGTCTCACTACACAGCCTTGGCTGGCCTGGAACTTACTATGTAGAACAGGCTGGCCTCTAACTCTTAAGAGATCCACTTCTTTCTGTTTCTAGTGCTAGGCTTGAAGGCATGTGCTACCATGCCCAGGTTCCATTCATGGATTCTTAAACTGATGGCAGTATCAGGAGAAAGGACCTGGTTGGAGGACAAAGGTCCTGAAAGGGTCCTCCTTGTTCTGGCTGCTGTCTCCCCACACTCCTTCATGGCTGCCAGAAGGTGAGCAGCTTTCCTCCTCTATGCTCTGCCTCACCACAGGCTCACAGCAGTGGACCCTGGACAGAAACTTGTGACACCCTGAGCCAAAACAAAGCCTTGCTCCCTAAGATGTTTAACTCAGGCATTTCATCTCAGCACTGAAAAGCTAACGCACACAGTGGTGTAAGAATGTTCCCGGTGGGCTAGATATTGAAGCATCACAAAAATGCTATCTCCTTACATAAAAAATGACCAAACATTGCATTCCTTAGAAGTTGGTGAGATGGGCTCAACAGGCAAAACGCTTGCCACCAAGCTTGACGACCACAGGACCCACAGGGCAGGAGGAGAGAACTGGCTCCCAGAAGTCATCCCCTGACCTCTATATGTGCCTGACAGCATGTTGGTGCATGCACACGCACACATATGCATAAAATAAATGAAATCATTTTAATGCATATTTTTAGGAAAGATTTTAAAATTTTCTTCATCAGATTTCTCCTGTTAAGATAGTGACTGAAGCTGGGAAGCACTCGGGAGGCAGAGGCAGGTGGAGCTCTGTGAGTCTGAGGCCAGCCTGGTCTAGAAAATGAGTCCCAGGATAGCCAGAGCTACACAGAGAAACACTGTCTTGAACCCCTACCCTACCCGCCCAAAAGAAAGACAGTGGTTCAAGGCCAAAAAAGTGGGTTCACGCTTGGGAGTCCTCACGCGGCCCTCTGGCCCCATGTCTAGGTGGTTGAGGGGTTAGCTTCTGCAGCACCCAACCTCTGTGGCCATAGAGTCCAGGCAGAAAGTTCTAGTGCCCTCCTGAGCTTTAAAACCAGCTCAGAAACAGCTGGGAACAGCAACCAACCAAGACCCAAAGACAGAATGTTATGTAATGCTGGAGTCAGGGACTACCCATCACATCATGCTGGGTCTCTGACTCACTCAAGTGAACCAAACAGGCTTACACTTGGCACCTATGATCAGGCTGGCTCCTTCATAGTCACTGCCCAGAGTCTTTCCAAACAAGATGACACAGCCAGAAAGCGGCGAGGGAGGGATGGCATGCCTCAATCTCAGTCAGCTCTCTGATAAAGGAGGGTGGTCTGACCCGTCAGAAGACAGAAGAGACACACACAGGGGGAAGGAAGGGTTGCAGAGATGGTTCAGCTCACAGAACCAAGGCCAGTTACACAGGCAGATCCCACTTTAAGGCGAACAGGCAAACAGCTATGAACAACCCTCCTGAAGTTTTTACTCTTCATGTGTACCAAAGAAGAGGTATAGCTGAGATGAAAACCCTTCTGAGTTTTCCTCCTTTGAGGCACACAGTATATTTTAGTCTTTGGTGTCATCCTGGGAACCACACAGCTACTGTCTTCACTGGAGGGCAGTTCTCTGGAAAAGCAGCAGCTGCCCAGACCCTAACCAGTTAAGAGAGACACTTCTCATTCTTACCGTATTTTTTCCTGATTTCATCGTGTCTTGACTTCATCTCTGCTCTCCTAAAAAATACAGAAAAACCAAGTTGCGTCAAATTACGACAGACAAGCAAGGTCACCTCAACCTCTCAGGCCTTTCATTTCCTTGAGCAGATGCGAGGGGCTTCTGCAGCACTTTCTTTTTTTTTTTTTTTTTTTTTTTTTTTTTGCTTTTTTGAGACAGGGTTTCTCTGTAGCTTTGGAGCCTGTCCTGAAACTAGTTCTTGTAGACCAGGCTGGCCTCGAACTCAAGAGATTTGCCTGCCTCTGCCTCCTAACTGCTGGGATTAAAGGCGTGCGCCGCCTCCTGCAGCACTTTCTACAAGCTTCCCCAAAAGAAAGTGGGGATGACTGTGGCCACTAGGCCACACGTACCACTTGACCAGCAGGGTGACTCACAGCCAGTCTGCTGAGGCTGCTCTGATGGCCCTTCTATTCTGTCCCAGTTCTAACTGGACACGGTGGTAACCACCTGTTATCCCAGCACTCACAAGACTGAGGACAGGAGGGTGCAGAGTTCAAAGCCAGGCTGAGCTATGGAGTGAGACCCTCCTCCCAAAAGAAGAAACCAAAAAATGAGTTCAAATGTCTAACACTGTGATCTTTTCAAGTTGTCATAAAGAAAATGCAGATGGGTGTAAGCCTTGCATCAGGTGACCAGGAAAAGGCAACTGTTAACATTTGCTTAGTGGTACCCCAATTCAGAGCTGAGAGCATGCTTCCAAGGACTGCCCAAGGACCACAGCACACATTAAGAGAATTCAGTGCTCTGGGAACTAGCGGGCACAAGCCAGTGTCTATAACAGCAGTCAGGTTACTTCACCATTAGGGGCTGGGGCTGGGGCTAGAACGGCAGTACTCAAGGCTAGGCCATGGCCAGTGCAGGAGCACTGTAGCACACACAGGCTCTGACAGCCTCCTCCACCAGTGGAAGAGGTAGGCCAGGCAGCCCAAGGGCTGAGACATAGCCAGTGACCCCTAAGAGACTCCTGTCAGCTTCACTTTTAACTACAGCCCAGGAAATGTTGGACAACAAACACATGCTACATTTTGAGACATGGAGAAAGCATGTGACTTATACCCCTTGTTTACCATGGCCTTCGTGCTGCACACTCAGAGGCAAGCTCCCGAGCAAAGGGCCCAGCCTCACCTCTCCTCCTGCCGCACTCTCCTCTCCTCCTGCTCTCTGATGGCCCGCTCATCGCTCCTGTCTGGCTTCCGGCTCCTGTTACGGCGGCGACAGCAGCAGCAGCAGCACACGGTAATACCCAGGAGCACAGAGCCCCCAAGCACTGACATGGTGATGATCAGGGCCTCAAAGTTCACTGCAAGTCCAGGCACAAAGTTGAGACCTCAGCACATATGACCTGCCTCCACCCCGAGGGTACCACTTGTCATGGGACACAGGGGCAGTCCTAAACATAGGGCCCGTGCACATGGTTCCTCTCAGCCAATGCCTACAGCTTAAAATTTCCATATAAACCACAACAAACTAAGTAAGACAAAACAGCCCTTTTCCCCCACTTAAGACAGAAAGGAAAGATGTCACCTGTGTCTGTTCCCAAGACCTCCTGACTCCTTAGCGCCACCTATAGAAGGGGAAGCGCCCTGTATTACAGTGCATTACGAGCATTACAGAAGCCCTGGTATTTGAAAATGGCTGACCAGTGTCACTCAGTGACATGAAGTGCATGTACAGTCAACCTACAGGAACAGATACAAACTGAAAATAAATTTTAAGGTTCTTGTGAATTTCTCTTAAAGATCTTTAAATAGAAACCAGTCAAAGAAGTCTGGCTAGGTTTGCTAGTGCACGCCTTTAATTCCAGCACTCAAGGCAGAGGCAGACAGATCACTGAGTTCAAGGCCAGCCTGGTCTACAGAAGGAGTTCCAGGACAGCCAGGACTACACAGAGAAACCTTGTCTCAAAAAACCGAATAATAAAAATAAAACCGGTCAAGGTTTTTCTCCTATTCCACTCAAAGCAGAGCCAGTTCAGGAGCCCGCACTGCTTTTGCCAACACGCCCCAGTCACCCAGTCAACTCTGCACCAAGGTACTTCACAAGCAAAAAAAGTCCCTAGCCACAGGGATGCTGACAGTCCAAGATGTGTTAAGGGGAGTTGCAAACATACAGCTGTTAGCTACAGGTTCTGCTGGGCACCAGGAGGAGGCAGGATGAGGGCAGCTCCTGGGATCCCCCAGTCAGCCTCAGCACAGGGGACTGTGTTCATTTACCAGACTCCTTTTCACTTTCTAAACATGTTAAAATCCAAAATGGGCACTACAACTGCTCAGGTGCCTTTGAGCTCCAAGCCCTGTGCTCTGTCTACACAGGCCTAGCCTTAAAGTGCAGAGGCGCAAAAAGGAGCAACTTGTGTGGTTAGAAAGAAGACTGTCATTGCCATCAGTAGGTGGTACAGTTTCTGACTACAGCATTCTGTCAAACTCAACCTAGAAATGAGAACACTGAGATAGCTGGATCTAACTAGATTCAATCTACTCCCACAGCTTCTCTGACGAGCAACTCAAGTGAGTTACAGATGAAAACAGAAAATAGTCTGTGGGCTCCTCTGTTAACCCTCCAGGGAAACTTGTACTCATGTAAATAGGTCTCCTTGCTCAATGCAAAAGATCAACATGTAAAGATCATATTTCTGCAAATATAATAACACTTTTAAGTCATTTCGATTAAAACTCTGAGTAAAAATTATAGCAATTTCCCTCGTAAAACAATGACTGTAAAGTTATTTGTAAGAACTGACTGTCCACAGCCACCCGACCTATGGTGACACCAGGAGGCTAAGAGGCCCAACCTCAGGTGCTACTCTGCTCAAGGGATTATGAACCCTGTCCATTAACCCCCTTATCGGAAGACCAGGCCCAACTGCTTGTATTCCCATGAAGCAGGAGCCAGTCCCTTACAGTAACCAACGCTGTGCTCACTGGGAATCACAGGCAGACCTAGTCTTCTGCCAGAACTCTGCTGGCAGCACACAGTGACAACACATGCCGATGAGCTATAGCAACTTCATCTGCCCTGAGCTGGGGGTGCTGTTTAACCATCCCATAACCTGGGTGGGAACCGCATTGCACAAGACAATTACCAAGAGTACCTACCACCTGACACAGCTCTACACCTTCAGTCATCAGTCAGATCGACAGCTCACAGTTCTCCACACACCACCCAGTGAGTCAACTAAAACAAGTAAACGCCCACTATGCTAAAGGACCTGAAACAGACAGATGTTGCCAGTGCTTGGAGGGATGCAAACAGATGAGGTGACATTGCTGTATGCAGGGTAAAGCATTTAAGCCTGGGCAGTCTTAGTGGAGAGGTAGAAAAAGCAGCACATCCTTCTGGGAAAGGGGGGGAGGGGGAGACAGACGGGGACACAAGACATGACAGGGAACAGGGGACGGACGGAGACTTCCAGAAGCTCTACAATTGTCCTCCTTGTTCCCCTGAGAATCCATGGATCATAAGGTAATACAGATTCACACACTGATGGGAGATACCTGAGTGGCAATTGGTGCTCCAAAGCCAACACTCCCAGTCCAGGAAGGAGCACTACCAGGAGGGGACAGTGGGGGTGGGGGTAGGGATGGGGGTCAGTACTGAGACCTCAGAGGCTTTCCTGTGTCAGGACAACAGTGACAACCATACAGCTCCTTCACCAGGCTGGAGGAGGCCTGTGCAGCCCCAAACCTAACACCACCAAAGGTAAACAGCTTCCTACAGGAAAATCAGTTCCAGGCAGCAAAATACAGCACAAATGTGTTAAAGAGCAAGCCGAACCACACAGGCCTAATTCCTTGCCTGGAAGAAAATTAATCTCTCTCTCTCTCTCTCTCTCTCTCTCTCTCTCTCTCTCTCTCTCACACACACACACACACACACACACACACACACACACACACACACGTACGTATCTGGGCTAACAGGGTCCTTGGTTGGGGATTACTGGCTGCTCCCAGGTGACACACGGCATACATAGGAACATAAAAACAGGCTTTTACACATGCGCTTTCCCCACCTCCCATGATGTGGGTTGTGCAGTGCCGTGGTTAATGATTCTGCAGGAGAACACCAGGTCCCTGGCTGCCTGCCAAACAGCAGACCATCACAGGACTCCTTGCTTCTTCCCTTGGGAGTCACAGTACTGCAGCATTCCTTGTAACTTCCTAGTAACTTATGCTGATTGAGCACAAGTCCCAGAATCACCAAAACCCACTGATTTTGCAAGAAGTAAATGAAAACAACTTACCCCAGCATACGCCCCAGCGAGCAGAACTCAATTTACAAAGAGAAGCAGGGGGCAAGATTTTTCTCACTGGGTAGTCCAAGCATGCCTTGTTCTCGTTGCACCACAGACACTGAAAGAGACCAGCATCAGAAGACCCCTCAACAGACCAGGGCAAGACCACTTCCCTGTCTCCACTGCTACCCACGCCACCATCTCTAGGATGGATGGATCTAGGAATGCATCCTCCAGATACTCCTAACTCCTCCTTGCTGCCCTCTGGCCAATGTCCAACACAGTGGCTGGCATTCCTGTCCACCCCACAGTGACATACTATCCTGAAAGCTGACCTGCTTTCAGGGCCTTTGAAACCTGCTTATTTTCTCTGGCCTCCTCTTCCTCAAGCCTGAGATGGTTCCCTCAGATCTTCAAGGAAGCTTGCCGTTCCACCAACCACCCAGACCCCCATTCCCTGACCAACAACACTGCTGCTTCCTTCCACAGCAATGCCTCTTCATACTGCACAGTACATTGTCCACACTGTGCAGGAAGCCAGATAACTGTGGCACACAGAGACACAGGACAGGGCAACCTCAGCATCCAACGGGAGATGCTCCTTAGGTATTTCCTGAACAGATGATGGGACACAGGGAAGTCATAACTGTAGGAGTCTTGTCCTCCATCTTTACACTGCACTAAGTGTCTGGTTTTGAAGGATGATGCAACCAAGGATGAGAGTGGGAGAGAACCTCCAGGGGGCTCTTGTCTAAGCCCCTTAAATGTCGGGGTGGGAACGGAAGTGATGAGACAGTACTGTGGCACCAAACATGTCAGAACTCCGAGCAGGACTCACCACACCCACCACCGTGCTAGACAGGGCTGAGGATGGCCAGCAGACAGCACAGCTGACCTAGGAAGGTGTCCCTGGGAAGACTACACACATCACAGGGAAAAGGAATTCCTCTGTCAAGAGCACTAACCCTGCCAGAGCCAAGAGGACATCTTTCTGATCACACATCTTCAGAGGAAGCGTGTCATTGGCTCATCAACAAGATAAAGACCAGGTTTGGGTCTCAGTTTGGAGGAACATCTATTACAAGAACATGAAAACATGTGCTGGGCTACTGTACAGTGTCCACTGTTGTCTTCACAATGGCTCCTGGCAGGCACTGCATGGCTAACAGCAGCAGAGCCTTGCAGATCCTGCTACTAAGAGCATCTATCTACCATCCCAGTGTTTCTGTCCTGCATTATCTTTGGTTACTCTTCCACTTTAAAAAGGGCTCAAGTCATAGGTCTAATCTTCCAAGCTCCAATGAGAACACAGCATTCGCAACGTATTTTTTTAACTAAAGTAAGAGGCCCGTCAACAACTCAGCAGCATCAAGGAATGGCACAGCCTCTAACCCACTGGTCCTCTGAAGGCCTACAGGGAACTATCTCTTCCCAGAACCCTGTCTCCAGGCAGGCCGTTGGGCCTGACTGGCCTTCTCCATCTTACCTTGCTGAATGAAGCCTTGCTGTCTGGGTTCAGAGCAGGGTCAGGCCCCATGCTCTACCCGACTAGACCAACCCCCTGTGATCTGGACAGGTTCCTCTCTGGACTCTGTCCTCAACGCACAACCCAGGGCAATGAGGCTATAAGGCTAGTACAACAATAATCTATTTTTATGGCTGAAATAGCCTCCTAGAGGAAAACCTAGAACCTAAAGAGTCAAGGGAACACTACCACCTGGGATAGCAGGTTTGGCACAAGCCATGCTGACACTGAGGCAGGAGCAGCAGCTGGTCCCACTGCCCACTGCAGTCTCACCAAACGACAAGACACATCTCAGATCCCCACTAAGTCACTTTAAAAAGCTACTGTTGGGTTTTTTTCATAATACTTTTATTGGTTATTTGGGTATTGCTGTTTTTTAAGATGTTTCTATTGTCCTGTGGAGGAAGCCAAGAGGAAACACCACCCTGACTTGTGTTGTTGTTCTTCCTTAACCCACTGTCAGAAAGGGACACAGAACTGCGCAGCCCTAGGATGCCATGAAGCCCCACCCCCTCCCGCCCTGAATCCCCAGGAGAAGCCTCTGAAGACTGTTCTCCGATCAACTGCTGCTGCACTTCTGTTCCTCCCTGCGGACTCCCAAGGCAAGCTGCACAGCACTGGGCTAAACATGACCAAGCAGACTCCTCAGCCTCAAAGAGCAGCACAGAGGAGCCTTCGGGACTGGCCAAGGAGCAGGCCACCACATTAGGGAGTGTCCTCACGCAACATCTAGAGATCTGTGCTGTAAAGCTAAGTCCCCACTGTGCGTGGGCTTCTCCCCGAAGGGCAGATGAATGTCTGTTCTTGTTCCGTCAAAACCCAGGATGAGCCATCAGAAGGTACCCTTGTGATGAGCCTAAGAAGTTCTAGGCCGACTTCTTAGAGTGGCAGATTAGAAAACTCTGCTCCAGGATAGCAGCTGCCTTCTGACACAAGGGCACACAAGGAATTAAAGAATGGGACAAAGGGCAAACATGCTGGCTCAGTCTTCCCAGTGGACCACATGGCCCGGAGCTTTCTCATGGGCCAGAGATGACCTCACAGCACTACACACATGAAGGAAAAAGAATGCTGGCACTCCTGAATGTGCATTCAAACCCTATATTGCCTGTCAAGTACTTGTCATTGTAAATATACGTTGTTATCTCAGCCCCCAACAGGTCCTGAAGACCTAGTCAGAGGCAAGCAGTTCTAGTCATCTAATGCCAACACACCAGATGTTGTTTTCCAGCCATCCCAAGCAACTCCAGGAAAAGGTTTCTCCACACTGCCTACCTAAGTCAAGGAGACTGGCTGTGCTGGATAGCGCCTGCGCCTCTCATGAGAAGGCTTTGCATGCCTGAGAGAAGCTGGACCAGTATTTAACAACCATCATGCAAAGCACCCAACAATTTCCAAATGACAGGGTGCTTCAAAGACACATGCCGCCCTGGACTTGAGGGCATGGGTCTGAACCACACTACTTACCGAGACATTCCTGAGGCACTCTTCACAGGATCTGTTTGTATACAGAGAACAACCTGCCAGGAGAGACAAAGGTATCCATCACTGAAGGGCAGAGAAGACACTGATGCTGTGAACCTCCACCAGGAACAATCAAGACTCTGCTGGCATTGGCTGGCTTCAATGTAAACAACTTATTCCTGCTGCAAGCAAGTCACCAGGAGAGCCATTGCACACAGCTCTATCTGCAAGGAACCTTCTGGGAAGGAAGGTTCCAAACACAAGCAGCCATGTTTTACAGTTCTCTATTGGTAAACCATGAAATTGTGCTGCCACTAACCTGATGAGACCTACTGCCATCAGCACATAAGGTGACATGCCTACAGGCAAAGCCAAGCTTGCAAACTTACCTCTAGATCTCAAGAAGCCTGGGCAAGCTTCCCCAGACAGGGCGACACTCCCCAAACCCAAGAAGCCAGGGGATATGGGCCTGCTCTAGTCAGTCATGCAGAGCACCTGGGAAACACTGCCAGTGCCCACAGCACTGTTTTCAGGAAAGGGTCAAAGTCTATCTGGCTATCAGCCCTGGAACTCCAGCAAATCAAATGCACAGAAGCAGCACATAAAACAAGTGTTTCTCATGCTAGCCAACTAGGGCCCACTACTTCTCCCCACCGTCCCTTAAAACGAGCACACTTTGAAAAGAGCACTGCACTCAAGCCACTGGTTGCCAGGGAAATGCAAATTAAAACTGCAAGGAAATGCATGCATAAGAAAGGCTAGACTTAAAGAAATGACCAGGGACACATGAAAACAAGAATGCACAATTGGAGCTGGCTCAGCCATTTTCAGAAATGACCACTCCTATGGCTAGCAAGTGCATTAGAGGTATCTTATTCCAGACATCAGAAGACTGCACAGAAAGCCCTGTGCAGGCATGCTCACCGCAACTCTATCCATAATGACCCAGCTGGAACCAGCCCAGATGTTCACTTCTAGAAGGACGGACAGAAAGACTGGAGTGTCTACACAGTGGAGCAACTTCAAGCCACAAAGAAAAGGAAAATAAAGGAAAATGAGCAACACCACATAGGCTGAAAGAAGTCTATACCAAAAGTCACCTTTTAAACCCAAGCAGTTCTACAACTGGAACTTGCCCACCGAGGGTGAGAACCAGTGCTTCTGGGCCAACACTGGAGTTGGAAGATGCTTGGTTCATCCACTGGCTTCCTAGGTGTAGTGTGCATCTACTGTAGCTGGGTTATACGAGGAATTTTATCCAGAGGCACACTGAAGACTTCTAATTTCACAGGAGGAAAAACTTATCTCAAAAGAAAAACTAGAGGCTGGAGAGAGGGCTCAGTGTTTAAGAGCACTGGCTGCTCTTCCAGAGGTCCTGAGTTCAATTCCCAGCAACCACATGGTGGCTCACAGCCATCTGTAATGAGATTTGGTGCCCTCTTCTGTCACGCAGGCAGAACACTATGTACACAATAAATCTTTGAAAGGAAGGAGGGAGGGAAGGAAGGAAGGAAGGAAGGAAGGAAGGAAGGAAGGAAGGAAGGAAGAAAAGAAAGAAAGAGGAAAACTGGTGTGGAGCATACCTGCAAGCTCAGCACTTGAAGGTTGAGGCCTGGGGTTCCAGAGATCCAGGTCAGCCTGGGTTACACAGACATCCTGCCTCAAAAAGACAGAAGGAAACCAAGACAATCCTTGGGCTCTGGTGGTCTGCTACCGACCTGGAGGTACACTCAAGAAAGGCTGCACCTAGGTGGATAGCCGCACAGGACCATCAGCAAAACATGGTGACAAACTAAGCGGTAGGGACATAGGCATACACTGCGGGGTGGCTCCTGGGCTCTGCTCCTTGCCTCCCCGTTGGGGCAGATCTGAGGGACAGCCAGGTGCTACTACACACTTGATCCCAGCTCTGTCTGTCCACAAAGACCAGAAAGGACTAGACCAAGTAGGGCACAATGGCAAATGCCTTTAATCCCAGCACTCGGGAGGTAGAGGCAGGTGGGTCTCTGTGAGTTTGAGGCCAGCCTGGTCTACAGAGCGAGTTCCAGGGCAACCAGAGCTACATAGTTGAGACTATGTCTTGAAGAAAGAAAGAAAAAAGAAAAAGAAAGGGCAGCACCAAACTGGGATCTTCTACAAACTGGCGTTCTGAAGACAAGATGGACTGAAGAGCTTAGAGGAGACTGAGGAGATCAGAAATGTAAAAGTTGAAACTACTTAAAAATGACAATAGATTTCAGAGGTCAAGCAGAAAAGGACCTCACTAGATAAACTGGTAAATCTGTGTGTGGACTGTATAGTAACCAAGCATTTGAGTTCCATTTTAACATTCCAGCTTTGGCAACTATGTTCTAGTTGAGCGGAGAATATCCCCCTTCTTAGGAGGAATTGCTTTTGGAGAATTTAGGGGTACAAGCCACCTCAACCACTTAGTCCCATGATCTGGTCAAATCAGTAACAAGCTGTAAGATTATAAATTCGCAATAAAAATGTTTAAATTACCAGCTATTTTATGGTAAGGAAGACACTAGCAAGCACGGAGAAGGAGGGAGTGGTTCAGCAAGTAAGCATGAAGTCACTCAGGATAGCTGTACCATCCATGAGCTCACTGTACCGCCCCTCGGCTCTCCTATACTCCCACTGAAACCTTTCTCATTATAGTGACAGCTGAGGGTGTGTCAAACACACCCACTCTCCAGCTCTTTGTCAAAGTCATCCACTAAAAAGGATGGCCTTACTTCCTATCAGGTGACACAGTGGCCCCAGCAATGACGATGTCCAGATCTCTATGTCCAGAACCGAAAGAACTGAGCTCCAAGAAACACATCCTGAGTTCTGGCCACCCTGGGCCTCTCTACCACTAGGAAATCTAAATCCCCAGAGGCCAGCCCCCCTCCTCCTCCACAGGCCAACTTTAGTGTGGATCCTGTATATCAGAAAGCATGAGTGGCAGGCATCCTGGCTGCAGTAACTCCCAGACTCATGTGACAAGGCAGGAAACACTGACAACTTGCTGCCCCACAGCTCACATTTCAGGAGGCCACACACAGTATCTCTTACCCCACCACCCCATCACGGGACACAGCCAACCACACACTGGAGATAAGAACAATGTCCTCGCAGTTCCTCAGTGCTGATCTTCAACACCCTGACTCTGAGGCATTATGAATTAAGAGCTCAGTGTAGGTGCTATTTACTCATTTTTTTAAAAGATTTTATTTATTTATTATGTATACAACACTCTGCCTCCATGCATGCCTGCAGGCCAGAAGAGGGCACCAGATATCATAACGGATGGTTGTGAGCCACCATGTGGTTGCTGGGAATTGAACTCAGGACCTCCGGAAGAGCAGCCAGTGCTCTTAACCTCTGAGCCATCTCTCCAGCCCTATTTACTCATTTTTAAAAGAACTTTCAGACTCATTCCCTTTAATAATTAAATGGAAAGATAATAAATATGACTCATTTCTGAGTGGGTCCCTGACGTTTCAGGTGAGTCAACAGAAGGCATCCAGGACAAAGGGACACACCTACACATGTGGGAAGGGGGTGACTTTGAAAACTAAGGAAACAAACATTATTTATTATAAACCTATGATACTGAAGGCCTCATGCTGCTGTCTTCTGTGCACCGCCCCGCCCCATAAATGTGGAAGGGCTTAGTGCCTACTCCAGTGACAGAACTCAAAAGAGCACCTCTACTGTCATATCAGGAGAGTTACGCTTAGACAAAGTAGTCCCGGCCACCTCGATATTTGAGGAGAAAAGCAGAGGAGGAGCAGGGCACCACAAAAGGGATGCATGCAGCAGCATCCAGTACAGTTCACTGGGGGGGGGAGGGGGGGACGACGACAGGAGATTGCTCTGCAAACTGCATTGTTCAGTAAGGACTCACCACCTGGTGACCACCAGCAGCCAGCATTGTGCCCGAGTAGTCCTGTGGAGGATGACAACTGCAGTCCTTCTAGGGACTGTTTTCCCCAAGACGAAGCTCTGAGACAGTGACTCCACACACCATTAGGAAGGGTACAAAAGCCCTACCAAAGTGCCCTCAACTTCAGGAATTTCACTCTCAGGCCCTTTAGCCCATTACAGGTTCAGATGTCAACCCACCCACGAAGCACACACCCACAAAAATATATATATATATATATTAAAAGGTGAGTTTTGCCAGACCTGGTGTTGCACACCTTTAATCTCAGCACTTGGGAGGCACAGGCAAGCAAATACTGAGTTCAAGGCCAGCCTGGCCTATTGAGACCCTGTCTCAAACAATAACAAAAAGGGGAGTTTGGGGCCACTGTGATGTATTCTTTAAATTTATGCAGTATCCTTAAAAGACATATTGTTTTAAACATCAGTCATCTTCCTACAGAATGTCAGCTAGTAGAAATCTCACAACCAGCATGTTCTGTGGTAAGACATGGAGGATGTGGGCGCTGTCCTCATTAGAGCATCCCACCAATGTGCAGACACCCCTGAGCCACTGGGAAGGGGTCCTGTGTCTCTACAGGCTCTCCAACATTCTGCCTGGGGAATCTGACCCCAAGTCCCCTGGAGTCATCTGAGAGGAGGGAATCTCAACAGGAAAAATGCCTCCCTAAGAGTGCACTGTAGGAGGCAGGACTGTAGCGCGTTTTCTTAATTAGTGATTGGTGGAGGAGAGCCCAGCTCGTTGTGGGGGTGTCATCCGTGGGGAGGTGGCCCTGGGTTCTGTAAGAAAGCAGGCTGAGCAAGCCTTGAGGCGCAAGTCAGAGGAGATAACTGGGGTGCAGCAGTCGCAGACCCTAGGCAGACCTGAGAGCAGATAAGAAACTTAAACAGAGCTGCGACAACACACAAAAGGTCACAAAGAGAAAACACACCGTGCCAGGCTAGAGTATAAAGACACCATGAGAGAGACCGAGCTAACATGGTTTGGAAAAATACTCTCTTTCTAGCTGGGCCTCATCAGCCCTCGCTGCAAAGGTCAGGAAGCTGGCCAAGCCAACCCTCAGCTTCAGGCCTTGACACAACCTGCCAGCTCCCCGATTTCCCCCGAAAGAAACAGTACCGGGCTAGAGTCAGGCATTTTGCAAGACTTCGCTCGGCTCCTCATCGTGGCGGCCCCCAGCATCTGATACAGGCAGGAAAGCAGATGCTCGCCAGTGGAACCCCGAATCAGCCGGCTGCTAAGCAGGTGCCAAGGCACCGGTTCCGACTGGGCCTGTGTGTCGTGCCTCGGGGCACGACGTAACTCCGGGAGCGGCCGCCACGCCCGCAGCTCCAAGGGAGGGCGTGAGCGCAGAGGAGGCGAAGCCCGCTGGGCTGGGCTCCGCCCTGGATCCGACCCAGCCGCCCTCCTCCGGGACCCCCGGGCCTTACCCATTGCCGGAGGCTCCTGCGCGGAGGCCATGGGCAGAAGCAGCAGCAGTGCGGCGCCGAGGAGCATCAGCCAGCGCGGCGTCAGCCCGAGAGCAGCAGACGCCATGGTGCGTCGGTGGCGTCCGCGGCCAGCACCTCCGAAGACTCAACCCGGACGCTGAGCTAAGACGTTTGCACCGCCAAGCGCCGAGGCTCCGTGGGCAAACCCGAGGGGCGGGGGGACTGCGAGTGCGCAGCCGCAGGCTCCGGCTCGCCCCGCCCCCTCGCCCTACGCCCCGCCTCCGGGCGCCGCTGAGGCTTCGTGCGCCTGCGCACTGTGGGAAGGGCCGCGAGGGCGGTCTAACGGGAGCCTCAGAGCAGCGCGCGTGCTCAGTAGACTACAAGGCTGGGCTCGCTGGGGCGCTTGCGTAGCAAGGGAGCTGCTGGACTCTCAGGCCGGGTGTGAGGCTCGGCAGCTCGGCTTGCTCCGCATAGGTCCGTTGGGGACAGTAAGAGACCCGGGACCCCGAGGGGCTCTGAGACATGGGACCGCAGAGCGGCGCGGAGCGAGCCGGTGGCCTCAAGTGCAGCCAAGCTCCTTGAGTAGGGCCGCTGGCAGCATCGATTGTGGGTTGCTCCTGCTCCGTAGCCCACCCTACCCTCGACAACCCTGCCCGACCCCCCAGAAGGGCCTCTCCCGGTCCTGTGGATTCTCTCTCAGAGCCGCGTGGGTGTTCACAGGGCACGTTAAGACGGCATCCACGCTGCCTCGAACCTGTTACGGAATGCGGTTCAAGTCCCTAAGAGAGCTGAGGAGGTAGCTTGCTTAGATGGTAAATTGCTTGCCTAGCAACCGATGCACAAGGCCTCCGAGTTCCATCCTCAGAACCTCACAAACCAGTCGTGATGGCGCACACCTGTCACCCCAGCACTTGGGAGGCGGGGGTCAAGAAAGTCAGAAGTTCAAGGTCTTCCTCAGCCGGTCAGACCCTGGCTCAAAGAGAACAAAACGATCCTGATTCACGATGGTTGGAGAATCGAACTTAGACATAGAGGAGCTTTTAGTGAGAGGGTACTTTTCTTTGCATGAACCGGGGACCAAGGCTGAGGGACACCAAAGGTCAATGCGAAACAGTGGCTCCCAAGTGCTTTGACTCACTAAAGACCTGGGCAGTTGTCGAACCTAGCAAAATAGGATACAAGCTCGAGACTGCTAGTTTTCTGTCAACTTGACACAAGCTAGAGTCATCTGAGAGGAGGGAATCTCAACAGGAAAAATGCCTCCTTAAGAGTGCACTGTGGGAGGCAGGACTGTAGCGTGTTTTCTTAATTAGTGATTGGGGGAGGGCCCAGCTCGTTGTGGAGGGGTGTCATCCGTGGGCAGGTGGCCCTGGGTTCTATAAGAAAGCAGGCTGAGCAAGCCATGAGGAGCAAGTCAGTAAGCAGCACCCCTCCATGGCCTCTGCATCAGCTGCTGTCTCCAGGTTCCTGCCCTGTGTGAGTTCTTTTCCTGACTGCTTTTGATAATGGACTGTTATATGGAACTATGAATGAAATAAACCCTTCTCTTCCCAAGTCGCTTATGTTCATGGTATTTCACCACAGCAGAACAATAACTGAGAAAGGTTTATTAAGAGATATTAAAGAAACAGGAGAGCCAGGCAGTGGTGGTACACTTTAATCCCAGCACTCGGGAGGCAGAGGCAAGCAGATATATGTGAGTTCGAGACCAGCCTGGTCTACAAGAGCTAGCTCCCGGACAGCCTCCAAAACCACAGAGAAACTCTGTCTCAAAAAACAAAAACAAAGAAAGGAAGGAAGAGAGAAAGAAAGAAAGAAAGAGAGGGGGGGAGGGAGGGAGGGAGGGAGGGAGGGAAGCTCCAGAGAGTGAGAGGGGCTCCCAAGAGATAAAAAGCAACAGGGATTGGCAGACAGATGCTCCATCCCCTAAGAAGGAGCAGTCACCTCGAGATAACTAACTTGTCCCCCAAGCAATTAGGGCTTCTTAGACATCACCTTGAAGGACCAGAACTGAGACAGTGAACAGCCAGAATACAGTGTGACCAAGATTGGTTAATTATGCAATTCCCTTGCCCTGCTCCATTCCCCCCTCTAGTAAACCAAAGCTAATGTCAGTGCCCCAAAGATGGATGGGGATCATGAGCCCTTTATGCTAGCACCTTCCTTTTACCAGCACTGGTCTCATCAACTGGAGTAATGGGATGAACACTCTTATCCATGGAGCCCTTTCTGCAGCCCTGTGTATCATATCTTACAGCCATCATCTGAAGTTCTTGTGGACAGGTGTTTAGAAGAAAAGACAATGTTAAAAGGGAGGTAGGTTGGGCTGGAGAGATGGCTCAATGCTTAAGCGCACTGGCTTCTCTTTCAGAGATCCTGAGTTCAATTCCTAACAACCACATGGTGTTTCACAACCATCTATAATGGGATCTGATCCCCTCTCCTGGAATGCACATGTACAGGCAGACAGAGCACTCATGCATAAAAGCAAACAAATAAATAGAATTAAAAAAAAAAAAACTTCACGATCTATTGGGGTCATCCTAGTCATGCACTCCTCATCCTGTTCTGCATCCTCATGAGAGCCTGGCTTGGTTACAGTGACATTGGCATTGTAGTTTTGATCTCCTTGCCCCAATCTCTGGGTTTTTTAAAACAGAAGGATCATGGGGAAAATACCCTAAAAGGAAGATCTGCCTTCTCATTTGAAAGAGAAAAAAAAAGCACCATTCGCCTATGAATATGGTACCACCTCATGAATATACATAAACCTTATGCAGAATGACCAACCCAAGGTCCTATCAGATTAGTAATGGGAAACCAGACCCAAGGGGTATGGATTGCCCGTGGTCCAGGAGGGCTCACAGGGGACTGGTGTGAACTAAAATTCCTAGAAAAGAAACACATTCTTGCTGAAGATTCTACAAGGTCACTTGATTGGTTAGGATTTACAATCTTGGGGAACTGGATTGTCACAGACCCAGAGGCAATTTTTCTTGGCCTTTTAGTTTCCTTAACAGCCAATCATTGCCCACCTCTGACCTAATACTTTTTTTTTCCAAGACAGGGTTTCTCTCTCTCTCTCTCTCTCTCTCTCTCTCTCTCTCTCTCTCTCTCTCTCTCTCTCTCTGTGTGTGTGTGTGTGTGTGTGTGTGTGTGTGTGTGTGTGTGTGTGTAAAAGAGTCTCTGGCTGTCCTGGAACTTGCTTTGTAGACCGGGCTGGCCTCAAACTCTCACAGAGATCTGCCTGCCTCTGCCTTGGCATATTGGGATTAAAAGTGAGCACCATCACTGCCTGGCTCTGACCTATCGGGTGCAGTCTCTGGAATGCATTCATGGCAGACTATTCTTTTCCATCAAACCCAAATCTAAGAATGCCATAGATAACCTGAGACCTATAGAAGACTCTCCTGCTTTGTTATATCCTACCTACTTGATGTTTCCTCTAATATATATTTGAAAAATACCTTGATTTATGACTTTGTTAAGAACTTATTGAACTATTGACATGTTATTCAGGACAACCTGACTCTATGTTCCTAAGCTATGGTCACTCATATTGGGCTCAAGAATAAACTGTCCCATTACCTTTGAGGTCTGCATTTTGAGTCACCACGAAGCCATGAGGAGTTAAAGTCCCAGCTCTTCCCATTCCTGCCTCCATGACCTCTACCAACGTTTCAAAGCCCCAGTGAGCTGCAGTGGCCACGGCAAACAAACACCAGAACAGGATCAGCTGCCCTGGGTCAGATGATTAGTGCCCAGGGTCAGCGTCCCAAAGCTGAGCTAACTCAGTGCCTGGCACAGCATTCACACGAAGTCTGTCCTTGACACATTTGCTCAAGGACAAGGTCATCGGTGTGTTGGTATGTTAGGAAACCTTTTAACAAGCAGGTCTCACGTCTAGTGCAGCAGAAAATCCCTTCTGTTGTGTGTATCTGCAAGTAGGGAGTGATTGCTCTACATGTTCCTGGGCAAGCAGCCCTCATGGGATCTTCTGTTTGCAAACAGATGCTTGAAAACTCACTTGTATGGACAGTAGTCATGAGCTGGCACAGAAGGCCCAGAGCAAGCACGTGCACGTGTGTGTGTGTGTGTGTGTGTGTGTGTGTGTGTGTGTGTGTGTGTCTGTGTCTGTGTCTGTGTGTGTGTCTGTGTGTAGTTTCTCTATGTAGCCCTGGCTGTCCTAAATTCACTCTGAAGATCAGGCTAGCCTCAAACTCAGAGATCTGCTTGCCTCTGCCTCCCGAGTGCTAGGATTAAAGGCATGCGCCACCATGCCTGGCTTAAATTTTTTTTTTTTTAAGCCGGCCGTAGTGCCTTTAATCCCAGCACTCAGGAGGCAGAGGCAAATGGATCTCTGTGAGTTCCAGACCAGCCTGGTCTACAAGAGCTAGTTCCAGGACAGCCTCCAAAAGCCACAGAGAAACCCTGCCTCGAACTCCTTCCCCCCAAAAATGTATATATATATTTTAAGAAGCCTAGCCTGAGGACTAGGGAGATGGCTGAATGGGTGAGACTGCTTGATGTGCAAGCAGGAAGATCTGAGTTCAAATCCCCAGACCCGTGCATGCCAAGCCAGCTGTGCTAAGTGCCAGCACTTTGGGGGAGGGGAAGCAGAAACAGCAAACACATACCACGTGCACATGCACACACACACACACACACACACACTTAAGTACAGCCCACATCCCTGCTTTAGCCACATGGCAGTCAAGAGGGAGAAGGGCATCTGATGTGACCACACATCTGACACTCACAAGTACCTCTGCAGTTGTTCAAGAGCTTCCATCCCAGGAACGACTCACACAGCATGTGGTTCAGAAAGCACAAGCAATGAAGATGATTGAGAGAAACAATGAAATCGGAAGTCAAAGTGCGCCTGCTTTTCCAAGGAGATGGTTAAAGAAGTCAACAGACACAGGGGCTGGAGAGATGGCCCAGTGGTTAAAAGCACTGACTGCTCTTCCAGAGGACCTGGATTCAATTCCCAGCATCCACGTGGCAGCTCACAACTGTCTGTAACTCCAGCTCCAGGGGAATCCAATGCCAATGCACATAAAATAAAAGTTAAATAAATGAAAAAAAAAAAAAAGAATTCAAAAGACACAGAATGGCATCAGCACTGAGCAAGTGTGTTAGTGGCAGCCACAGAAAAGTTCTTCACAGCCCAGCCCAGCCACATGGCATGATGCCACAGCCTAACAGTTATGGGACTTCCAGAGCCACACATCAGGGTTTCTGATACCTGAGTCACCTGTTGGGGATTTTCAGTTTTATTTTAGTATCTGTGTGACTGGTTTGTCATAAGTGGAAGGACATTCCTTAGCTAGCCACAGAATTCCATCCAGACTGCGTGAAAATTGCGGAAGCGTCCTCCAGGGTCACAGCGTATTTTGTCACCAGGTGTTCCACTGGGGTTGCTCCACAAGGAGAGGACAAATCTGCTTGCTTGAGGGGTTGGGACTTTGAGCTCCTAGAGGGGTGATGGCAAAGAGCTGGGCTGGAGTCTGTGGGAGATAGAGGTCAGTGGAGCTCTGGGGCACGGAAGGGGGTGTGCCTGGGGACAAAGCCTATTTTCCATGGTTGGATTAAGCAAGGATGAAGAACCTGTTACTCTGGAATGTGGGATGGCCCTGGTGGGATGGTGAGCGGTTGTTTGCTCTGCTGGTTTAGGACCTGGGTCATGCTGTCTGACCTTTCAGGCTCCAGGATTCAGAAAAGCAGTTTCCCCATCCCCGATGAGCAGCCAATTTCTCCCAGTCCTTCAGTGATCCCTGCACCTGTGTGTTTTTAAATATTAATTTTTACTTTATTTTTTTATATGTGTGTGGGCGTTGGGAATGCATGCAAAGAGTGTGGGAATGATGGCAGGGGTCAGAAGACACAGATTCCTTCCCCGACTTCAGCTGGAGTTATAAACCCTGATGTGGGTGCTGGTCCTCTGGAAGAGCAATGGGTACCCTTAGCCCTTACACCAGCTTTCTGGCCCTCTGCATCTGTACTTTCAACAAGATGGAAGCTGTAACTTGTTCAAAGTAACATAGCAAAGACATGATGCTGGACAGGGACCCAGGGCTGTTCTTGAGTTTCACCCCTGTTAGGTTCAAAGTGGCCCTCACAAATGGCAGTGCTAATGTCAATGTCCTAGACTGAAAGACTTTGACTGGATAAACAGAAACCTAAATGTGGGTTTCTGTTTACCAGAAACCTCCCTTAATCCAACCTCAAAGACGAACTACCTTGGGCAAAGCAATCTAGTTCCTGGTCAGTCCTACAGCCTGTTTCATCTGGCAGATCCCCACCCTGTGGACACATAAAATATACATGCTTGCTTTTATACCATTTTGCCTCTCTCTGCCCTGTTTGGGGATATTTGATTGCACTGCGAAACTCCGAGAGAGAGTGTTAACAAAATTAACCTTGGATCAGGAGGCAGAGCCAGAGAATCATTGACAGGAATTAGTCATAGAGAGGACGGAGGAGCTGAGAATCTGGATAGAGAGCCACACAGGAAGGAATAGGGAGGGGCTTAGAGATTCGTGGTCTTTTGGGGTTGAGATGAGTAGAGAGATGCTTCTCTTGCTGGGTCTCCAAAAAGGAAGGTCAGCTGGTTGCTTTTCGACTTCTCTGATCTAGCAGGTTTTCAGGCCAGCATCTGACTCCCAGATCTTTATTGGTAAACAAAATGATAGAGACTTAGTTAAAGCCTACATTTGGCAGCCACGGGCCAAGCTGGTGCCAGTGGGGCCAGGCCATGGTCTGAATAGTGGGGTGTTGACTGCAGGCCCTCAGGGTGCAGACGGTAGTTAAAATATCAGTAGATTCAGGCAGCTATTATGCCAACAGAAAAACAACACTGCCCCATTTCTCCAAGATACCCTTAGCAATTTGGTTCCCAATAAACCTTTCTGCCCATGGAGTAGTCCAGTTTGGTGGTTTCACTGTGCCCTTGCTTATAACTTCCTCCCCAGGGCTCAGCCTACTGCCATTATGCAATGTGGATGCTGGAACCTAACCCAGGCCTTCTGCAAAAGCAGTAGGCATTTTTAACTGCTGAGCTATCTCTCCACCCCATGTGCAATTCCAGTTCCTTTTAATGTTTCACATAAATAAGATAAAGCCAGATTCTTTTCCTGAACGTGGAAAGACAAGGCTTCATGACTGAGAGTAAAAATTAATCTTCAGTGACTATTTCAAATACACTTATAAAAAAAAGTAAAGCATGTCTCAATCTATTCCTTTTGCTCTAACAAAATACCCGAGGCTGGGCAATTTATATGTGACACAAACCCATTGCTCACAGTTCTAGAGTTGGGAATCCAGGCATCAGTAGATTTGGTGACTGCTGAGGGTTAGCTTTGCTTGCAAGACAGCTCCTTATCTCTCATAAGCTCCCTCATGTCCTCCCAAAGGTCCTTCTCCCTACTGCTATTGTCTTTGGAGTAAGTGCCAACAGGTGAAATAGGGACAGACATCAACGTTCACACAGCACCACTGGGTGAGTCTCAAGCAAGAAGTGATGTTCAAAGGTGGCCAGAAAGGTGGAAACCCCCAGGTAGAATGGGGGAGGCAAAGACTGGCCATCCACCCAGCCACACACACAACATGGCGGGAAAGCAAGGCGTCAAGCTCCGAAGAGGAGGACTGGTGCCTTGGCTGAGGTAGAACTCCCCACGAAGGAGTGGACATTGTCCAGGAAATGTTCCAAGGCCTCTTGGAACAAATGCCCAAGCTGACTGCCGCTGCCAGGGCTGCTCCCAAGGAACTGGCAAGGGACTTCCTCCCGCCATGGAAGCAAGTGTTTCCATGGACAGCAGACAGCAGCAAGCATCACCAGTAGGTGGCGCTAGAACAGGGCCCAGCAGTTGTGTGTTGATGCAGGCTCTAACAAACTACAAAGCCAGCTTCCCCTGCAGGCTGAGTTCCTGGGAATCTCAGAGGCCAGAGGAAATCCACTGTGTCATTCACTCTGCCTGAAATGCAGCATTTGCTTTTTGACTGAATGGGATGTTTCGTCAACAGTTGTTTTTTGTTTTTTTTCCTGGACTTTTAACAATTATATTCTTAAGAAAAGATAAGTGCAAAGTATCATTTGAAAATGCATTTCGCTGGGCTGGAGAGATGGCTGAGCAGTTAAAGGTTAGGCTCACAACCCAAACTACAAGAAAATACATTTAGCACAGGGAAGACTCTCCAGGACACACTCGACACCCAGTCCTGCACACTTCACTCACATGTGAATAAGCAGCATTGAACAGAGTACCTCTGTCTAAAAGTGAGAACCCCTGAGGACTTCTCTGGCTGCACCTAGCTCTTCCTACTCTATGGCTTGGGCACACAAGCTGTGGCCATTTACATGGCTGGGTGATATGGTTTGGATATGAAGTGTCCCTCTACAAAAGCTCCTGTATTGGGGCCCTGGTGCTTAGCTAGTGTCACTATTTTGGAAGGTTCTGGGAACTTTAGGAGGTAGGACTTTAGCTGGAAGACATAGGTCCTTGGGGGCCAATCCTTGGGGTAGCTTGTCACTAGCTATGCTCTGTCTCTCTGCTCCTGGATGCCATGAGGTACGCAGTTTGGACAGCATACTCCCAGGACAGAAAGCTCTGCTGAGCAGGTGGGGCTCAGCAATGGAACCGTCTGAGACCATGAGGCAAAACAAATATTTCCAGAAAAACTACCTAGTATGTTGGCTTATCACTCTCAGAGGTCCAAGGACACCATCATCACTGAGCACAACTTGGGTTCACTCACTCATTTAGAATGTGAGTCAGCAATGCTTTCCAGGTCACCCCCAAAAGCAGCTTAGGACAAAGTAACTTCTTAACCAACCCCTGGTTTGTGTTCTGGCCACCACCCTATCTTCCTGTACTAAACCTGACAGAGGAAGTTGGGAGCTGGAGGGTGCCATTTCTGTCACCTGACACCTTCGTTATGCAGCCACATGGGATTTAGCACTGGGTCTGGGAAGGCTCCATATATGCAGGTCACGGGCAGGGAAGAAGAGAACCAAGTCTCCCAATCCAAGGCCCTGAGCCCACCAGAACCCTCAGGATGTGAAAGGACCATTGGCAGGTGGGACAAAACACCCTGGAGCTCAGCCACCTTGCCCCAGAGGACTCTACCAAGCCCACCTTCTGTGGACAGCGCGGATAGAAGCTTTATTATTTTTACACATATGATTACAACACAATATGTGGGATATAGTTTTATACCCATATATAATACAACAGTTGGAATGTTAACAATACAAAAAAAATGGGATGTAGCTTTATACCCTGACAAGTTTAAATATAAATACGTTAGTGCCACTTTTACCAACAAGGAAATGTGTGCGGAACCTTGGGATATTCTTAAGGCTCTGTGGCAAGATTGTGCAGGTCAGACGATGAGTTCATGGCAAACCTGACAGTCTTGACATAAGGTGGAAAGAAACAGTGGGCCTTTGGGTCCTTGGCAGCACTGTGGTGAGCTGTAAGCCACATCATGGTTGCAGAGGGGAGGAGGCGAGGTCTAAGGATCTCATCTGGTTGATACTGACAGCTCTCGCCCTAGCTTTCAGCAAACTTAGGGTTCATGACGGTTGTGGTGGCACACTTGAAGAGGGGGTTGTCCTAGAGAGGAACCAAATAAGCTCTTGTCAGTACAGGGAGTGCGTCAAGACCAAGAAGCCACTGGATGAGTAGAGGTCACTCTGAGGAAGACTTCCCAGGGCCTGAGGCTCAGGCTAAGCCTGCACACCACAGCACTCTGGGAGCCTGGAGGCCAAGCTTCTGGAGTGAGGGATGGTGTCGTTACTCCAGGACAGCCACAGTCCCGCTGTGAGAAGTAACAGAGTTGGGAAAGACTCTCTATTTGGGTCTCGCAAGCATGGCTGGGATAGAGAGTGTACCAGACTGTCCCTGTGAGAGGTCAGTGAGGAAAGGAAGCATGAGCACCATGCGGATCCCCCAAGCGAGGCCACTCACATTGTTCCACTGAGACTTGAGCTTCTCCTTCTCAAAGCGTCTGTACTCCCTGAGGTCAGTCAGGTGGGTCAGGGCCTTCCAGATGACCAGGAGGAGGACACCGATGAGCACAACACTTAGCAAGGTGCCTCCTACGATAGCAGCCACATTGGGACCTGCCACACACTCTAAGAAGGAAGTACACAGCCAAGTGTCAGCCCTCCCTCCAGTGGCCAGTGTGCCACACCCCGGCCACAGGAGGCTCACACTTTGCCACATCTCATGAGTAGATGATGATGGAATCTAGCTTCACTCCTACCAGAAATCAGACCAGGCCCTGGGCTTCCAAATGACATAAAGGCCACTTGGCCTGGCTCTTGTTCACAGAGCAGGGGAGGCCAGGTCAGTGGCCAACCTGAAGAAAGCCTGGATGACATGTCCACATCCCTGGTCACCATCTGCTGGTGCTCAGGCTGGGGTTGTTGTCCAGTATGGGACTGGGCACAAGCAGTACAGTCTGAGATGGCACATCCAGGCAAAGGGATTCTATGGTGACCAACGCCAGGAACCAGAGGCCTGTGCTCAGGTGGCTGAGGCAGCCATAGGATGCAAAGGACAATGCCCTTAGGTCCAGTGCTGGGTTGCCTTGCTGTGGGCCTTGGGATGCAGTAAGCTACAGAGCAGACCCTGACTGTGGGGCGGAGGTACCATCTGCATGGATCTCTTTCTGCTGGGTCACCGACAACATTGTCATAGAGTCTCTCCTATCATTGTGGCCTTTTCAGGGAGGCCTTCCATTGTCTTCACAGTGCTTAAATAGCTTGGCCAACGTTGCACAAAACCGGTCATAATCCCAAACATGCCCCTCGAAGTAACCTGGAGGAGCCCTTGCTCTGGCAGGCTGGAGCCAGCAGCCCCCAACCCAGAGGACAGGTCGAGCTCCAGGTACTTCATAGCATCGGCATCCTACCTGCCTCTTATGGGGTCCATGATTTGAAGAGGAACCTGGGCTCAGGGGCTCCAGGGCTCAGTCCTGTATGAGCATGGTATGCTATTGACCTGAGCTTCTGATGGTCCCCTGAATGTCCTCCTCAGCGGTCCCCTCGGCTCTCTGAGTCTGAATGAGGTAGATAGCTAGAATCCTAAGGCTGCTCGTCTAAGCCTATAGGGTAACCCTGTCATATATTTTTGTCCAAATCCATCGTGCCCACCATCTTTGATCATTGTTATTCAACAAACTTCCAAGTTGTTCCAACTCCAACTTCCTGCTCCCTCTGTTGGGGACCCCAGTACCCCGCACCTGTTTCTGGCAGCTCCCCCGTGTCTCATTCAAAGGGGGGCTCTATCAATACTCCAACCTGCCCCGCCCACTCATCTCCTCTCTTGTTAGGTCCAAGCAGCAGTTGTCCTCTGTTAGTGTCTACTGCATGATGTATCTACTTGGTTAATGACAGGATAGTAGTCATCTTATACAATAAGACCATATCTGTCCCATCCCCTGATGAGACTGTGTTTACCTGAACCCTCACAAGACCATGTCCACCTCATTCCCAGACAGGACTGTGACCACTGGCCTCCTAATAGGATGGTATCCACATTATGCTCCAACAGGATAATGCCGACCTTATACCCCAGCAAGGGAGCTGCTAGGTGGACTTTTAAAAACACAATCTGGGGGCCAGTGAGATGGATCAGCCAGTAAAGGTGTTCGCTGTGCAGACATGGTGACCTGAGTTTGATCTCACAATTTAAAAGGGTGAGCCAACTCCCAGGGGTTGTCCTCTGATCCGCACACATACACTCACACATGCTCACACTAATAACAATGAAGAACTAACAATTATGGGGGGGGGGAAATAAACATAGCTCAGTATGGCCACTTTCATTCTGGAAACTTCTAATAGTTTCCTGGAATGTTCAGGAACAGGCCTGGATCCCTCCAGGACTCATGGGGCATCATGGGGTTCTAACTGCTCCAACCACAGACACTCTGCTTCCCCTTGTCTCATGGTCTCATCTGCCTCTCTAGGAGAACCAGCCCCAGGAACCTCTCACCGACGGCTGCAGCCTCACACTGCATTGGTGTATGTCTGGAGTATAGCCAGCTGCCCCCCTTCCCTTAAATGTGAACCTAGAGACCAGGTCAGAATCTCTAAGTTCACAGGTGTTACTGGGCCTGGCAAGGACCCGAGACAAGTGGAGGGACAGTAAACAGTGCTTTGGGGTGGAATCACCTCCACTTCTATGAAGCTCTCTAGGAAGCAACAGACACCATCCTCAGGATCCTCCCATCGGATGGGAGATGCCCTGGCTAGGCAGTGTGGCGCTACAATGCCATCACACCCAATATGTATTGTGGTTACCACTAGGAAAAGCCATCTGCTACTCATCTCCTCAGGCAGGGCCGGGTAAGGAGAGCAGTGTGAAAGAGAGCCATGGGCAGGGAAAGTGGATGGCTACTAGCCTGTCCTGAAATGCTGCTATGCCCAGGTACCCTGGATAGCTCTCCTACTTACTGCTGCTGGGCCTATCTTGCCCCACAGAAGAAAGAGCTTTCCTCTGTGGTCTTCTCACTGCAAAAGTCTGCAAAGGCCTCATGGCCGGAGTTCTATTCACCATGTTCAAGCCATACCAGATCATGTTATCATGCCATCATGTTCAACCCATACCAGATCATGTTAACATGTCAGGCACCACTGAGCCTCACCTCTGCTGTCCTCCACGTGAACGTCGTAAGTGTCCTTCCCGTCCTTCTGCTGCAGGGTGTAGGTCATCCAGCAGCCCTCTGAGTCCCGCTCCTTGCAGAGTTTTCCCTTCAAAGGGGTGAGCTGCAGCGTCACATTGGCGCACGCCGCACTGCAGTTCTTCTCAAAAGGGCCCCTATCGAATTTCCGGCACTCAGCACAAGAGCTGCAGAGGAGTAGGGTGGAGTGGGTATTGAGAGGGTGTTAGGGCATGAGGTGTGAAATGGCATCTTTTTTTTTTTTTTTTTCAAGATAGGGTTTCTCTGTGTAGCTTTTGCTGACTTGGCACTCACTCTGTAGACCAGGCTGGCCTCGAACTCATAGAGATCCGCCTGCCTCTGCCTCCCAAGTGCTGGGATTAAAGGCGTGCACCACCATCACCTGGTTCAAAGTGGCATGTTGCTGTACAAGGACCCTGGGGTGCACAGGTGTGCAGAGATGCATGGTTGTGGAAAGTTGCACTAGTGTGTCAAGGTTTGTGAAGATGAACATACAGGGGTGTGTCAGGATGCCCTGGTGTGTGTGGGCACACGGGATGAGAGGATGCATGGCTGGACCAGGCTGTAGAGCTATTCAAGGTGGCCTGGATGATTCAGGGCACGTAGGTGTGTCTGGTGCATGCCGTGAAAGCAGTAAGGGCATTGGCTTGCCAAGTAGTCCCAGGCGGAGTGTCCGGGAGCTCTCAGGACTCTGCGCAATGATGTGAGTGATGGGGGAATACAAATTGTGTTCCTAAGAGGGTCTGGAAGGCAGGGTCAGTGTTAACAGAAACCTGGTTCAAGGGCTGAAGGGGCATAGGCCTAGACCCCCTGTGAAGCCACGAACCCTGCAGGCTTGCAAGGAGACAGATGGTGGCGGGGACACTGGTCCTGCTGAATCCCACTAAGAACTATGCTACAGTTGTGTCTCTGGGGGCTCCCTGGTTGTCCAGCAGTGAGACCAGTATGGGCAATGGGGACACTCACATGTACAGGCTGCAGGGTGAAGGGCAGCCAGGACATTCTTCACACAGCGGTGGCTGGTAACCCGCATCACACTTGCATCTGTTGCAGTGACACCGGCCGCGGCCACTGCACTCTACCAGCCGTGTATTCAGACAGCCCTCAGTGGACCTCCGGCACTGGCAGGCAGAGCCCTCGAAGCCCTCTTTGCAACTGCATTGGCCGCAGGAGCAGGAGCCCCTCTCTGGAAAACAACCGAGGTGACCATGACTCACTTCCCTGCTAGGAACAGGCAGCCATCCTCCAGCCATCCTGCTCCCTAGCCTGATAGTGCCTTGCAAGGAGGACTGTTCTTATGGTCTCCTCTGCTTCTACCTATCCCTCCTCACACAGCTGCAGAGCATCATACAGGGACAGTGGACAAAACCACAGGGACCAGGGATGCCTTCCTGCCCTGCACCTCCAGCAACAGGGCCACCATTGAGCCAGATGGGACCTCCACATTGTATCTGAAAATCCCTTGGATCAGGACATGGCTGTCACATCCATTGCCTTCTCGGGACAATGCTGACCCTCGCAGACCCAGAAACAGATTGGGCAGGAGAGGCTTGCTAGTCTGTCCATCTGTCTGTCCCCAGTGTCCCACTTAACATCTCCTGGTACAAATGGACAAGAAAGTCCCCCCAGCTACCTGTGGCTCCCAACACTTACTTGGGCCACCACAGACTTGGCCGTCGTATCTTTCACAGTTGATATTGTCACATTCGCAGTATTGCCCAAAGATCACTTTGTTGGGGGTGTCACTGGTGTGGCACACACACTGCCCACAGATGCAGTCCCCCAGCCCCGAACACACAATGGAGCTGTTGTCCTTCCGGCAGCTTCCTTCCAGTTCCTGGCTGCTCCGGCCCTGCGTCTGGCACTCACAGTTTTTCCCAATGTAGCCGGATTCACACCTGGCGTGATGGGGGAGGAGAGTGTGCGCTTAGGTCCTCCCCTTGGGAGAGAGACACCTCCTGTCCTTCCTGCTGGCCCAGAACTCATCCAAACACCTGTACTGTATGGCACACCACACCGGCTGCCAAAGGTCTCCTCAGCAGGTGCCATGTACTAGCCAAGGAAGTTCCTAGGGGCATACAGATGACTGTCCTATAAGCATGACACCTGTGGTGGTTTGAAAGAAAATGGCCCCAAAGGGAGTGGCACTATTAGGAGGTGTGGTCTTGTTGGAGTAGGTGTGGTCTTGTTGGAGGAAGTTTGTCACTGTGGAGGTGGGCTTTGAGGCTCATACATGCTAAAGCCACGCCCAGTGAGATAGACCCCTTCCTGTTGCCTGCCGGCCAAGCTGTAGAACTCTCAGCTCCTTCTCCAGCACCGTGTCTGCCTGCATGCCACCATGTCCCACCATGATGATAATGGACTGAATCTCTGAGCTGTAAGCCATAAGTCACCCAATTAAATGTTTTCATTCATCCATTCATTCATTGGTTTTTCGAGACAGGGTTTCTCTGTGTAACCTTGGCTGTCCTGGAACTCATTCACTCTGTAGACCAGGCTGGCCTCAAACTCATAGAGAACCGTGTACCTCTGCCTCTCCCGAATGCTAGGACTACAGGCGTGTGCCACCCCGCCCAGCCTAAATGTTTTCCTTTATAAGAGTTGCCATTGGTCATGGTGTCTCATCACAGCAATAGAAGCCCTGACAAGGACAATTCCTCTGCAGGCCCATCCGGGAGCTTCCTGAGCACTGTGTTAATGGATTGTTCTAAGAATCCAGTATCTGTCCCTGCTGACCTGGACCTGGAAAGGGGTCCAGTGGGGACATGGTAGCAATGCCTCATCACTCACTACACTAGGTAGAAAAAGAACATGGGGGTGCGAGACATAGCTTAGTGAGACAGGAAGGTCAGTAGCCAACCCTGTCACGCCCTGCAATGTCCTGCTGTGGCAGAGAGCCTCGAAATTCACTGACCAATGGTCCAATCCTCCAGCCAAGTTAGCTCAGCTATGTAGAGAGGCCACTAGGGTAGCACACTCAGGACCAGGGCACAGTTCCGCTGGCTGGGGGTGGCCACTGAAACCACCACTATTACAGAGTGCCCAGGAGAAGGTATACAGTCAGTGCAGGCCTGAGACATGGACAGAGCACCCCAAATATCAGAAACCAGGGAAGCAATTGGGAGAGGATGTCTAGCACCCAGGCCACCAACTACATACAGTCTCTCTGCTGGGCATACTGCTCCCTTCCTCCTCCTTGACGTAGAGTATCCAAGCCCAATTGCATCCTGCACTGAGGCCTGTGCGTAAATGTTCACAGAGTGGCTTTAGGGCCCAGGCTGCCAGGAGTGGTCACCTGTCCTAGTGGTACTGTAGCTGCATGCTGCCAGCTTGATTGCTCAGAGTTGCTGAGGTCAGAGAGCTAGGACATGGGAGTACTTGCAGGCCATCTACCTCCTGGGTGAGCTGGGCATACCCCCCTGCAGACACCTGCTTCATGGGCTGGCATGCTGTGGGATGGCCATACCCACCTCACCTCACCATGCCCGCCTCACTACGCTATGGGCTGGCCATGCCCATTTCATCTGCAGACACCTTCCCTGAGGACGGATGTGCCATGGGTCACAAGCACCCTCCTCACCTGCAGATGCCACACTCCATGGCACCCTTGCCTCCACAGAGACCCTTCTCCCGACTCTGGTCCCGGCACTGGCATTCACACTGGGGAAGGACCTGCACGGTCACTGTGTCAGTGAAGCCCAGTGCCCGGATGACAAAGGACTGCTCCTGGATGCACTCTGAAGCTGTGACCTTTACCTGGAAGGTGACCTATAGGAGAATGGTGAGGTTCAGTTCAGGACTGTGAGTGAACAGGGTAACGACCCTGCTCTCATCCCCTTGCCTAGTCTCAGCTATCCCAACCAGATACTGGCGCAGCTGTGCATGACCAGCAGTTGCCCCCAGAGGGCGCTGTCATTCCATACCCATCAGTCTACCCAGGACCACTCTAGAGATTTGCAGGTATTCATTGTGTTGATAGGCGTGAACCTGCCGCTGAGACCAGTCAGGTACCTTCCCTGTACCCTTTCCCTGATGTCACATCTGGCCTCTCTCAGCTGTTTAAAGGGAAAAGAGGCTGGCTGCTGGCCACTAGTGGATTCCTTCCTTGCTTACCCTGTGGATCTCCCTAGGACCCTCCAACACACTGGTATGGGAACCCCAGGTCCCTCAGCAGGCCAGGCTCACCGGGATGTTGATCTGTACACCATCACAGTCCCCTCGGGGTTTGCCTATACTTGATGCTCCATTACTGCAGAAGGAGTCATAGGTGACTTTCAGGGTGTCGGGAAGGGTGGAGTGGTCCAGAAAGACCCTGGAGGAGAGTTTCTGTAGACAGAGAGTAGTTATGCTCAGGGGTGACAGATCGGGCCATCCCTGAGCCCCGGCCATTTCACTTCTCACACCCCTCGTGCACACCTGCTGGGAGCTTAGTGATTGTGTCAGGATGGGACAGCAGGCTGATTGCACGGGTTTGCTCTGAGACCAGCATAGACATAGGCATGAACCCTGTGAGGACTATCCCCTCACTGTTGAACCCCGGGGTTAGTGGAAGAGGAATGGTGGATTGTTGAACTGATGGGAGAGACAAGACACAGATGGAAAAAGACGGAGAACAGGTGGCATCCAATGAGTGGGCATGATGGCGTCGCCCAAGTCATCCCGGTAAAGACAGAGCTGGACATGACTGGGCAGTGGCCAGGCGTGGGAGCCTGCTTGGGGCTCCTGGAGCTCACAAGGCTGGAGAAGGGAACGGGACTCCCCACCCTGTCCCTGGGCTTGCACTCCAGTCTGCAACAGTGGTATTAAAGGGCCTCCCAGATAGTATGTGCTTCCAGACTTCAAGACATCCAGCAGCAGGGATGCAGGCCAGAACTTTGGGGACACCTGTCACTGGGAGTAGAGTTCTGTTATTGGTTGGGGCCTGGATGGTGTCTGAGCCCTGAGCTGTGTTTGGTGAACACTGGTGTTCACCAGAACCCTGGGCCTCTGAGGGAAGCAAATCTGGGTGCATTTAGACAGACTGCCATCATTAACAGGGGGGAGGGAGGGAGGATGATGGATGATGGGTCTTGGAGGACTCACCCAGAATAAGGTTGAGGACTGGCATACAAGGGGTGCTCTACCTCAAGGGAGTCTTCACAAGGCCCAAGGCCACTGTGATGATTTCTGGGGTCTCCTACCGTGAGACACATCATTCTCATCATTCTACCTCTGCCAGCCATCCATTGCCCACTATTCCATGTCAGCCAGCATGGAAGAGCCTCAATAAGAAGGGCCTGCCACTGTTTCAGGAAATAGCAGATAGGGTCTGGTACAGGCCAGCCATGCCACAAAAGGACACAAAGCCGTGGGAAGGGGCTGGCACATCCCTCCTTTCTCCCTGCCATGCCTGTCCAGAAGCTGTGAGGATCCCAGTAGGGCGTGGCAAGGTGTCCCCCATGCCACTCATCTGCTGACCCATGGGGGCTGTGCCAGCCCACCCGGCTCTGCTGGGGACTCACGTAATAGGCGTTCTTGATGAGCTGTACCACGTTGCTGGAGTCATCGGACAGTTCCCCCACTGCTGACTTGGGGATGATTTCCGTGAGTTTCTGTTGATGAGAAGTTCAAGCTGGCACGTGGTGCTACAGGCCCCTCCAGAGCCACGAGGCTTGTGATGGATGCCCAGGGCCTCCATTCCTCATGACATTGTTCAGTAAGTCAGTGCTGTGCTGCTGAGTGACAATAGCAGATTTTTTGGAGCAAACCCTGAGGAGCCAGGACCGGTGCTGGCACCTGTATCCCAGCCTCTCATCCCTGCGGAAGGGCAGCAAGCCCTTAGGAGCTGGGTCTCGTGTCCCAGGCCTCTCATCCCAGATGTTTGGGAGTCTGAGGCAGGGGGATGACAAGTTCAGGGCCTGCCTGGGTTACTCATCCAGACTGTCTCAAAAGAAAAAGTGAAAAGGGGGCTGAGGGTGTGGGCCAGCAGCAGAGCACTTGCCTTGCATGGATTCACTCTCAAATTCTGAGTAGGAAAGGGAGGAAAAGCTGGAACTAAAGAAGCATGCCTTTAGTTCCAGCACTCGGGAGGCAGAGGCAGGCGGACCTCTGTGAGTCCAAGGCCAGCCTGGTCTACAGAGCAAGTTCCAGGACAGCCAGGGCTACACAGAGAAACTCTTTCTCGAAAAAAGTAAAAGGAAGGAAGGAAGAAAGGAAAAAGAGAGGGGAAGGGAGGTTGGAAGGGAGGGAGGGAAGGAGGGAAGGAGGAAAACCAGCTCCAAAGCCCTGAGTGGAAGTTACACTTTACACTCGTGGGTGTGAATGTGCGCAGTAGACATTTCAGCCTGATAGCGTCTTTGACCTGGGAACACATGCCTGGTTCACCACGGGACAGTATTCCTACCACATCAGCATGATACACAGATAACAGTGAAATGTGGTAAAATCACAGGAAGTGGTAGGCCTTGACCATTTCAATGGGTTTCAGAGTTCCAATTTAATAGTGACGTTATGAAACTGTGATGTTACAGGCCTGCTGCTCAGAGGAGGTGGGTCAGACAGAGCCTCTGAGTGACAGACAGCCTGCATTTTCCTCACATCTTTCCTAGTGTTATTCATAGCCATGCCATACTTTGTGAACAGGAAATGCTCATTGGCCTCTGACACACCGCCACATAACTGATGACCAAGCCACTCAGGCTCAGCACCCTTCCTTGAGTCTCTGGAATAAAGTCTGTCCCTTCCATGAGTCCATCATAGCCCAGCCACTAACGCCTCTGGCTCTGCAAACCACCTCATTTGCCCTGGCACAGGGACCAGCCTTGGCCAGGAGAGCTGTGCTCTTGTATGTCCAGTCTGTGGAGCTTACTCTCCAATGTCTCTTCAAACTACTGCGCACTTTTTGGAGCCTGGGAGCCTGGCAATAGGACTGCTAGTATGGCCATTAGCCTAGCCATCGTGGCTTGTCTAAGACCTTCCATGCGACCTGATCCCCAGTTCTCATTCAGCAGGGTACATTCCACAAAAGTCACCTGCCCAGGTATTGTGTGTTTTCTTCTATCTTCACTTTCTTGCTCAGCCCAACCTCTACTCCACCAGTTTGGAAGCAGCATGGCTGCACAGAGCTGTGATACAAGAAGCCTGGGTTCACACTTGCTAGTGTCTTTGAAGACAGAGTGATGGCAGGGACTTGTGAGGAACTGAGATCTCTCTCAGATGAGGTGGCAGGTGCTCTCTGAAGTCACTGGGTAGCTGAGCTCAGTGTCTCTGTAGTGGCCCTCCCAAGTGGGCACCGTTGCCCTTCACCAAGGAGGAAGGTGGGCCCCTTCTTTAGATGTGTCTAGCGTGGCTAAGATCTAAGGTTCTCTGACCTTGAAGAATGAGCCATCAGACATTGAGTACAGCCATCATCTTCCATGCTTCAGGTCTCCTGACAGGCATACACATCTCATTCTGGCCCAGGGCCCTATGCTGAGCAGCTCCTAGAGTAGAGATTCTTCTAGGAGAGGAGGAGTAGTACTCTTGCTTCTAGTAAATCCTGGATGCCTCACTGCCCAGTAAAGGTGGGCTGCCTACAACTTGCACATTCCAAAGGAAGGTGGCCCTGGGAAGTAGCTCCTGGCAGGTGGGTGTCTTCAGGCCATGAAAGATCTACTCATTCTCAGGAGGGGCTGGAGGACTTGGTCAGATGAGAGATTATCCCTGCATGGGGAGGGGCCATGGAAGTTTGAGGCCCATCTCTCTCCCTTTCTGTTTCTTATATCTACTGACTTTACCCCCGACACTGTGGCAAACCGACTGGGAGTCTAGTAGCTTTGCTTAGATCTGTAGGCCTGTCCAGCAAGTTACTAAGCCACGGAGAAGGCTTGGGAGCCTGACCACACCTGAGAATCTTGCCTGTGTGAACTCATCCTTGGAGGATTTTCCCTCTGCTCCTCCTTTCTAAGGCAGGACACACACATGGCATGACAACAGCAGTGAAACACAGGATGAGCCTCAAGTAGCATTTTGAAAAAGGGGCTAAAGAGAGCCACCCGACCATCAGAAACACTGTCTAGCTCAGCAGCTATTCCTTGCTCTCACACCATTGGGTCCAGTTACTCCTGTCTTAAGAGATGAATGGATGGAAGTGATATTCTTGCTGTATGAACTGAAGGGCCCAAAGGTCTCCTGACTACAAGAATGGGACTTTACCTTCCCCTCGAGGCTCATCTCTCTGGATGCAAAGCATTGGGGTCATCAGGCCTGACTCTACAAGGAGCAAGCATGGCTGCTTCCTCCCCAGGAGAATGGACAACTGTTTCAAAGCCAATGCCAAACCCAAGATCCTGTTTGCTTTGGTTTTGTCTTTTGCTTGTTGAGGTGCTTTGGAGAAAGGAGGTGTCCCCCATGGGCAGAACTGAGGTCTGAGGTCTCCTCAGGAAGTAGCAACATGTCGAGTTTGGCTCCATTGGAATGCTGGTTACCCAAAGGGGCTTCTCTTTGAGAGAGAGAGAGAGAGAGAGAGAGAGAGAGAGAGAGAGAGAGAGAGAGAGAGAGAGAGAGGAGTAGTTCTAAACTGCTTCGTTTCAGAAGAAACAGAAAGAGCAAACAGCACTATAGAATTTCAAGACGTGGACACCGTGTGGCCCAGTGGTAGCCTCAGCTTCCTCCACCAGGATATTCACACCCAGAAAACTGTGGCTACTGGCCAGGCTGGCCACCCACAGGCCATCATGAAAAGCAGAACTGAGGCAATATTGGGCAGGGCCTGGCTTGTCACTCACAGCTGAGATGGCCTGTCGCCCACATTGCACAAGGCTCCACTTACTTCATATGTTTTCACCATCTTCTTTGTCACCGCAAAGATCGGCTGAATGTTGCTCTCGGAAAGTTTGTGTGCCAGCTGGCCCACCGATGGGTAGTCCTGGAGAGAGGGGACATTTTTTCAGACAAGCCTTCCAGGACACCTTGGGGAAGCAAGCGTCCATGCTGTCAGGGCATCGGCACTTGCTCAGGGCAGGCCTCACTTGGAGTAGGTTTACAAGCATGTGACAGGACTGACAGGAAACCAATTACTTTGAAATACATGAAGAGACCACTGACAATTGTGATGGTTCTCTTGGTCAATGCCAGGTAAAGGAAGCTACTGTGAGTTACCACTCTGGGTGCTAAGCCAGCCCAGTGCAAACAGCATTCTGAGGAGCTGCTGTATAGGCACTGGGAAGTACCTGCGTTTCCACTAGGGCTAGATTTTAGACTCCACCCCTCACCACCATGATGTGTAGCAAATGGGCATGTCATTCAACATTATGGGGGTGGCAAATGGACATGATAGCCTTGCTTCTGCCTGGGGTCTGGACCCCTAGATTCTATCTGCCAATAACTCCAAATCAGTGGGTTTCAGTTGGTCCCTGCAGGATGTGGGCTCAAAAATCCTTCATGGTACCTTTGGAAAGGCAATGAGTGTCCAGAGTGTCCAGGCCTTGGAGCTCTGACAGGGCCCTGACAGGCGGAGCAGGCATGCATAGAGACAGGGAGATGGATGGATGGGCGGGAGTGGGGCTGGGTCAGGTCCTCTGCTGTGAGGACCAGAGCCAGAGCAGCCTTCCAGACAGATGTGAGTGCCAGGAATCTCGTTATCACCAGGGTCACTGAGGACTCCTCTGAGACTTGTTATTTGTGTTAAGAGGACTCTGGGTTCTGCTAGGGTGACCTAGGCCTGTGACCCTGCTCTCATCCTGTCCTCTTGTCATTCCTGAGTGGCCTTTAACCAGTCTTGGTACTGCGATGTGCCAAGGCAGGCAGAGAACTTACGAACTCATTGCTCCTCTTGTACATGTTATCTTCCAGGTGGCAGCGGCCATCATTGGGCGTCAGGATGGCACCAAGCTTCCCATCTCCAGCAAAGTGGAAGCCATCATCTGTGGCAAACACCAGCAGCCTCGTAACATTGCGCCAACCAATTTCCTCCTGGGAAGAAGGCAGACAGAGGTTACTTGCCTCCATTTCCCTGCTGGGCCCTCAGGAGACAGAGAAAGGGGTGGGGGAGGGAGGGAAGGAGGGAAGGAAGGAGGGAGGGGGAGAGAGAGAGGGAGGGAGCCTACCCAGTGCGAAGGAAGCATCTAAACCAACAGCTCCCAGCATGCCATGCAGGAGTGTGAGGTAAGAACTGACACACATCTGAATCTAAAGAGATAAATCTTCCATAGTCTTCTTCAGACCTTGAACTAGACTCCAATGACACAATTGTGAAGGAGGAAAAGTATGCAGAAGTGTCCATTAAAATGGAAACACCTCCCAACCACTAAAATGGGGATCAAAGGATGTCCCTGGGGGAGTTGAGTGCCAGAAACAATGGAAGGAGCACACACTTGCCGCACCCAGGCTTTGTACTATGAGCCAACACAAATGTAAAATGTGTGTGCCCACAATGTGAGCCCAACAAAGTTGGAGATCTGAGAGCCGGACTAGGGTGGGATTGGCTTGCTGCAATGAGGACATTATAAACAGTCAGAAACTGACAGGCAGGGGTGTGGCTGAGGAGCCATGAGAGCTAAGGACAATCTTCACACTGAAGACCCACTGCCGCTGGGCAGCCTGGCTCACAGAGAGCTGTGAGAGCTATCAGCTAATGCCGACCTGGCTCACAGAGAGCCAGGGCTATCAGCTAATGCTGAAATGTGTTTTTCAGAGCGATGCAGCCACTCTTCCTTTGCTCTCTGATCTGGGAGGCTGGGAGCCACCTGGGACGTGGACCCAGGAGCCACCTTCCAAGATCCAGGGTGACAGAATGGGGTCAGATGGGGTGAGTCCCTGAACAGGCCCACCAACCAGAGCAAGTGGCCCCACAGCACTGGTGGAGCTCCCGAGTTTGAGGAAACTGAGAGATCTGAACAGGGACAGTGGCCTCACCGGGCATGCAGCAACTTGCATTATGGCATCCAGCCCACCCTCAGGGGCGTCCAGGTTTCCGGAAATCAACTGCTTGCCGACCTCTGTCTGAAACTGGTTGGAGTTGTCGGTTAGCTTGAGCACATGCCGAAAGGCAAATGGGGGCTGGCAGGCCTTCTCCTTGTTGGAACATGGGTTTCTCAGCTTCTCAGGATGTGTGTTGACAAAGGGCAGCACTGTCTTGTCCACGAAGGACCCAAAGCCTGAGGGTTACATGGCATGAGGCAGGGGGACCGGAGACAGAGGCAGAAGGCAGGGCTCCAGGAAGGACAGTGAGGTAAGGGCCAAACCTCAGTTTCCCAAACAAGGAAGAAAGCAAGATGATGGTTGGGGAGCATGTGGTACCAGCATGTGCGGTGTCACGTGTAGGTGAGTATATGCTAGGTCATGTACAAGCATGAGTGTGTGTGTGACAGAGCGTGTATAGGTATGCGGTCAAGTACATGTGTGGCTGTGAGTATTTGCATGTGAGTACGTGTCCATATACACGTGTGCTCTTTTTTTGGGGGGGGGCATGTTTCGAGACAGGGTTTCTCTGTGGCTTTGGAGGCCGTGCTTGTGTTCTTGTGTATGCAGACATAGAGGCACACATGTGTGGCTAGGCAGGTACACGGACATGCAAATAATGTGTTTGAGTGTGGGATCCTGGACATATGTGAGCATGAGTGTGTGAGCATACAAGACTGTGATGAGCTTGCACCCTGCATTCAAGTGTGCAGGTGGGCATCCTCACACAGACGATAGGGCAAAGTACTGTTGTTCAGGACTGAGTAGGGGGTGCCTTGTCCCCTTGTCCCATGTGTGTGGTGAAGATGCTGAAGCTGGTCAGTGCTGCAACCTTCACCCTGAGACCTGCCCTGCAGTTTGCTTCCATTACCGTGCTAACGGCATGGTTACTATAAGATAGACACACTTCTTAGTAATTGACACTGCAGGACTGTTGCCTTTTAAACATCAAAATATAAAGAGAGAAAGGTTGGAGGAGGAGTCCACAGGTCTTAGCAGCCCAGATGTGGCCCATGGTATTGATGCAGGGCTGATTCTGTTCCCATAAACACTGTGTATGCAGCTCCCCAGCTTCTGCTCCCGAGGGTCTGTGAGGATGGAGGTGTGTGGTGGCAGGGGGTTCCCAAGATTGGAATGCATGTGTGCACTGTGGCTCTCACCGATGCGGCCAGACTCAGTGATCTCATTGAGGGCCCGGAGCAGGTCACCGCCCAGCTTCTTGACATTGTTGAGGTCGTCCAGCATGGAGTAGGAGAGATCCATGAGGTAGTACAGATCAATGGGGTAGCCCTTTGCCCGCCGGAAAGTCACATTGAATGCAGCTGCCTGCCCTGTTGGAGGAGAGGAGCAGGGGACACTTTGAGCCTGGCTGCAGTCAGCCAGCCCTCACGCAGTCCCCAAATTCCTATTGCCTCCCCATTTACTATGACCTGGCAGGGCCTGTGGCCAGGATACTGGATTCAGGTTTGTGGGCTCACTCCAAGAACAAGAATGCCTGCATGGCTGTGTGTGTGTGTGTGTGTGTGTGTGTGTGTGTGTGTGTGTGTGTGTGTGTGTTATGCAAATACCAGAGTTGGAAGCCTAACTATCCAGATCTTGGTGCTAGTAGTCAGGCCAGAAGGGTTAACATTTTTACAAAGAAGGCCCAGAGAGCCACCCCTGTCTTCCCACTAGGAGGGGCAGCACCTGTGCCAGCTGGGACTTCCTGGTTCAGGTAAGCCGGCATGCCAGAACTGCCCTCCAGGGGTCAGTAGGGATGGGTCAAGGGCAGAGGTCCTAGTGCAGAAGGGCTTGTGTCAGCTTACAGGACATCAAGGGACAAGCTCTGTCCTCTAATGTCCCTAGGATGACCTCCCAGAACCACCCCTCTGCCTTATACCCTTCCTTCTCCTTACCCTGCCCCTCAGACACCATCTAGATCCCAGCACTGCATAGTCTGGGCACAAAGTAAAATCACATGGGAAGAGTTTAGGACTGTCTTGATCAGGTTGGCCCATGGGCATATCTGTGAGGAACTATGTCAGACTACCTTCATTGGTGTAAGAAGACCCAGTATGAGAGTGGGTGCAAAATTCCCCGATTTGGGGCCCTGGTCTGGTTAAAAGTAGAGGAAGTAAGTCAAACACTAAGCATGCAGTCATTTCTCTTTGCTTTTGACTGGGGATGGGATGTGAGCGGTTGCTTCAAGTTCCTGCTGCCTGGACTTCCCTGAAATAATAAACTGTAACCTGAAATTGTGAGCTAAAAACAACCCTTTTTCCCACTAAGCTGCTTTTAATCAGGGTATTTCACCACAGCAACAGAAATGAAACCAGGATGATCGTCCTGAGTCTCCTCTCCCCACTCAGGGGCTTTGTAGGGTTATCTGCTGGTCCCCCTTGGAACTGTGGCTACAGCTACATCGAGTCTGCCCACAGCACGTCTGCTGTCCCAGCTATGCTCACTTCACTGTGTCCGACCCAATCGAGCACGCCTGTGGCAAGCCTGGTTTGAAAAGTTATGCATCCCTGGCTACAGGACTTGTCAGGGCTCTCACTCTGCCAAGGGTAGCTAAGCCTTCTGAGAGTGGAAATGAATGGTGATTTCTAAATGGTTTGCTTCCCCATTTCAACAAGGCACAGACCAACTGCTAAGAGAGGATCCATCCAGGCGTTGGTGGCACATGCCTTTAATCCCAGCACTCCGGAGGCAGAGGCAGGCGGATCTCTGTGAGTTCAAGGCTAGCCTGGTCTACAGAGCGAGTGCCAGGATAGGCTCCAAAAGCTACACAGAGAAACCCTGTCTTGAAAAACAAAAGAGAGAGAGAGAGAGAGAGAGAGAGAGAGAGAGAGAGAGAGAGAGAGAGTCCAGACACCTAGTGCAGACAGTGGGGTTGAGGGAATCCACCCAGGGCGGAGTTCAGACTTTGAAGTAACTGTTTTAAAAATTACAGTTATTTGTAACTGTAGGATTGGCTTGCACACACCATGTGCATAAGGAGATCAGATAACTGCTTGGAGCTTTTGGTTTTCTCTTTTCACCCTTTGGGCCCTAGGGTATTGAACTCAGGTAACCAGGTTTGGTGGCAAAGCACTTTCACCCATGGAACACTTTCACTGGTCCTGGAGCTCAGACTTCTGTGAGTCAAGTTCACTGTCCAACCCAGAGACTGCCCCATCTGTCTGCCCTGACAGGACACACAGGCTGAGCTCCTAGATGCCCTGGACAGCCAACTCTAAGCCTACCTGGTCGCAAGTAAAGAGTCACTTTTTGTGGAGATAACTGCTTCCGTTCCCCCGGTTGGTCAAACTGAGGTTCAGCAAGGCTCCTGGGTTCCATTATGTCATCGGCTGGACAACCCTTCTGCAGCAGCTGAGCCCGTGTGTCACAGCGGAGGGAGTCAGGCTCTCCTGGTCCAGTGAAGTTCTAGGAGGAGGGGTCGGGCAGAAGGCACAGTGCTGAGACAGTGGGGTCCAGCCCCATTTCCTTCTTACCTGCCCTTGAAACTTCAGTTAGCTGTCCCAGTGGGATGGGGTCATCCTCTAGGGAAAACCAGACTCCTAGACAGCCTAGGTCACCCAGACAGCTCCAAGTTTCCCTGAGAGCTCCAGGTCACCAGAAGCATAGACTATAGACTTTTCTCTATCTTTCGGGCACTGACTCCATCAGCAAAGACTTGAGGTTCTCTATCTCTAGCTTGATCAGCAGCCTCAAGCTCAAGTGCTGGCCAGAACCCTCTGGTCCTTCCTCAGCAGGACCTTTGCTGGGAGCTTCTGTCTCCCAAGGGAATGCAGGTGCTCTCTTTGAACCAATGTGACAACCCTTGCTGAGACTCATGGCAGAGCTTGGGGTCAAGTTTGATGGGGGATGTTCTTTTGTATATATGTTTCTCTTATTGGTTGATGAATAAAACACTGGTTGGCCAGTAAAGGCAAGAAGATAAGAGGGCTAGGAGACAAGGAGATTGCTGGAGAGAGAGGCGCCACAAAGGGATGCCATGTAGAGATCAGAAAGATAGGATGTTCCAGGTGTTCTCTGGTAAGATAAAGCCATGTAGAAATATATAGATTAGTAGTTATGGGTTAATAATTAAGAGAGAGCTAGCCAGTAAGAAGCCCTAGCCATCAGCTTACAGTTTTATAATTAATATTGCGTCCATGTGCTTATTTGGGGCAAAGCAGCTGTGGGCCAGGTTAGAAAGAAACTCCATCTTCACAAGTTTCTCCCAGTTCATAGGGAAACCAGTTGGTGAGGGGAGTGGAGAGCCTGGGGGACCTTCATCTTGACTACCACGTCTCTTCAAAAAACCCCTGGATTTGACATGGAAGTCATTCTTGGTCCTGAACTGGAACCTGTTGCATCCAAAGGAGGACTGGTTCACCTGCAAAGTACCAAAAAGCACCGGGCTGCCTGTTTTCCCACAGACAGTAAAGCCAGACGAACAACTCAGAAGTGCAGTAGACACCGCCTGCCGAGTGTCTCTGCTCTGTGTTTGCTTTCAGAGCCACATCTTAAGTCCTCAAGAAACAGACGATCAGCCGGAATAGAGATAAGAGAAGCAAGCGTGTAATCCATGTAGAACAAGCGGCCTGACTGTTCATTTCAGGTGAGTAAAATGGCTCAAGAGGAAGAGAGAAAAGCTAGTCCATCTAAGAATGGCTTGTCCATGCTTGCACCACAGCTCTCAGTCACAGGATAGAAGTTACAACACCAGGCCTCTGCTCTGGAGCTTTGCCTGTAGCGGACATGATCGATGGCAATAGAAGTCAAAAACCTTGTGGGATGGAGAAGATGGGGAAAGTCGCAGAGAATGCTGGGAGCCCACTTGTCATGAAAGCATAGGAGCCTTCTCTAACTCTAACTCTTGGCCAGGGGAAGGCCAGAGCACAGTTAGCACAGCTGGTCATCCCAGAGTATGAAAGTTCTCAGAACAAGACAAAATGACAACAAAAAATGTCATATGAATGATACCCAGAGCATCTTAGAGGGGCCCAATGGCCTGACATGGACCAGTTGAACATCAAATTGGAAAAATAATAGTCATAAACTATGAAGAGAATAAAGATCTGCAGATCCATCAATGGGGTGGGGGCTGAGAGAGAGAGAGAGAGAGAGAGAGAGAGAGAGAGAGAGAGAGAACCATTTTACAGTCACTACAGTGGTAATGGAAATTTGCCTGAGTTGCCAGTAGTCAAATTGCAAGGTCACAGACTTAGTTTAGTGGGGACAGAATGCTAGCAACCTGACAGCACCTCACAGACGAGCCTGTCACTCACTGTGGGGGACACAGGATGTGAGGAGAAACCTGGCAGGTGTCACCTTAGCAAACATCATTAGTGCAGGGACATAGGGCACACCAGTGAGGGCACCATGTGTGCCTCATGTAGGGCACCAAGAATAACTCACTGTCTGGTGACCCTAGTGTACATCAGAGGACATGCTGGGTTGGAGGCGCCAAGGGACATTCTACACTGATGGCTCTACTCATCCTAAAACGACAAAGCTGGGAATGTTCTGGATATAAGGGTAGTAAAATGGCACACCGTGTGTCCTCAGATTATGACAGTATGGAAAAATGTGAAAATTTGGCAAGATGCAAATACGGTCTGCCCATTGGGCCAATATTACATTTGCTGAGTTTGATAACAGGATCAAATATGAACATACACATATGGCATGGTTCGTGTTGACTATCAGCTTGACAGGCTCTGGACTCTCCCAACAGGCAAGGCTCCAGGCACACTGGGAGGGACTGTGTTGACTAGGTTCTTTGACATGGGAAGACCTGCCCAGTGCAGGTGGCACGGTCCCATGGGTTTGGGTCCCGGACTGAAGAGAAATGAGGAAGGGAGTCGAACATGGACATTCATCACCCTGCATCCTGTCTGTGGATGTGATGTGACTAGCTGCCCCACACCCACACCCCCGCTGCTGTGACTTCCCCACCATGACAGACTGTCATCTCTAACCGTGAGCCAAAATAACCCTTCCTTCCTTAAGTTGCTCTTATCAGGGTGTTTTTATGACAGTAACAGAAAAGTAACTACGACAGTACATTTTATAAAAAACACACTCAGTGTGTTTTTGTTTTGTTTTGTTTTTTATAAGCGAATACCTTATTCTCAAAGACCTATGAAGATAGAAGGGACAGAGGCTGTTGGTGTAGTTTCCACCAGAAAGGATCAGGCGACTGAGAAGAAAGAGTAATGTGGGTGTTTCCCTGTGGGGTCAGCAGCTTGGGGACCCCAGGAGGAGCATACGATAAAGGCTTAGACCCACAGGAGGAGCCCTCTATAAGAGGTGGCCAGCTGTACTGAGGGACTGGGGTACAGGATGAGAAGTCCCCTCCATGCCTGCCTGTGGGCCTTTACCTCCTCCTGTTCTTGATTCACACTGCAAAGCTGGACTGTCCCTCCCTACATACCTGGAGTCAGCCTGGGTTACCATGGTACATCCATCTCCCTCCTCGAAACTTCTCTACTGAGTCATTCCTGCTATGTCCTAAGGAGATTGTCCTGGTGTCCCTGGCTTCAGAGAAGTAGAGGTCCCTACCCAGGAAGAGGGGAAGGGGGCTTAAAAACTGTCAGGCGACCCACGCAGCTCTTACCAGCTTCTGGCACCATGCGCATCCAGGCCCCGACTGGACACAGTCCTGACAGTTGCTGACTTTGTACTTGGTGCACTCCTGGGACATGACTGAGGAGACAGACAGGCTGGATGAGGACCCTGCACCCACTCTGGCTGCTCTCAAGAGTGAGTGGGGAGGGGGGGTAGACGAGGCTCTGGGGAGGGTGTAGGCTAGTGTCTACAGCCTTATGTGATCTGGGAAGGGCTCTGAGTCGTCCCAGTGGGATTCAGAGCAGCACCCCTGAGGAAGTCAGACTCCGCCTCCTGTTATATGGGGATCAAAGACATCCATGCCTGAGACTGACTCCCAGAGGATGGTCCTTCCTCAGCCATCTGGGAACTTATGCCCAAGAGGACATGAGGTGGGCCTGCTGGGTGGGAATGTCATGTGTAGGGACAACATCATAGAACTCACCTGATCCCAGGTAGAGCAGTCCAGCTAGAGCGAGCAGCAGTGAGTGCCAGCCCAGCATGTCCTGTGGAGAGAAGGGCTGGGTGACTTCTGGCTGATCACCTGAAGACTTCCTTCTTGCTGGCCTCCTGTCCTGCTGCCACAGGGCATGAAAACCAGGCAGGGCCAGCACAGGTATCACTCAAAGTCCACAGGGTAACTGGCTCAGGTGGCCAGGTCCCTAGAAGAGCAGGCAGCCAGCCTCTGTGGGACTACCATAGGCATGCATGCATTCATGCATGCATGTGCACGCGCACACACACACACACACACACACACACACACGGGTGGGGGGAGGGAGGGAGGAGATGAAAAGAGAGCGAGACAGAGATAGAGACAGAGAGACGGAGAGAGATGCATGCCATACAGGCAGCCCCACTCCCCACCCCACAAGTGCAGTGGCTCACACTGTCGGGGCACAGCTGTAACACCTGTGTACTCCAAGTCCTTAACGAGCTTGGACCCCAGATCTGGTTGACCCAGATAGCAGAATTGGGCCCAGGTAGAGCCATGAACTTGGAGCACTTGTGGAACAGGGCTGAGCTGGCTCACAGAGACTCTCTCTGTCTCAAATACTCCTTGGAGCCTTGATTCTATTCTTGCCCAGGAGGAGATAGAGCTGGGGACCTTGTTGGAATCCCTGTCCCGGGCAGGGGAGAATCGGCTTCACAGAGCTCATCCATGGCTTTGACTACCCTACTGCTGGCTGCCTGTTGCCATGTTTCCAGAACCACAGCATCCTGTCCTGCTTATAATCCATGGCACTGAGGGCCTTGAACTAATAAGGGGCCCAGCTGGGGACTAGGCATGCTGAGAGGCCTGGGGTGTGACTTCCTTCCTCATGGCTGGGCACCGGCAGGACTGCCATTCTCCTAGATCTTTACTGGTATCCTCCTTCCCCTGCAAGGACCCAGAGAGGTCAGGACTCAGCCCCTGGGACCTATGATGTTCTGAGTGGTGTGGCCCCTGGGTCTGAGTTCCTAAGACATGAGGATCTGTGGCAGGCAGGCAGGAAGAGATACATGACCAGGGCCTGGGTTGTCAGAAACAAAAATCAGCATGCCTCCCCAAGCCATGACCAGCTCCTCTACAGGGCAAGGCTGAAGCCACTGAGGAAACCGAGTGAGGGTGGGGACAGGGTTGCCAGATCAGTGCTCTGAAGGTGGCTCTTAGTGCCTTGTATGGCCTCAGAGTACTGGGTATACCAACCAGCCTGTGGTCCTTGACATCACCATTGCTCCCTGAAGCCCAGAATCCAGGCTGAGGTCTATGATAGTCATGACACCCTGTAGAGTCACCCAGTTGGGGACCCTGTGGATACAGCCCTCATGTAGCCCCATTTCTGACCCTTTTAAAAGTGGCCTATGACCTCAGAAAGACTATCCTCAGGGCCCAGAATTGTTAAATGAAGCCCCACTTAAGGAAAAGCAAGACTTCCTCCCTCGCTTTCTGAGTTTAGCACACTGTAGCAAGGCAGAGAGGGGACTTGAAGCTACATGGGAGCCATCCCAGCTCTGAATATCTCTGTCTCCCGGTCCCAGGGCACCTAGCCCAAGCTGAGGCAGCTGCATTTGGTCCTGCTTCTGCATCTCATCCTAGAGTTCCTTGAACACTGCTAGGGGTGGCACACGTGTGTCCACCAACTCCCTTAACTAACCTGGGGCCTGGCACGTGTGACTGAGATCTGCATGCTGACACTGCAATCCAGTCAGCCTCAGGAAAGCCCCCTTTCTGAGGCCATGGCTGTTGTGGGTAGAGAGTGGGGAGAGTCCTTCCAGGGCACAGGTATGGTACTTCAGAGAGAGGCCATCACAGATGTCGCCCCCAAACAGCCACTATAGTCAGTATTCAAACTTGCTGGGGAAACTGGAGCTCCAAGCAGGAGCAGGATACAGGGTTGTGTCTCATACCTATGAGTGTGTTGACGGGCATGCACACAGAGATAGAGAGAGATAGAGATAGAGAGATAGAGAGAGAGAGAGAGAGAGAGAGAGAGAGAGAGAGTGTGTGTTCAACTTGGTTATAAGACCAACCCACAGACCACACTGCCCTGCCCTGACCTTGACCACAGGAAGTGGGTGGTGGCCAGTGTAGCCACCGCCTGTTCTTTGTTCCAGGTGCAAAGCTCTCAGGACAGAGAGCACTTGAGAGGAGCCATCTCCACCTGGGCCCCCTATGCCCCACAGAAGACACCAAACAATGACAATGGTGTGAGCCTAAGTCATCAGCTTGTGCAAGACCTCCTGACCCTGTCTTTATCTTCTCATCTCCTAGCCCTCCTTCTGAGGACCTTGCCACTGAAGAGCCATCAGTTGGCCCAGGTCAGGTGGCGCTTGCCCTTGGAAAGACAGGTTTGAGCGTTTGCATCTCAGTATGATCTCTTAGTGCCTAGCACAGCTGGTCCCTCTTCTCAGTCTGTGGGGAGGCCCCTAGTCACTGCAGCTGCCAGCCAGAACAAGAGTGAATAAGAGGGCCTGAGGTAGAAGCCCCACACTCCCACCCCATGGTTACTGAACAGCCCTGAGAAGGTCTCCTCTAGCTCCTGGCTTCACTGGAGCTCCTTAGGTCTTCCAGGTACCTTCACCAAGTCATGAGGTGAGACCTTACGCAGAGGCCTCCTGAGAAAGCCCTGCCCCAGTAGCTATTAGAACTCTTCATCACAGCCACCCTCTATCTCCACCCTCTGCTCAGCAAGTGCTAGCCCAACCCAGGAAGTGGTGGCTATCCGCAGGCCTTCACATTGTGAGGCCTGAGTTGTTGGCCTTCCCTGAAGATTCCCTTGGGGACTATGGCTTCACACGAAGGGGTAGATGAGGCCATGGTGTTTGCACCTGGGTTCTGTGACAGGAAAGTATCTACCTCATACATGTCCCCATGAGAAATGAAATGCCCATGGCAAAGGAGGAAACAAGAAACAAAAGGCAATTTGGGCAGGGTGTGGTGACCTATAACTGTAATCCCAGCGCTTGAGAGGTGAAGGGGAGACGACCAGGAGTTCAAAGTCATCCTCAGCTACATAGTGAGTTCAAGGACAACTGGAGGTGAATGAAACCCTGACCGCCTCCCGCCCCCCCCCCCAAAGAGTGGGTGGTGATGTAAAAAAAAAGCCAGCTGAGGGGGCAAGTCTTATAAGAGGCTGGTGGTGGGTGGCTTCCTGTCCCTAGTCAGAGCACATGAGGTACCTGACTGACTGAGAGCAACACTGGGAATCAAGCAGTTGAACACTGACAGAGCCCCAGGGTAGTTTGCAGGGAGAATAGATGGAGTCCTAGGACTGCCCTTTTCTGAGGAAAACAAAAATAAAGGCACGTGACCATCAGAGATGATCATAGCCCAGCCTTGAACTTTTTCACTGAAGTCCAGTGTCAAGATGGAGTCACTTCTGCCCTTACACACTCACAAAAGAACTGGGGGCAGATGGGCTCAGGGTGCGGGAACAGGGTTCTGGGATCCAGGAGCTCCGGGCAGAGGACAAGGGGCTTGTAGAAACAGAGGGAACAGCTGATTTGAGGACACAGAGCTCCGGGCAAACACAGGGAACAAGGGATGTTCTAGTTCCCTTTTTGTTGCTGTGATAAAACACTGACCACAGGCAAGTTAGGGGAGGAAAGAGTTTCTTTCAGCTTATAGGTTACAGTCATCACTGAGGGAAGTTAGGGCAGGAACTCAAGCAGAAACTTGAAGTAGAAACGATGGAGGAACCCTGGTTAGAGGCTCCCACTCCTACAGGCTTATGCTTAGCTGGCTTTCTCTGTAGCCCAGGACCACGTGCACTGAGAATGGTGCTGTCCCACGGTGGTGTGGGCTCTCCTACATAGATTAATCATCCAGACATCTCCCCGCAAACATACCCACAGGAGAATCTGATCCAGGAAGTTCCTCAATCGACTTAATGCTTTGTAAAAGTGACAAAGCTAATTAGGACAAGGGGCACACAGGAACAGATGGAGTAGCTGGGTTCTGGAATACTGCATCTGGAGTCCTAGAGCTCCAGGCAGACTTGGAACAAGAGGCCAGAAGGTCGGAGGGAGGGGTGAGTATGGAGGATACTGGTCCTATAGACTCTCAGAAACCCTCCTAGAACCTGCAAAGGAAATTTCATAAGTGACTGAGAAACATGGTTGCATGGTGCTTATTAATGATGGAGTCCACAGATACCAAAAGCTGCAGCGACTGACCAACTAGGATTAAGTGGGACTCACTTCTAAAGCTGTTTAAGAACACAACAATAGCTGGGCATTGGTGGCACATGCCTTAAATCCCAGCACCTGGGAGGCAGAGGCAGGCGGATCTCTGTGAGTTCGAGACCAGCCTGGTCTACAAGAGCTAGTTCCAGGATAGGCTCCAAAGCCACAGAGAAACCCTGTCTCAAAAAACAAAAACAAAACAAAACAAAGAACACAACAATAAGCTAGGCATAGTGGAACAAACATTTAATTCCAGCATTGAGGAGGCAGAATAGGTGGATCTCTGCAAGTTTGAGACCACCCTGATCTACACAGTGAATTCCAGGACAGCCAGAGCTACATAGTGAGACCCTATCTCAAAAGATAGATAGATAGATAGATAGATAGATAGATAGATAGATAGATAGATTGATAGAGCAATAAAAAGTCCCAAGTCAGAGGGAGACTACAAACATCCTTGCAGGCATGTTAGAACAGGAGAGGCCTCCTGCTGTGAGGTTTCCCCTCTAACAGAACCTGAGAAATTAAGGGTAGGTGAGCATCTCCGAGGAGCATGGACCACAAATAGGCCATTCAACAGGCAGAACACAGATGCAGAGGGGCATGGGATACCCATCAAAACACGGGCATTTCTGGAGTAGATTTCCAACAGAAGATGGCTTTACCATTTTAATACACACAGCTCCCGCCCTGTGGAATCTGCCTGCAGCAGCATTGTAGTATGGATAGCAGCTGGGGTAACTCATTCTCATGGTGAAAGTGAACGGACGGGAAAAAGGAAAAGCCGTGGACCAAAATGTCCCGTGGGTAGCATCACAGAGGTGCCCTCAGTTTCCTCCATATTCTGTCTATATTTTCCAACTTTATGTAGTAATTGTGCACGGTGACACCCTAAAAGCTCTGGTGGACGCACTATGTGAAATTGCTTCTTGAGATCCCAAAAGCTATTGGTGTTTCTGCCCCTACTGCCCAACGTTCCTGAGGAGAGTTCCAACGTGACGGTGGGAAGAACGGAAACGGTGAGCTCTGACCTCACACTGGTATGGGAACCTGTTCACCAGTCCTTCCTTTTTCATTGCTTCACCCACTCATTTTCTCAGTCACTCATCCAGCAAGGATTTGCTGGTCTCTTCTGGGACAGGGACCGGGGCATCCGGGCTGTTCTTAGACATCCTTGGACTATCCTGCTCTTTGTAGTTCCTGCCCTGCCTCACAACCTCCACCTACTTTCCAAATGTTCCAGAGCTCCCGCCACTGCAAACAGCGGCACAGGGCACAGTTGATGGCTTCCCCTACGGCTCAGATAAGCATCCTTAGACCCGGGAGCTCAGGGAGCTCTCTTACCCACTGCTCAGACAAGAGGTCTTTGGCCCCAGAAGCTTCCAAAGCAGCAACGTTGGGGACCTCAAAGCCCCTGCGTCTCTCACTGGCCAGATTTGAGCTTCACAGAGACCTGGCGTGCCCATGTCCATATCTCTTGCCCACCTGTTGCAATGAATCACTGGCAGAAGTGCCTGCTTTATAGAGACAGCAGGGCTCAGCAGCCACCCAGCCACCTGGCACACCTGGCACAGCTGGGCCACCTGTCTCAGCTTGGCTGCCGCTTCCCACTGTTGAAGTGTCACAGAGACCCCTCCACAGGGCCTGGGGTTCACTCATGCACATGGGATCTGGGAGGGAACTAGCTCTCCTATTTGAAGTCCCATTTATGCAAAAGAGAATGGAGATAGCCAGCACTGGGCTGGCTGCCGGAGGGCATCTCTTGAATACCACCCAGGGGTGCCCAGCATCCAGGCAGAGGGCAACCTGAGCTGGGTTTTCTCAGAGGCTTTAGTTGTAACCTCTGGATGACTGAGGACACTTGGAAACATTTGGGAGCCTTGGCTGACACAGCTTCAGGCATGACTGAGACTCATGGCCAAAAGAGGAGGGATATGAAGGTAGCGGCTGACCCAGGACCTGCTCCTCTCCACAGGGCCACCCCTTCGGGGGCTCCATGCAACCCCACCCTCCCTACAGCCCTGCCACCTGCAGAGGGCCATTTGTGCCTGAGTGACAAAGCTGGAGCTAGTGGGAGCCCCAGCTGTCTGTACCACTCCATACTCCGGGGAATAAATTTTGAGTCATTGTTGACTGCAGACAGTTAGAGTTTGCAGAGCCTGGCAGCCCAGCCCTCTCATTTTAGAGTCCAGCAGCCTGCTCATCCCACACCCGTTCTACACAGGGAGCAAATGATTCCTTCCAAGCCCTATATGGAAGATAGCCCCTGTGCAGGAACTTCCTGCAGAGGGCGATGGTATGGCTCTTACACACCCACAAGCCCAGAGTGACAACAATTCACCCCAGCATAATGCATGCCTTTGACAAGACTGTATCCACATACTTCAGCAGAGAAAAACAGAACTATTGGAGAAGGGTGGAGTAGGAAGCTTGGGCCTCTGCAGCCTCAAATAACCCTTCTGACTTGTTTCTTGTTCATTTTACTCCTGCTTTGGCAGAGGTCCCTGGGCCCGACTCACACTTATGGCAGACGTCAACCATCACTTCTCGGTTCCTCCACTGCTGGATGTGGAAAGGCTGTCTGCTACCTGAGACCTGACCTCATGGAATCCACCTCACAGAGTCAGCCAGCCCCTCAGCAGTTATAGACCTCCCACCCCCACCCCAGAGGCCAGTCTCATAGGGCTGGGCCTCATAGCATCCATCCTGCCCCTGTCTGGGATGTGGCCCTGTGGTCCCCAGCCCCAGGCCTTTGTCATTACTGTGTGGGATTGTTAGGCAGAGGACTTCCTCATTGGTTGGTATGCTGTGGGCTAGGCTGGGCCTTTGTTCAATAGCCTGGGTCCCAGAGACTTGCGGGGCAGTCTGAGAAGTCCTTTCCTCAAACACAAAAATCTCAAGTTCCTCCATTGTAAGGCAGATGGGCAACAAGGGACATCTCAGCAGCTCTTTCTCCTGCTTGTTGCCTTCAATCTGACAATCCATCTTCACGACCACAGGCCACAGGCATCTATTTCCATTTGTGGTAGGTAGGTGACAGTACATGCCCCCTTACCCTTCCCTACAGCTCACCCCAGTCACCACCCCCTCATCATAGCTACCAGGCATCCAGGCACCATCACAGTCAGGGGATCAACAGGGTCCTTTGCTTGCTGACCCTCATCCAGTTACAGGAGTTCCCAGAACTTCTGTGACTTTCCCCGAGAGTGGCACCACACCTCCCTCCAATGGACATCAGTCAGGAGGGTCTGAGTACACAGAAGCCACATGTAAAAGGTCTCAAGACCCTTTCCTGCTAGACGCTCCAAGCGAGGGACACAGAAAGGCCACCAGAGCCCGTTCCAGGGCTGGAGAAATGACGAGAAATGCTATGGGAAAAGCCCAGCTCTGAGGTGTTTCCTATAAGAGCTACCTGAACACAGGAACCCTGCACTCACCGCTCCTGGTTCTTGGAGGCCTCGGCTCAGTGAGTCTGGTTGACTGGCGATGTCTTTGCCTGCTCCTTGCCAGCTGGCTCTGTGGTGGTGTCTAGAGAACACAGCCACTGAGGCCCCAGCCTGACACTTCCTGTTGTAAGTCAGCACCCAGGAGGAAGTAGGGCGATACACTGCTTCTTGGCCCACATGTGGGTTTCACCCCAGCCCCTTTACTGTGTGGGGAGTTAGGGAAGAGACAGAGAGAGAGAGAGAGAGAGAGAGAGAGAGAGGGAGAGAGAGAGAGAGAGAGAGAGACCTGCAGGTGATGACTAGCTGTTGAAACAAGAGAGGAGGGGGGCTCCTGTTGGGGGTAGCAGTCACCAATGGCATTGGGGGGCTCTCTAGCATGTCAAGAAGAGGTAGGGACTCAGGGACCAGCGAGCAGAGGCTGACTTCATTCTGAGAGAGGGACCCAGCTACAAGTCAACAGGCTGAGGCAGTAGCCCTCTGAAGGAAGCAGGTGAGCGGGATGAAGGAGGCTGGGGGAAGGTTCCTGGGCAGAAAAATGGGGTACGGAGGTACGTGTAGGCACTCAATCACAAAGTCCAGGGTGGACAAAACCCCGCATGACAACTTGCAAGACCAGAGGGGGCAGAAAGAGAGACTGGGAGTTAGAACCTTTTAACCTAAGTTTGGAGATGTCAGCCATGTTGAGAAATCATTGTTAACTTTTTTCAGTGACGATGTTTTGTGGTTACTTCTTCTCACTGTCTCCATCTTTAGAGTTAGATGCTGAAATGTTTGCAGATGATATAATGCAGCGTTTCAGATTTTCATCCTTGTAATTGAAGGAGGAGTTGGAGACAGGTATGAATACATGACTGACCATAAGTTGACCACAGCGAAAGTGGTGATGGATGAAGACCTAGGTGTTAATATACTAGTCTTTCTGCCTGTGATGTATTTGGTAGAATTTTTAAAGCTATATTTACATGAGGGTAGAGCTGTTAAATGGGGACGGTTTCAGTTTTGCAGGGTGTCCTGGGGATGATGGTTGTGAGGGTTACAAGGAGATGAAGTTAACACCCCTGTCTATTATGCACATTTTCTCACGGCTGAAAAAAATGTGCGAAAGATGGTATCAGATAAACTGTTAAAAAGAACAGCGTTTGTTGGAAAACAGGTGTTCACACTTGTACGACCAGCGTTTAGGAGGCTGAGGCAGAAGGGCTGCTGTGAATTCAAGACTAGTCAGGAAATGCCGTAAGATCCCATCACAAAAAGGATGAAGACTAAAAATATACTTGTAAAAAATACTAACAAACAGCACCTAGAAATATCAGAAAGGCCTAATCCAGAGGCCAGAGAGACATCTCAGAGGGTAAAGGGTTTGCTGCACAAGGATGAGGACCTGAGTTCTAATCCCCAGAAGTCACATGTAAAGCTGGTATGGTTGTGCCTGTCTCTAATCCTAGAGCTGAGGATGTAGACAATGGATCACTGGTTTGCCAGCATAGCTAAAGAGACCCTGTCTCAAAAAAATAAGATAGAGGGCCATTGAGGAAGACACCAGAGACCAACCTCTGGCTTCCATGGGAACACCCATGCATGCATGAGCATGCTCTCTCACAAACATGCAAACACGGACACACTTCACACCGCACACAGAGATGCCAAGCTTTCAAAATACACAAAACAGAAACTGACACATGAGCAGACTGATGGAGCCGCAGACCTGCAGGCCTCTTCTTTAGTGTGGTGTCAGTAGCTGTTCTCATCCCTGAAACCAAACACCTGACAAGGAGAAATTAAAGAGAGGGAGGATTCATTCTGACTCATGGGGGATCCAGCCATCCTGGTGGGGGAGGGTTTGGGGCCAGGGCAGGCTCCTGTCTGGGGTGTGTGTGGGGCAGGTAAGGGCAGAGTTCTTGTTCTCATCATGGCAGATCAGAAAGTGAATGGGAATGTACTCTCTGCGAGCTCAACTTTCCCTTTCCTAAAGGGGGCTTATTTTATTTTAAATCAAATTTTATTTTATTTTAAATGTTATTTATTTATTTATTTATTTATTTTGTTGTTGTTTCGAGATGTGATCTTTCTATTTAGTCATGGCTGTCCTGGAACTCTCTATGTAGATCAGGCTGGCCCCAAACTCACAGACATCCACCTGCCTCCACCTCCAAAGTGCTGGGATTAAAGGTGTGTGCCACCATGCCCAGCTTTTTTAAAAATGTGTTTGTGTGGATGTCTGTGTTTGGGTGTACCTGGAGGTTGGAAGAAGGTGTTGGACTCTACCTCAGCCCATGGGATGGTATGCTCACCTTCAAGAAGGGTTTTTCAGTTAATCCTCTCTAGAAAAGCCTTTACAGAAGCACCCAAAGAACTGTTTCACTAATTCTCTGGGTGTTTCTTAATCCTATCTAGATAATATCAAAATTAGCCATCGTAAGTGTAATTCAGAAACAGACAGGTCAAATAGAGTGGAAATTGTGCTGTGAAATGTTTGAAGGAATATTCTCTCTAACTTGCACACAACAATGTTAAGACATTTTCGATCACTTGTAGAGCCACAAAGCAAGTCTCAGTGTAGTCCAAGAAGCAGAAATATCAAGGACGTCTAAGTTAACTACTAAGGAAGGCCATGAAAAGAGAAGCCCAGAACCCTGCCAAGCTGGAGATGAATCCAACAGAGTGAGCAACACAGCGCACCTACACGGTGGACTAACAATGGGATTGCAACACTGGTCACATGGTGCATTGAAAAGCTGTAAGCGGCTGGGGAGAGGGCTTAGCGGTTAAGAGCTCTGTCTGCTCTTGCAGAGGACAGGAGTTTGGATCTTCACACCCACACCAGGCAGCTGGAACTCCAGCTGCAGAGGATCTAAGGCCCTTTTCTGGATTCCTCGAGCACATACACACTTGTGTGCGTATGCACACACAAGACTCAGAAAAATAAAAAAAAGCACAATGGTGAGAGTCTTCTCAAAGGCAAATTTCACAGCAAATAGGAGAAATAGGCCCACTTTATGCAAATGATCTGATCATATGTTTCTTGAAAGGAAGTGTACAAATAGCCAACAAATATGGAAAAATATTAACCATCCCTAGGTCATGGGGGAAATGCAAATCAGAGCCACAGGAGAGGTCCTCTGGCCCCAGCAGAGTGGCTATTACAGGGCAAAGAAAGGCAGATACGGGGGGAGTTTGGAGCGGGGGACCCACCTAGGAACTTCTGGTAGGGACGCTGATTAGCATGTCCAGTGTGGAGAGCCAGATGGAACTTCCTTAAAAACCCACAAATAGAAGTACCATCTGAGCTGATACTCACTGGGTAGATATCTCAGTGACAGGAAATCAGTGTGCTGAGGAGACATCTGCACCATCCATGAGAACCAAAAAGCAGAGTCAAAATTGGAGTCCATTGATGGATAGATGGATTAAAAAAAAAACATGGCACATATTCATGCTGGAATATTACTCAGTCACAAAAAATATGATCCTGCCATTTACAGGAACACTGATGAGGATAGAGATTATTATGTTAAGTGAACACACACACACACACACACACACACACACACACACACACACACACACAGAGATGCAGGTAGACTAAGAAGGAAAGGACGGGAAGGGTTCACTTACGAGTCAAGGGAAATGAGACTGGCGTGCCGAACTGCACAGAGTTGAGGGCAAGGACGCTTGGCAAGTGCGGAGGACTGGGAGGCCCTGAGTAATCCAAGTTCCTGACAGATGAGGGCTTAAAGAATGGGGAAGCCTGTAGTGGATGGAGACAGAGTTGGGGAAGGAGCCCATTGGGGCAAAGCTGGGGACCTGCAGTCCCTGGATGGGGTTAGAGTGTTCAACTTGACTTTGAGAACCAAGTATGGATGGCTAGGTAGGATTGCCGGGAAGAGTACGGGAAGAGTACTGGTAGGGCCAGAGAAGATTCTGACGGGAAAGCAGGGGAGACAAGCTCAGTTTTGGTGTGTGTGTGTGTGTGTGTGTGTGTGTGTGTGTGTGTGTGTGTATGCACGCATATTCGCTTGCTTCTTCCTTTCCCCTTTATCTCCCTTCCCCCGCCCTCCCTCTGTCTTCCCACAGAGTTTCAGTGCAGGGATACATCAGGATAGGCCAGTACCTGGAGACCAATGTTATCTAACTTTCCTTTCATAGACCCTGTACAAAACTTACCTGTATATGTGATATGCAGCCTGCTCTCAAAGCTGGAAATCAAAGCCCATTCACACTCCCCTATGTGAAAGTCTGGTAAGTACAGGAAACAAATCATCTAAAACATCAGACATGTCCATGCCTAGAGAAGAACACAGTGTGGGCAGAGCAGGAAGCTACCAGCCTCTCACTTCACAATGAGAAAGTAGAGGCCAGAGATGATCAGTTGGGCACCATGCTCAAGCAGTTAGTGGGCAAGCCACTGAGCTTTTGGTTGTATTTGGTCCAAGTTGAGAAGGCGATATGGCTCCAGAGAGCAAGATCCTGCTTCCATCTTAAAGATGTGATAAGATGCAGCACGCTCTCTTTACCATTCCTGAACTACTCCCACCAGGAGCCAGGCCCTGAGGTGGTAGGGGTGGGCAGGGCTGGAGTTAGATTCTGGGAGCTGGCTTCCCCTTTTGTAGGCCCAGAAGTTCCATCTGTGTCACTTTCACCCACACTAAGCTCATCAGGGGTGGGTAAGGGCTCTCCTTAGTACAGAGAGCAAGCAATGGGCCCTATAGAATACGGACTTGTGTTAAGAGACAGGCAGGTCAGCAGCAGGTCATGACACAGTGAGTGGGAACCCAGAGTACAATCCAGGCCTGGTGGGAGAGAGTTAACAGGAAACAAGGAAGAGTGACAGGCTATACAGTGCTTGCCTAGCATCAATGGAGCCTTAGATTCAACCCCCAGCATTGCACCAGGAATAGTGTTACACACCTGTAATGCCATGATTTGGAAGATGAAGGCACAAAGATCAGAAGTTAAAGACTATCCTTAGCTATATCAGATTCCTATTTAAACAAACAAACAACAACAAAACAATCTGGTGGTGGCGGCCCACACCTTTAGTCCCAGCATTCTTGAAGCAGAAGCAGGGATCTCTGTGAGTTTGAGGCCAGCCTGGTCTATAGATTGAGTTCTAGGACAGCCAGGGCTGCACAGAGAAACTCTGTCTCAAAAGAAACAAACAAGACAGAAAGAAGAGGCTGTGAGGACTCAGAAGACAGGGAGTGTGCTATGTGCCATTCTTTTCTCTGCTCATCCAAGCACTGCCAAGTGCTCCCCAGGCAGGCTTCAATCAATAGTTACCACTGTGAAGCTGGTGACAGCAGGATTCTGGGGAGTGGTGTTGCACTTGACAGTGAAGGGATGCTGATAGGTCCCTGAGGGATGGGACCAGCAAGGACCAGCCTGCCCACACTGGGGCCCAGTGCCAGCAGAGAGAGAAGGCAGGAGGAACTGAGGCAGGGTGCACTTTGTCCTTTTAATACACACAGGGAGTATGCTCGGAAGCTGCTCAGACTGCCCCCAGCCCTGAGCCTCCGTGTCCCTCCCAGCTGACCTGTTCAAGTTTCCCTCTGGCCCAACTCTTTTTTTTTTTTTAATGCCCTGCCCCCATCTTTGTCTCTTCCTTTTTGACTCCTTTCCCTCCAGAGACTTCCTTTTGCAGCATAGATTTAGCGCTGGCCACCTCTGTGGTGAACCAGGGGCGGGTTGGAGGTGGAGCTGGCAGAGGAGGTGGTGAGAGGAGGCGGCCAGCAAGAGCTGCTGTGGGGGAGATGCACAGGAAACCTGCGGGCAACATGCAGTGCTCTGGGCTCCATCTTACTCGGTCCTTCTGAACCACACCAGCAGGCACAAGGGTATCCCAGCATCCCAGAGCTGGGTAGCCAGGTAGGAGCGCAGGAAGGGAGAAAGAAGCAGGGCTGTACCCATGCCCTCCCGGTCCTGACCACAATGGCTCCTCACCCAACCACTTCCCCCAAGACAGACTCTCCTTTGTCTTCCTCTTTGTGGGAAGGACCCAAAGAAGCCAAATTCTTACTTTCCTGACTTACCAAAAGATGCCACAGTATTCAAGAGGGGCAGGACTCTGGCCCACATGGGACTGTTAGAACCAAATTCACTTCCTAGTCCTCCTCAGGCAGACTGATCTATAGGCTGGACTATGTGGACATTATTCTGAGAATTGTTTTGCAGACCTTCCTGAGGGTGGGGAAATGTGGCTCTGAGTCAGAAGAGGTTGAGCAAAGTAAAAGTTAAGCAAGTATCAACTCTAGAAGAAAGCCAGAAAGTTGTACACAAAGTAAAAAATAAAAAAGAATTGATTAAAAACTAAACTGTAATACAGGACTATGTGGGACAGAGGGAATAGGGAGGGACTAATATTTTCATTACCAAAATATGAAGGTAAAAATACCTTTCCATCAATCCAATCCCCTCCACTCCAAGGCCATGCTGACTTGTCTGTGGTACTGTCAGTTCATGGTGAAGGTCATATGGGAGGCAACGAGCCCCAACCCAGGCCCCACCTGGGTTAGACCTCTGCTTGCCCTTTGTTACTTCTCTTTCCAGTTCTTACCACACCACCATTTCCTGCTCAGTGTGTGGTTTCCACTAATGTCGGGACAAAGCTACTGACATCCTCAGGAGAGTGTTGGCAGAAGGTCTGGGCTGCATTCATCCAAGCAAACGTGTTCTCACCCTGACGTCTGCAATCATGTTTCTTTAGGCCCTTTCTCTGCTCTTCTCTGACTGTTTGGGAGTCACACTGGCTGAGGTAGCAACAGGGCACACAGCACGACCTCCAGGCAGCGGTCCGACCCTCAAGATTCTCCGTGCCGCCGGCAGTGGTGGCGCACACCTTTAAACCCAGCACTTGGGAGGCAGAGGCAGGCAGATCTCTGTGAGTTGGAGACCAGCCTGGTCTATAAGAGCTAGTTCCAGGACAGCCTCCAAAACCACAGAGAAACCCTGTCTCGAACCCCGCCCCACCAAAAAAAAAACCCCAATTTCTCCATGCCTTTCCTCCTCTAAGCCTCAGTTTCCCTTAATTGCCAGTGTTTAAGGAGAACTGGGGGCATGTGACAGGGTCCTGCAGAAGTCCTGGCTCACAGAAGATGCTCAGTACATGTGAGGGGACGGGGGTAGCTCAGGGGGTAGAGTGTGTGCTTAGGGATGCATGAGCTCCTGGGTTCCATGAGTGTATGTATAGACGGGTTCACTGTGTGTGCGCGTATGCACAGATGAAATTCAGCTCTAGTGATCAGCCATTGTGGAGTCTGATGAAATCACCTTTGATTTTTGTTTGTGGAGTGGGGAGTCTTCATCTGAACTTTAACAAAATCATTACTCTTTGTGTAATATATTTTAAATTAAAATAATTGCATCATTTCCTTCCCCCAATCCCTGCCATGCTATTCCTCATCTTCCCTCTTAAACTGATAGCCTCTTTTTATTATTGCTTTATATATGTATATATGCACAGATATAGATAAATGTATATGTAAAGAGAAGATTCTTTGGTGAAGGGTATAAGGGTATACCCACACTTATTTGTGGGTATAAGGTAAGTTTTAGAGTGTAGGAAGGAGGGCTGGGAGGTGGTGGTACACACCTTTAATCCCAGCACTTGGCAGAGGCAGAGGCAGAGGCAGAGGCAGAGGCAGAGGCAGAGGCAGAGAGGCAGAGGCAGAGAGGCAGAGGCCAGAGGCAGAGGCAGAGGCAGAGGCAGAGGCAGAGGCAGAGGAGAGGCAGAGGCAGAGGCAGAGGCAGAGGCAGCAGAGGCAGAGAGGCAGAGGCAGAGCAGAGCAGAGGCAGAGGCAGAGAGAGGCAGAGGCAGAGAGGCAGAGAGGCAGAGGAGGCAGAGGCAGAGAGGCAGAGGCAGAGGCAGAGGCAGAGGCAGAGCAGAGGCAGAGGCAGAGGCAGAGGCAGAGGCAGAGGCAGAGCAGAGGCAGAGAGGCAGAGGCAGAGGCAGAGAGGCAGAGGCAGAGGCAGAGGCAGCAGAGGCAGAGGCAGAGAGGCAGAGAGGCAGAGGCAGAGAGGCAGAGAGGCAGAGGCAGAGGCAGAGGCAGAGAGGCAGAGAGGCAGAGAGGCAGAGAGGCAGAGAGGCAGAGGCAGAGGCAGAGAGGCAGAGGAGAGGCAGAGGCAGAGGCAGAGAGGCAGAGGCAGAGGCAGAGAGGCAGAGAGGAGAGGCAGAGAGGCAGAGAGGCAGAGAGGCAGAGAGAGGCAGAGAGGCAGAGGCAGAGGCAGAGAGGCAGAGGCAGAGGCAGAGGCAGAGGCAGAGGCAGAGGCAGAGGCAGGCAGATCTCTGTGAGTTCGAGACTAGCCTAGTCTACAAGAGCTACTTCCAGGACAGGCTCCAAAGATACACAAGGAAACCCTGTCTCGCAAAAACCAATTAAAAAAAAGAGAGAATGTAGGAAGGAATTATGTTGGTCTAGCTGCTTCTCTTTTAATCTGTGCCATCACTAGCCCCCTGGGTCATTTGTTAGGTTTTGTCTGAACTTACACAGACATTTCTTTCTAATTTTTCGGATTCTGTGTGAGCCTCTTTAACTGTAATGGAAGGAATCAAATTATTCTACCCTTCTCTCTGGGAGTGTGGAGTGGTCAGATCTTGGCCTTCCCCAAGAGAAGAGGGCAAGATGAGGGCAATGTGAGGGGAGACCTGGAGTCTGGAGGCTTTGACCAGGGAGGCATCGTCCCTCACTGTCTCCAAAGAAGGGTCAGCTTGGGAGATGGTACAATGAACATCATAGAGAGACTGTTCTTCACATCATCCCTGCTCTGGACACCAGGGAGGCCGATGGAATTCAGCCCATGCTCGCACCATGCCCTGCTCTAGGCTTCTGTCAAATCTAGTTCATGTCTCTGAACTCACGGGTATTGCCCCTGAGCCTATCCCCGGCCCGCCACACCTTTCATCAGTGAATTCCACCCCCACTTCGATGTGTTTCCTTTCATGCCTCTGGGTAGTGTTAGGCAGTAGAAGAGGGACTGACCAACAGGCCCCCTTGAAATAGGGCATAAAGAACAGTAGGTGAGCTGGGTGTGGTGGCGCATGCCTTTAATCCCAGCACTCTGGAGGCAGAGACAGGTGGATCTCTGAGTTCAAAGCCAGCCTGGTCCATATAGTGTGTTCCAGGGCTACACAGAGAGACTCTTGTCTCAAACAATCCAAAAACAAACAACAAAAACAAACAAAAACCAACAAGTAAACAGATTGGTGGTAGTGGTCTCTCTGGCTGGGCCAGCTTAGGGCTCAGAAACAGAATAAGAACAATGGCAGTGTTGACTAGTTGTCAAGACCTAAAGATAGCAGCAGTGGTGGTGGCATTTGACTCTGCATCGAGGAGCCAGCCAGGGCTCCCGGAGGATTATCTGGGTTATAGGATCCAAGAAATGTCAACTTTTTAGCTGACTCTTTTTCAATTTGTTTATGATAACTGTGTATTCATTTTATAATAAGTAAGGGGGTTGTTATAAATCAACTTCATTGAAGCACTCAGGCCCTGGAAACCAGCCCTACCTACTCAGTGGGCTGACCCAATGGGAAGAGAAAGAGTTGGAAGGATGGGCCCAGCCCTGCAATCGACCCTTGAGGGCAAGGGTATCAGGGCTCTCTGCTGGGGGACTCCCAGGTTCCCTGTGTCCTCAGCACTCAGCACTTCACTGAAATTGTGACATGGTTCTTCCCCTGGCCCACTTCCTCTGAACCACCCTGGGTGCTACCAACGGGTTTCTCACAGGATAGGCAGGGACACACACCCTGGAACAGCTGCTAACCCCTGCTCCCCTGGAGTGTAGATGTGTGGGGTTGGCTCAGTCTCAGGAGCCAACTGTTGGTGGAGGACCCCAGGTTGCAGGAACATCCCAGTTATGGAGATAACCTGACCACAAGCAGCACAGAAGACACAGTCAGAAGCCAAGGTCACTAGGACAGAAGTAACACCTACCCAGACTTCCTCTCTGAGTCCACAGCGCTGGGCCCCTTCCTAATTACCCCGGGTCCACAGAATCCGCAGCATCAGTACACCAGCACAGCAAAATGACACCCAAACCCGCCCTTTCTCAGCTCTCCTCTGAGTGCCACACTTCAGGGAACTGCTGGGAAGTGGCTCTGCATTTTTTGCAAGTTGACCAAGGTGGTTGGTAGGACTTAGTCCTTGATGCTCAGCAAACCCTCCCTCCCCAGGAAGGTGTGAAGGAGAGGGGACCACTTCCCTGCCCCATTGCCTAGAGCAGCTGGCCAAGCACGCAGAGCCAGGCTTAGGACTCTGCCCTGCAAGTTCAGTCCTGGGCCTCAGAAGTGCTGAGCGTTTCTGTGCCAGCCCTGAGCTTGGGTACGTGCCCTTCACAAAGCAAACACCCTATCGGGCCACGAGCCTCTTTTCCTCCCAGCCCTGGGAATCTATGAGCTCTAGCTACAAGCTTCCAGCAGGCAATTCCTTCCTCTTGCTTTACTCTTAGTTCAGAAGCACCCTATCCTACCCCCACCTCCTCATTGTAGAAACAGGGAAACTGAGGCTTGGGAAGCTCAGGCTTTGACCAAGTTACCTGAGGCAAAAGCAGACTGGGTTGGGAGGCTCAAGGGGGCCCTTCTTGCTGAGACAAGCCGGACAGAGGTTGCAGAGGGCAGTGGGACTTACAGTCATGACAACTAGTATTTAACAAGCTGACCCACCAGACATTGTTGGAGAGTCCATTGTTGGCAAAGCTGACTCACCAGGTGTAATTAGGGACCCCACTTGGCAAATGGGGGCAAATGGCCATGGGATTATTGATTGTGAATGACTGGTTGTTTTCTGTCCATAATTTTCTCAGGTAACACAGCTATGCCTCCCTAATAAGAACAGCTGTGGAATTCTTTTCACAGGTCCTTTGGTGGTGTGTTTTATACTTGGGCACACACATAGCTATGGATGGTCAGAAGATGATTTTCTACTTAAATTGTGTAATATTGATTGACAGAAACAGTACTAGGATGTTTTACATACTCAGACTGACACAATTTTCTTAGTTACAAAGACAACTAACTTCAGACTTCAGAAAAAATTCAAAGCAGTGTGGTTGCCCCTGCAGACAATGTCTGGTTGCCCCTAGAGACAAATACACAAGGTCATTTCCCCAGGTGTTGTTTACTGACTGAAAGTCAGAGCTTGAACCAACTTTAGTCTGCACTTAATCCCAGTCTCAAGGTCAAGCTAACTGTTATTGTTAAGTCTTGATTTCCAATGTTATTTTCTGTCTGGGAACCCTCACCGACTTAGATTTTCGTTCATGGGTCATTGTGACACTTCCAGCCTGAGAGAAACTATGTGACTTAACTTAGGTTTTGAGTTTGGGTAGGGCCCTGTAAAAAAACCTGTAATTGTCCAGAGTTTGGCTATGAGTAGGAAAAGACAGCACAGAAGAAGCAGAAGACAGAGAAGGACCGTGAGAAGGCAGAGTGAGAGGTAGAAGACCAGAGACAGCAGACAGCAGCAGCGATGCTGAGGAAGAAAGATAGCAGAAAAGGCGGGGCAGAAAGAGAGAGGAGAGAGCAAAAAGAAGGATGTAGAACTAATTCGGGAGAAGCTATTGAACAGAGCATTGGGAGGAGGTACAGAGCTAATTAAGAAACTGAAAAAGAGCAGGGGAGATTTTTCAGAGAGGATTTTTCAAGATAAAGTTGCCACCAGAAAGTGTCTGTGTTTAATTTTTTTACCCCCAGATAAAAAAGGTGTAACTATTAGATAAGAACTTTTCCTAACCTAGCGCCACATTCGAGGATTTTTTTCAAATACCCTGGTGCTGTCTGGCAGACCCCAATAATCAGCTTTAAAAGGTGACTTGGATTCAGGCAGGGGGGCTGGGGATGGACCGGGGAGAGCTGATCTGGACCCAGGGTACTCCGCTGATTGCTGCTGGCCAGGCAGCTGTGTGTCCCAGGCCAGGCGCTATGGTGCAGTGTTTCCCCAGTAGCTGTACCAGTGGATGGGCCTGCAGGCGGTGGTTCACACGCAGCCCCAGCCTCCAGCTCGGGATAGCAGGGTGAACCTGGAGCTTGGTCGTGGTACCGAGCCTGAAGGGCGGGGTTGGCCAGAAACAACAGTGCAGTCCTTTATCTATTCCGAAATCCAGTTTGGCAGGAGCCAGGTCGGCGGGACACGAGCGCCCTCAAGTGACAGGAAAAGGAGTCCGAAGAATTAATTAGCGCCCTCTCTCTCGTAGGCTCGCGCACTCCCACGCCCGGGAACCGGCCCTTAGCAGCTCATCCTCCCCGGAGGACAGCCCAGGACGCCGTCTACCGTAGAAAGAAGCAAGGACGAGGGCGGAAGGCCACTCCCCTGGCTGCGCCTGGGCCAGCTTTCCTTCGGCCGCACCATCAGCCTGTGTTACAGGCGTCGTCCGGTGGGCCTCACCTCTGTCTCTAGCCCTGCTTTCCCTGAGCAGCACTGTGCTGCGTGCACAGGGGCCGCTGGGCACCGAGCCGACTGTGCAGGGAGGGAGACGGAGGTCGCCAAGCCACTCCCCGCCTGGTTCCCACTCACGTGGGCGAGTAAAGCGCAACCCCCAGGACCTGTTCCGAGGACGAAACGCAACACTGCACTGCACAGAGACCCGCATGAGTAAAACCTGGCCAGGGCCCCGGCGTCAACCTGTCTCCCTACTAGGGCCCGGGCTCGCCGCGCAGAAACACGCCCGTTTCTCGTCATTTGCACCCGAGGCCCCTGTCGTTTTAATCCCCCTGGTTTCTGCAAGACCAAGGGTCGGTCCCACAGCAGCCACGTTGGCGCACTCCCGACTTGCTCCACCGGATCGTAAGCACCGAGGCCGCGCACACCAGACGGGAGGTCCTTCCGGGGAGCGGCGGGACGCGGATCCGCGCCGGGCCGGCTTCTATTTCCGCCCCGCAGGGAGCACTTCCGGGAGGCGCTTCCGCTAGTGCGGCGGCGCTGCTCCTTGGCGGAATCGTCCTGTGAAGATGGGGAAAGTGAGGGCGCTGCGAGCACGTGTGCACCGGGCGGCCGTGAGGCCCGACGCGGAGGCTGCGCCCGGCCCCGCGCCCCGCGCCCCGGAGCCGGTCCTCCCGCTAGCGTCGGCGGGCGGAGCGGGGGCAAAGGTGAGGTGTGGGGCACCCGCCTGGCCGGGGTCTCCGCAGAGCAGGGCTGGTTGTTGTCCCACACACCGGGGGTGCCACCTCCACTGTGTGTGTCCCGGCCCCTCTAGTTAGGGTCCTGACCCGGTCCCTAACTAGAAGGCACCCGTTGTGCCTTCATCGGTTGCCCTCTTGGTTGAAGTGTGCGGCTCCCTTGCAGGAGGAGGAGGAGGAGGAGAGCATCCCACCACGCTGCGGAAATGCTAGCTCTTTAAAATCGCTCCGGGCTTCGAGCAAAGGAGAGGTTCCTCAAGTTAGGTGACCCGCAAAGAAGCGCTGTGCAACCAGGAATCTGCCTTTGGCCTCTGCTGTGGACAGTCTGTGTGAATGCAGGGAGATTGTGGTCTCTTGTGTTGGGTTCTTTGACTCTTGGCGCGATGTTGTCAGGGTTCGTCAGCGTTGCGCTATGTGTCCACATATTCTTTGCCTGGTGCTTCTCCTTCAGCTGCCTTGGCAATGTTTTCTGGTTTGCATAGGAGCAGCAGAGGGGGCATCTTTGGACCGAGGGGCCAGTGGCTTCCCAACAGTATTGTTAAAGCTTTTTTTGTCAAGCGTTTACTGTGTGCCGTGTGTCACACACCTGTAAAGCTGACAGTCTCATTTGTGATTGCGGCAGATGAGATTTTTTAAAAATCTTTTATTTTGTACCTGTGTTTTGAGTGCACGTATGCATATATCACATGTGTGTCTGGTGCTGTTAGAAGCTGGCGTGTGTGGATCTCCTGGAACTAGAGTTAGGGATGGTTGTGGGCCACCATGGGTGTGCTGGGAACCAAACATAGGCCCTCTGCAAGAGCAGCAAGTGCTCTTAGTCAACGAGCCACCCATTTCTCTAGCTCCTGGATGAGATTGATTGATTGCTTGCTTGCTTGCTTGCTTGCTTGCTTGCTTCCTTCCTTCCTTCCTTCCTTCCTTCCTTCCTTCCTTCCTTCCTTCCTTCTTTCTTTCCCTCCCTCCCTCCTCCCTCCCTCCCTCCCTCCCTCCCTCCCTCCTTCGATGCCTCCCTCCCTCTGCCTCCCAAGTGCTTCGGTTAAAGCCATGCATCACCATGCCCCGATAGATAAGATTTCTTAAGAGTTAATAAATCCTGGAGGATGCCCAGATACTTAGTGAAGTTGCTGGTGTTTGCCAAAACCTGGCTCTAGAGTCCTGGCTTTAACTCAGTTTTCTCCCATTGGTCTTTATGGCAGTACCACACAGCTTGGATTAGAGTGTTTTGAGTCAGTTTTAGCTCTAGAGATGTATGTCCTCAAGCACCTTCTTTTACAGGACTGTGTGACTCTTCCGATCTCCCGATGTGTCTTTTGCATTCCCTTATGGATTTTGGTATCAATGAGTCAATTTTTGCAAAAAAAAAAAAAAAAAAAGACATCTAGTGTGGATTTTTTTGGTTTTTTTGTTTGTTTGTTTGTTTGTTTGTTTTCAAGACAAGGTTTCTCTGTATTGGTTTGGAGTCTGTCCTGGAACTCATTCTATAGCTCAGGCTGGCCCCAAACTCACAGAGATCTGCTTGCCTCTGCCTTCTGAGTGCTGGGATTAAAGGCATGCACCACCAATACCTGACTTAGTGTGGATTTTTTTTTTAATATGTTTACTGTGTCTACATATGGACACATGTATGCCCAGGCATGTCTGTGGAGGACAGAGGACAACTCATGGGAATCAGTTCTCTCCTTTTATGTGGTTCCAGGGATTGAATTCGGTGGCCAGTATCTTTACCCACTGAGCCTTCTTGGTAGACATATGATGGAGTTTTTAGCTAATATTTAGAGCAGTTTAGGAGATGTAGCCGTCTTAAGAATATTGATTTTGGGGCTGGAGAGATGGCTCAGAGGTTAAGAGCACTGGCTGCTCTTCCAGAGGACCTGAATTCAATTCCCAGCAACCACATGGTGGCTCACAACCATCCATTATGAGATCTGGTGCCCTCTTCTGGTGTGCAGATATACATGGAAGCAGAATGTTGCATACATAATAAATAAATAAAATCTTTTTAAAAAAAGAATATTGATCTTTTAGTTAATGAGAACAAGATAACTTACCATTTATCCCTTTAAATATATGTTGCAGTTTTTATGATTAAATTCTTGTACTAATTTTGTTGTTTATTCTTAAATATTACATAATTTATTTTTGTTTTGTCTGGACACAGGAATGCCATGGGGTACACATGTAGAGAGGTCAGAGAACAATTTGTAGGACTTGAGTCTCTCCCACCACATGGGTTCTGGGATTCAGCTTTGCTCATCAACCTTGATGGAGATACCTTTCCCTACTGAGTCATTTTACTGGACCTTAAATATTGTATTTTTTTGTTTTGTTTTTTGAGTCAGAGTTTCTCTGTGTAGCCCAGGCTGTCCTAGAACTCACTCTGTAGACCAGGCTGGCCCCAGACTCAAGGGATCCGCCTGCTTTTGCCTCCCAAGTGCTTGGATTAAAGGTGTGCATTCACCATTGGCTGGTAGTATTTTATTATTTTTGATGCTGTTACCAATAGAATTTTTTTTCTCTGAATTTTGGAGGTAGCTTATTCATCACTAGTGTATAGAGGTACCATCTAATTTTTCATATAGACCATTTCTGAGTTTATTTTTTTGTTGCGGGGAAACAGGTTAGTATTGTAGCAATCATTATTGATACTGTTTGCTTGGATGTCTTGTTTTTTGTTGTTGTTGTTTTTAAATTTTTTTTGTTGTGTTTTTTTGTTTTTTGTTTTTTTTTTTGTTTTTTTTTTTGTTTTTTTTGAGACAGAGTTTCTCTGTGTAGCTTTGGAGCCTGTCCTGGCACTCGCTCTGTAGACCAGGCTGACCTTGAACTCACAGAGATCTGCCTGCCTCTGCCTCCCGAGTGCTGAGATTAAAGGTGTGTGCCACCACCGCCTAGCGTCTTTTTCATTTTTAATTAGTGCATTATTTTTCTGTACTAGGAGTTGAATCTAGGTAATTGTTCTACCACTGACCTGTGTCTACCATTGTTTGGTTGTTTTTTTGGGATTTTATTTATTTCATTTCATTGTTTTATGTATTTTATTTTATTTTGGAGACAGGGTATCACTATAGATCAGGACGACTTGTCACTTTCTGCCTAGGCTGTAGCCTACTGTGCCCAGCTTTTTATTTGTCCATACGGCTAAACTATTTGAGAATTCTTCCCATCCCTTTCTCCATCTTCCCATTGCTTATTTCCCCCATTTTCCTTTTAATTTGATAACTTGGCTCAAGCTTAAGCTGTTTGTTGACAGAGATTGTTCTTAAGCCCCTTTGGCCAGTCCTATCTTTGTCTTGCTGTGTGCTTGGTATCCCTATTTTGACCCTCAGAGGTGGTGGAGGACTTAGAAGATTAAGATTCCTTCTGCTCACTCCTGGGAGGATTTAGGCATACAGTTGCAAGCAGCAGTGATGCCCTCCCTCAGAGCTGCTCTTGGACCGGCATATGTTTGCGTGGAGGCCGTGCTCAGTCTCTGTTGCTGGTGGAGCTCTACTCTGCTTTTCTGATAGACACAGCTGGCCTGATGGTTCCCAGTCTGATCGGGGATAGGAAGGAAAAGCCTGGGTACAGGCCTGATCTGGGAACAGGGACACAGCTGCCCTCCCAGGGCCTCTCTGGTTGAGAAGTAGAGGATTTTTGCCTTGCCATCTTCTCTATTTTGACTCCGAAACTGAAGGTCAACTTGATGTCGTCCTCTCTTCTCTTGTTGGGACTGCAGGACTGGACATTGGTTCACAATGACATCTTTGCCAGGACACAGATAGACCCTAGTGCCTTGGTGCAGAGGCTGGAACTGGACCAGAAGAGTGTGGTGTCCCTAAAGAGAGGTGAGTCCCCTACCTTCGGAGAGGCAAGAGGGCAGCCTAACAATTGCCTGTGGGCTAGCCTGTGCTTTTAAAACAATGTTAGGCCAGATGTGGGTGTCGAACACCTTTAATCCCAGCACTTCAGAGGCAGAGGCAGAGGCAGAGGCAGGCGGATTTCTGTGCATTCGAGTCTGGGCTGGTCTACAGAGCAAGTTCCAGGATAGTTAGGGCTATGTAGAAAGACCCTGTCTCAAAATAAAACAAAAAGATGTTACTTTTATAGAAAAGAATTTAAAATAGACTAAGTAGAAAGAATAGTGTTGAGAAGTTCCATGTGCCAAATGCCTGCCCTTAGTGCTCATACACTGAGCACTTCTGAAGCAAGTACCAGACCGCTTGGCATTTCATTCATAAATTCATGAGCACATAATAGATAAAGTTACCTACAAAGTTGATGCTATGCCTGTATATTAACAAGAAGGCAGAAAACAGGTGGGCCTTGTGACTGCCAGGTAGTTAGCCCTGACCAGTATTGTGACCCTAGGTACTCTCTTTTCTTTTCTTTTCTTTTTTTTCCAAGACAGGGTTTTTCTGTACAGACCTGGCTGTTCTGGAACTCACTCTGTAGACCAGGCTAGCCTTGAACTCACAGAGATCCGCCTGCCTCTGCCTCCCAAATGGTGCTGGTATTAAAAGCGTGTGTCACCATGCCCAGCCCAAACACTGGCATTTTTTTTTTTTTTTACTCTTATCTGTTTATCTTATGCAGAATTTATTCCTGTGCCTTTGGCCTCCTTAACTGTGTATTTCCCATGTCTGCCCCATTGAGCGGGCATAGGGTCTGGAGTTTTAGTGTGAGGTGGAGATGGGTTTTGGGGGTTTTGGGAGGGCCCCTCAGGATCATGATAGCCCTGGCCAGAGAGTAGCCTTGGTTGTCTTTGCCCATGATTCTTGCCTCAGTGCATGTGTTTGGGGCACAGGATGTCACAGGAGGAGGTGCTCCTGAATACACACACCACTTGTTCAGTTCTACAGCCAACCTTGGTCCCGGAATACCAAGCGTGGTCTCTGAGATACCTCCAGGGACTCTTCTTTGCAGTTTCCATGGTGTATATACCACGTGTCTTCTAATCAGCCCCACCTTCTTGGGGGGCCCCTCTGACTGTCCGTGTCTCTAGCTGTCACATATCTGTCCTCAGTTAACTTTAGGCTAGACATGGGGGACTGTTAGACCTCACAGAGTCCTGGTGAAATAGGGTAGACTTGGCTCCTTCTCTGCCCAGGGGCACAACAGATAAGCAGCTTGTTGGGCACAGCAATGCCTTCAGAGCTGTTGGGGGCACCCCCCCCCCCAATCCCCATGTAAATCCCAGTCCTTCATCTCATTGCCACCTGGCTGAGGCGTTCAAAACCTAGGCCTCCCAGGTCTGCATCTCAGAACCCTCTCCACATGATTCTTTTGGTTGCCTGGTACCTTTTCTGCTGGCCACTTCTGTTCCCGACTGGCTTGCTACCTGAGCCAGGCAGGTTGAGAGGGCCCTGACTTGTGTCAGAGTGGGCATGGGTCACAGAGGAAGCTGAATCTATGACTCAGTCTCTTGTGTGTCCTGCACAGCTTGGTCCTGAAAACATGACCGGGGCAAGCAGGAACAAAGAAAGGACAGACACGCATACTGGAAAGCTGGAGTAGGGTGGCCTCTGGCGGGCTGTGGTTACTTTGATGGAGGGTACCCAGCAATCTGGGAACTCAGGGATGTCTTAGGGTTTCTATTGCTATGACAAAACACCATTTCCAAAACAACTTGACTTACATATCACAGTCCATTGAGGGAAGCTAGGCAGGAGCTCACAAGAGCAGGAACCTGGAAGCAGGAGCTGATGCAGAGGCCATGGAGGGTGCTGCTTACTGACTTGCTCCTCGTGACTTACTCAGCCTGCTTTCTTCTAGAACACAGGGCTACCAGCCCAGGGATGGTACCACCCTCAATGGGCTGTGCCCTTCCACATCAATCACTAACTAAGAAAATGGCCTGCAGGCTTGCGTATAGCTCAGTCTTAAGGAGGCATTTTCTCATTTGAGGGTCCCTCTCTGATGACTCTAGTTTTCTTTTTCTTTTTTTTTGGTTTTTTTTTTTGTTTTGTTTTTTTTCAAGACAGGGTTTCCCTGTGGCTTTGGAGGCTGTACTGGAACTACCTCTTTTAGACCAGGCTGGTCTCAAACTCACAGAGATCTGCCTGCCGCTGCCTCCCGAGTGCTGGGATTAAAGGCATACATACGCCACCAACGCCTGGCCATGACTCTAGTTTTCTTTTCTTTCTTTTTTATTTTTTTTAAGATTTTATTTATTATGTATACAACATTCTGCTTCCATGTATATATATCTTCACATCAGAAGAGGGCACCAGATCTCATAAGGGATGGTTGTGAGCCACCATGTGGTTGCTGGGAGTTGAACTCAGGACCTCTGGAAGAGCAGTCGGTGCTCTCAACCTCTGAGCCATCTCTTCAGCCCCAACTCTAGTTTTCATCAAGCACCAAACTAGCCAGCACAAGGTGTCTATGTAGGGGAGCAGTCTCAGGTAGCGGTCATCTGGAGGAGGAAGCTATAGTTGGTAGTGTTTGCACACTGGTCAGTGGTAAACACTGTGCCTGGACCAGAGGAAGGCTTTGCCATTTCTATGGGTCTGAGGCCTTGGGGTCCTTGGCATGGCTGAGCCTATGTCAACAATATGCTGTCACTCAGGACTTCATTTGCTCCCCACAGTTTGCTCCATGACCTGCTAGTTTCAGAGGTATAAGCTATGCTCCTGGATGTTTTTCTGCCCGTATCATTGCAACATCTCCTGCCCCATGCCTCATCCTTGCCCAGGACTGACTCAGAAATAATTCCACACTTCAGGTTCAGGAGCTGAGGTGGCTATTGCTGGTATGGACCCAAGGACGATAGACAACTGCCATGACCCCCCATGTGCACACACAGGCTGCCCTATCGAATGCAGGCTTGTAACCCCAGGAGGTGGTAGTACCTTTGTCCTTGTGAGTGCTTGTTAGTGTCATCTCTCATCTTTCTCTTGGTGCCTTGGGGACCAGCTCCCTCCTGCTCTGCTGAGCTTGCCTTCCTGTGACAGGCAGCCTCCTGGAAGGGGCAGGGTTCTGCAGCTGGGCTGTGGGGCTCCTGACCTATGCATCTTTATCTCTTGCCCTGGGAGGAGAGGTGAGGCTGTTCCAGAGGTCTCTCCCATCCCCAGCCAATAAACCCAGCTTTGTCCTATGGGCTAGAGGGTCTTCTCTGTGGGATCCCAAACCCCCATGTGAAGTGGTTCATGGCTCCCCTGCCTGCTCTTTCGGCAGGGGTTGAAGGAGTTGTGGCAGACACCAGTGAGCACCCTTCCTCCCACCCCTTCCTGCACATGGTGTGTCACCTGCTGTAGTCGGCTTGAGCTGGTGCAGTGAACCTGGGCATGACACTGCCTAGCAGATGCTGTCTGGCATCTGCCTTTATTGAACTTGGACATGAAGCTAAACTGGTATTGTGCTGTATGGAGCATGTTTTGGAATCTTATTTCCCATTCTCTGTCCCGAACACTTGCAGAGAGTAAGCTTGATCCATTTCCAGCTGTCATCTGTCTGGATTCTAACTCAGAGATATGGGCAGGATGAGGCAAGTCCTGCCAAGGAGAGCCAGGGTGGGGCAGGGGCTCCTAGAATGGAGGCTGTGAGAAGTGTGTGAATAGCACCGTCAGTGGCCCTTGGTCAGTATGTTGCTGGGTGCCATGGCCACCAGGAGTTGTGAGGGAAAAGGGTCATTAAGAGCCTTATGCAAGGTGAGGTGGCCACAGAGCTGTGGTGCAGGAAACCCAGAATGCACACACATGGTCTTCTCAGGCGTCATGACAGGTTCCAGAGCTCAGGTGGCTGTATCTTTTTAGACCCTCAGTCTCCCCTAGGCTGAGCAGAGTGAGTGTGACTTTGCAGGGTCTGCCTTCTGTGAATGCCAGGTTCTTTGTGTACTCACTCTGGTCAGCAGGGGGCAGCAAAGCTTCATTTCCTAAGGTCCTGGTGGAGAGGACCTGCTGGAAGCCAGTTCCTCATGTGTACAGAACCCTAGGAGGAGGAGGACTTTCTTTAGGAATTTTTTTAATAGACAGCTGTGAAATCAGGCTATGACAGAACCCATAGGACACACTCTTCACTGTTTCCACTCAACCCCCAGGCTTAGCATGTGCACACGGCAGTGAGTTATGGGAACAAGCTGTAGAAGCAAGTCACAGCATGAGTTGACCTTGCCTGCGGTGCCCTGTGAATGCTGGCTGCTGGACTGTGGGAGAGCAGGAGGGACAGGCCTGTTCGTCTGAAAGCACTCCCTGTGGGGTGCTGGGCTGACTTATCGGTGCACAAATCTTGAGATACCAAACCAGGGTTGGCAGAAATGGCCCAGTGACTGCTTCTGCATGTCCCTTCCAATGACATTTCTTGGGTCCTCTATTACCTAGTTGTGGAGTGTGATGCACAAGTGTTTGTGTGTGCCAGCAGGGAGCCAACTAGGGCTAGGTTCTGGTCTACCCATTGCCACTTCCTTCCTGCAGCTTTAGTTTATATGGTGCCAGGACCTACCATTTTATCTTTTCAGAGCGTGAGTATAGAAGCTGACCTGAGCTGGTAACAAAGCAGGGCTTCACCTGTGATAGCTACTGGAACATGTTCCAAATAGCATGACAGCCGACACTTTCATCAGACCAAAGGTGCCTTTTGGGTTTGGGGCCTTAGAACCTGTCTAAGCATACAGCAGCAGAGCATGTGGTAGAAGATGGGTGTGGGCTCCCCGGACACCCTCACTGCCTGAGTGTTTCCTGTGCTCTGTGGTGGACCATATCAAGTACCCACCTCTACCTAGTAGGGATTACCCACCTGTGGTGGTGTTGAAGCCCGGGACTGTTGAGGGGACTGCATCCCTAGGCCCCAAGAATCAAGGTCTGTTGTGTAGGGCTCTTGGGGTCCTTGTATGTTCAGCCCTGATAGACCAGGGAGCATAGTTGGACATGGCTCCTCCGCCCTGTCCTGCTGGAGGTCTGCCTGTAAGTATGGAGCCAGCCTTGTGGACTGTTGCCGCCCTGTGGCAGATATTTGACCACCAGGACCCAACCTCCACCTGGAGTTGCATGAAAAGTAACTCGTAACCAAGAAGCATCTGTAGGGACAGCTGGTCAAGCTCTGAGGTGACCTGTTGAACCTGCTCCTGCGTGGGTCCTGTATTTAATGTCATGTTAACTGTTCCCCCGTGTTCACATGAGACCTGCCACATGCTCCCAGGTCTATTTGGAGCCACCTGCCCGTTTGCTTACAGGACCCACCTGGTCCTTTAGCCAGTGGGTGCTCAGATTGTCGTCACTGTACTTTGTCCCAGACCATGACACCTGGTGGCATGTCCCTTCAGTGAGGCATTGTTTCTTCCCAGTGGCTAATGAGGTGGCCTGATGGCTCTTGTTTGGGACCAGAGGACTCAGAAGCTCTTCTGTCCTTACAGATTGTCCCCAGCTGCTTCAGAACCCTCTAGGGAGGGGAACTCCGTGCCTACCACCAGTCTTATGCTGGGGTGCAATACTGGAGGCTGTTTGCCTCTTTGGGGGTGTCTAACCCCTGTTTGGGGTGTTGTTTTGGACACTCGTTTGCCTCAGGAGGACAGGCAGGAGTGGATGCAGTCTGAGCATGTGGGGCGCTGTCACTAAGCCCAGTACTGTGGACCAAGTGGCTGGGTCTGTTTTGGGTTCTTGGTGTATTTCTGCTGTTTGTGGAGCTTGACTGGCAGTGTTCGGCAGAGGCTCTCTGCTCCTCACTCACGACTTCCGTCAGCAGGTAGGCTACAGGCAGCTGTAGGTTTTGGGATCAAACCCTGGAAAGGCTTGTGTGTGCTGGGTGCAGATGTCACCCTGTGATTAGTAGCTCCTGTCCTATTACCGGGCTCTGCATTTGATCTGGCTGCCTCCCTTTGGAATACCCTTGCCCTGTGTATTCCAATTCCACACAGATGTGCCATCTTTATAGGGCCTTAGCGGCCCCCGTGACTTCGTAGGGTCACGGTCCATTGCTGCCCAGATGGCTTCTTGAGCCACTGCTTCTCTCCACAGTCAGGAAGCTGAGAGAGACGAATGTTCAACTCCCTTCCTCCTTGTATGCCCTCTAGGACTCCAGCCCACGGAACGGGACCCTGCATTTGGGGGAGTTCTTCCCACCTCAGTTAGCCTCATTCAGATGATCCCTTGCCAATAACCACCATACCCAGCCCTCCCTCCTGTTTAAGATTTAATTTACTATTATTATATGTGTACAGTGTGAGTATGTATGTGTGCACATATGCACACACACAAGCCACCTCATATGTTGGGCGATCCTATGACAACTTGAGGAAGTTGACTGTTGCTGTCTGCTTTGGGATCCAGGGTTTGAACTCAGGTCGTTGTAGTGCAAATTCTGATTGGTCTTAATAATAAAAGCCCAGAGTCAGATAGAGAGGTTAATACTGAAGGATCAGAGAAGCAGAGAAGTCAGCCACTACAGTTCTTTCCTCTACTGAATCCTCAGACCAAAGGGGCGAGCGATCCTGTCCTCAAACTGCCTCCTCAGACTGATTGCTTAGACCGCATGCCATGAGCTCCTGTCTCCTCCCACCTAATATTCCTCTCTCTGCCCAGCCATATCCCTCATGTCTCTACTTCCCTAGTGCTGGGATTAAAGGCGTGTGACCCCCCCCCCCCAAGTACTGAGATTAAAGGTGTGAGCCACCACCACCTGGGTCTGTTTCTCTTTTAGACTGGATCAATCTCACGTAGCCCAGGGTGACTTTGAACTCATAGAGATCCACCTGCCTCTGCCTTCTTCGTGCTGAGATTAGAGGTGTGCGCCACTATTTACTGCCTGGCATCTATGGCTAACTAGTGGCTAGCTCCGCACTCTGATCTTCAGGCAAGCCTTACTTGTTAAAACACAAAGTATCACCACAGACAGCAAGCACTCTTAGCCTGAGCTATCCAGCCACTCCCTTTTTAAACTGCCTCACTCTCACTAACCCTGAGCTCATGACAGTCTTCTCGCCTCAGCCTCTCCAGTGCTGCTTATCTCAGCTGCTTTCTCACAGTAATAAAAAACCGACCCATGCAGGGTGCTTGCCACTCTCCTTGGGTGCTGTGGGTCCTGAGCAGCCCAGGAGGACCGGGTGGCGACATCTCCTTCTCGCGCTAGGAAGATACTGGTACAGGGTTGACATTGCTGCTGCTCTGGCCCTTCCTGTCTGTCCAGTCATCCTGTTTTCATACTGGCCAGTGTCGATTGGTGTAGGCCTCAGCTGTGTTGCAAGTTTTATTTTAAATGTTTTGCTCGTCCTATGGGGGTAAACTGTAGATTGGGGGGTCATAGTCCTGCAGCTGGGCCTGCTCTGGACCTGCAGTCCTGCACCTGTTCAAGTTCCAGTTGTCTGGTAAAGAAGCCTGGGCTGAGGTGTCCTGCCCCAGTATGGCTGTCGCTATTGTCACTTTGTCACTCCTCAGAAATGCTTGCTGGGCTCTGTCTCCTTCCTTCCTTCGTGGTGTGAGGGCTGCAGCTGATGCTGTGACAACTGTTAGTCAGGGAGAAGCCTGGAAACAGCTACACTTGAAAGCCCTGTTGTCCCGGCCACAGCTAGGGCTGAGCTCCCGAGAGGTTCCCTGTCTGGGCAGCAGCCACGGCCCCTTCTGTGTGCGTATTCTAACCAGCACAGGCCAGCTACCATCACACCCATCCCCTTGTCCTCATCATGGAGTCTGCACCTATCTGTCTGGTTGCTGCTGGTTTCTGGGCCCGTCTTTCTGCCCATGGGGAGTTGCCGTTAGCCTGTGCAGAGTGCAGTGAAGCGAGGGCAAACATCAGTGCCAAGTGCAGTGGGACCCCGAGGGCTGGGTCAGGGCTTCAGCTTCTGCATGACCTCAGCATTCCAAACCCTTTGCATCTGCGAGAACAGCCTGTTCAGTTCTGTTTCTGGGGGGCCGGGCAGGGCTGAGAGGGTCACATTCTAGCTAGCATTCTCCGTAGCCTGCTCCAGCATCCCTCATGCCGTGTGATGCTAGGCCTGTTACTGTTTGGGCCAGTTTCCACTGACCTTGGGTGTTATTCTTACTTTGGAGTAATTGCAGCATTACAGAAAGTTGAAAGAATCATCTAGGGAGAATTACTTCCTGCCCCCTGGATGTCTTACCATTGGGCGCCCCCCCCACACACATCCCTTGGTGCTGTCTTGGCTGTGCTAAGCCCATTTTTTTCTTGTACCCTCAGATAAGCCCTCAAATCCCACCCCAGCCTGACACCTCACATGTAGGCCTTGTCACCTCACTTGTGGTCTGACATTGCACACCTAGTCTTGTGACACCTGCCTAGGTATGGTTCTAGGGCACACTGAAGCTCAGGGTAGCGCATTCGATGCTGCATCGTCAGACCTACCGGGGGAGCAATGACTGAACCCTGGGCCCTCTTACCCCCAACCCCCTCCATAGCCCCCATCTCAGTGCATTCCCAGCCCTTCCTTCTAGTGGAAAATGAGTAATTAGAGGTGGAGAGCAGGAGGGCAGGTGGGCTCCAGGCTAGAAGCAGGGACACAGGACTCCAGCACTTTGGCTGTAACTGTGGGAAGGAACTGAGTCACCAGCTGCGGAGGCTCTGTGCCTCCTGATCCCTCAGCGAAGGCTGAAGTAGCTTAACAAGGGTCTCCAGCTTCCCGAGACAGGACTTGCCTATGCCTTGTTTACCCTTAAACATGGCAGCTTCTCTATTGTACTATTCAGGAACATCCTCGTGCAGTGCGTAAGATGGCAGGAGACCGGGTTTCCTACATACATTGGGAGCATGTGTCCGCAGCTAAAGCCATGTCATCTCTAGGAAAGTCAGTTAAGGCCAAGGGCACGGACCATCCTTGTGTTGTTTTGGAGCAGACTAGCAGCCGAGACACCAGTGAACTGACCCCACTGACCCTGGCCCTAGTCCTGGTGTTTCCATCAAGTGGGGTTCCAGGTTTATTTCAGAGATGTACACATCCCACCAAGAAGCCATGCCACCAAGTTGCCCCAGGATGTGGGGCTCGGGGGGCCCAGTAACCAGTTTCCTTTTTTTTTTTTTTTTTTTTTGCCTTCTAGTGTCTCAGTTCCATGCTTAGTCCTACTTATTTGCTATAGGCAGGAGGTGCTGCACTGGCTGGTGGTGACCCTAGCTGGCTCCAGCTGTACTAAGAGTGGGCTGTGATCATTCTCAGAGAAGAGGCAGCCCTGCTGGCATTGTCCAGGCTCCTCAGAGCCAGCCCATCAGTGCTGTCTGCTTACATAGTCCATTTGTCTGTGTTCCACCGTCAGCCAACTTCTGGTTAATTGGGACAGGTCTAGCTGATGTTACCACACAGAGCATGCTGTGGTGAGCCCTGGTTTTTGCCTTTGAAAAATAGGGCCATGTTGTCTGGTTCCTGGTGGAGATATAACCTGTGTTCTTAAATGCCCCCAGGCAAGTGAGCATTCAGCCACAGAGAGGCCCTCTGCCTGCAGTCATGGCTGGCAGGGACTAGGGACTTCTGTAAGTCCTCTGCCTGGCTGGTTGCTCTTCATCATATAAGAAGATGAGTGTGCCTGGCAGTACCACAGACCCAGTGGTTTAAGTGCATATGGTCTCAGTGGCTTTGGAGGCTCAACTGTGCGACCCAGTTGTAAGAGGGAGGGCTCAATTCCATTGGTCCCTCTTGCCTGGTTGATATTGTCTTCTCTCTGTGGCCTTCCCTGTCTGTCTCATGGTCCTCATAAGAATACCAGTCAGCAAGTTCAGGGCCACCTTGATGACCTCGTTTGTAAAGGGGACCACATTTTATTTAAACTGCCTTTGTTTGTGGACCCTGTGCCTTTAAGAAAACGATTTGTTTGTTTTCATTTTATTTGTATTAGAATGTCGCCTGCATGTATGTAAGTGTACCACGTGCATGCATTGCCTGTGGAGGTCAGAAGAGGGCGTTGGATCCCTTAACACTGGAATTACAAATGGTTGTGAACTGCCATGTGGGTGCTGGGAACCGAACCTGGACTCTGTAAGAGCAGCCAGTGCTCTTAACCTCTGAGCCATCTCTCCATCCCCAAGACCTGTGTCTTAGTTTTATTTTCTGTTGCTGTGATAAAATGTGACAAAAACAACATAAGGGAGGAATGGTTTATGTGGCTCACAATTCCAGGTTATAGTCCCATCAATTCGGGGACAGAAAGGCAACAGGAACTTGAATTAGCCAGTCACATTGTATCCATGATCAAGAGCAGAGAGCAATGAGACAATGTAAGCATACTAGTGCTGAGTTTGCCCTCTGCTTTTTTGTGGGGGAGGGGAGGTTTGAGACATAGTTTCTCTGTGTAGCTTTGGAGCCTGTCCTGGAACTCTCTCTGTAGACAAGGCTGGCCTCCAACTCATAGAGATCCACCTGCCTCTGCCTCCCCAGTGCTTGGATTAAAGGTGTGCGTCACCACTGTCCAGCCTGCCCTCTGCTTTTCATTCAATCCAGAGCTTAGCCCCTGCATTGGTAGTACCCATCTTCCCAGTGGATCTTCCCACCTCAGTCCAATTAAGAAAATCCCTTATAGGCCAACATAATCTAGACGATTTCTCATTGAGACGACCCTCCCATTATGTTCAGTTGGCATTCAGAACTAACCATCTCTCCCTGTCTCCAAAGACAGTCATACTGTTTTTCCTTCTGAACAAATGTTTTGAGACAAGGTCTCACTTTGTAGCTGAAATTTTTATTGTAGCCCGAGCTGGCCTCAAACCATCTCTCTCTCTCCCTGTCTCCAAAGATAGTCATACTGCTTTTACTTCGGAACAAATGTTTTGAGACAAGGTCTCACTTTGTAGCTGAAATTTTCATTGTAGCCTGAGCTGGCCTCAAAAGTGTGGCATTTCTCCTCCCTCAGCCTCCTGAGTGCTAGGATTATAATAGGCATGAGCTCCATGCCTGGCTGCCTGCCATTCCATTCTAAAGAACCTAGAGTTAGCATTGCGGCACGTGGGTTTGGAACACAGTTCAGCCCGTACAGTAGGGATGTGCCAACACACATAGCAGGTTACCTGAGGCCAGGAGCACAAGGAAGAGAGGACAGAACCAGGCAGGTGAAGCTACCACCAGTCAAGATAGGGTAGAGAGCCAGAGATGAGAGGCTGTGGGCTGTTGTTCAGTGATGGGAGCTCTCCTGGGGACTTTGTTCTCAAGCTTTGTGTCCTAATGGCTGGCAAGCAAGGTGGAGATGTGTCATGTCCAGGACCTGGGGTTGGCACCGAGACAACCCCACATTACACTGGAGGGCCAGCAGAGCTTGGAGAGCTTTACAGCAGTGTTCCTACATAGGGACCCACTGCTGTGTGGAGCCCTGAGGCTGAAAGTGTAGGACTGTTCATCACCTGAGCATGGTCACAGCCTGCCTTGTCCTTGGCTTTAGCCTCTGCAGGGGTGGAGGGACCTGGGCTGAATAGACACAGTCTGACCTCACTGCTCACTCACTCATGTGTTCTCTCTCCTCAGGTACAGAGCCAAAGACCATTTTGCCCAAGAAGGAAAAGCTGAGGCTTCGCCATGAGCGATGGCTACAGAGTAAGTTCGTGTCCTTATCTTGTGAATTAGCCACACTTGGCCCATTCTCATCCGGACACTGGTGTCACATGGCTGGACTTCTGCCCCGTGGATGCTGGTCATGTCTTTGTCCTCAGAGGCCCTGGTGGGATCCAGGAGGAGCTCCCTGGGAAGCATTAGAGGCAGCACTCAGTGACTGGCTTCACTTGGCCACACAGAGGGAGTCAGGGCTTCATGAGGTAGTCTGTCCCCAGGGTAGACATAGACCGCCACGAGCCACCTGCAACATCCTTGCTTCCTCTTCTGTAGTAACCCATCTTGAAAGTTGTTCTCTGTCCCTTTGGGACAGCGTCTGTTTGGGGCTCCATAATGACAGCTTTAACTACAGAGGTAACATGTATATCTGTGGGGTCAGACCCCCACAAAGGTCAGCCTGTCTGCAGGTCTTTCCAGGTCTGGTTGAGGTTGGTTGTTGTTGTTTTATAATGGTGTTCTACTGCCCAGGCTGGCTTAATTCCCTGGATAGATAGCCAAACCTGACCTTGACCTCCTGATCTGTAGGATTACAGGAGTATGGCGGCTTGCCTGGCGTGTCTGAAGTTGGCTTTGGTCGTGGTCTCCAGTCAGGCATCTGGAGCAGATGGAGCAGCTCTCCCTCACTCCCTTCCCTTCTTGTATTAGGCATTTTTTGTTTTTTGTTTTTTTTTTAAATTATTTTATTTTTTTTTCCATAATGCTGATTATGTGTGACTTTTCCTAAGCATTTTCCTGTTTACTTGAAAATCGCAAAGATTTGTTTTGTAATTTTTTTTTCTTAGCGATTATCTTTTTGGTGTGATTCTGCCTACTTTGGGAGTTAATTTGGAACATTTTCATCTTTGTGTTCTTGCATGTTGAAATATGATTTGCTTTATTTTTTCTTGGAAATAAGGTCATTTTTCTCAAGTTTTTTTCTTGAAAACTTTAAAGAGTGTTTTTTTTTGAAGCAGTATTTATAGAAATTGACCAATTTCCTCAGTGATTACTAGTTTTATATTTTGTTACATTTCGGGTGTTTTTTAAAGAAATAGGCTGCTCTCTTCACTTTCTCATAATTCCTAGCAAAAGGCTGTGCGGTGTATTCTCTGTGCTGAGCAGGAAATGCGGAGGCTTCGGCTGCAGGACCTGGCCGCATCTGAGGTTTGCTTCTGATACGGAACTTTTTGTTCCTGCTGGTTGATCCATCTGAGTCAGCTTTAATTGTTCATGATCTCTTCTTAAACAGTTTAATTTCATCAGATCTCAGACATTATTAGCAAAAGGCCTTGTATTGCTTCTTCCTCCCTGTGTCCGCCACCACCCTTCTCCAGTACTGAGGGTTGAACCTAGGGTCCTTCTGATGCTAGACAAGTGTTCTACCACTGAGCTACATCTCCGGCCCTGCTTCCTCATTAGATAGATACCTTTCCTATGTTGTGTGAATGATTGGTCCACATGCCTGCCGAGGTCAGAAGAAGGCATCAGAGCTCCTGGAACTGGAGTTATAATGTGGTATGAGCCACATTGCCGGTGCTGGGAACTGAACCTGGGTCCTCAGGAAGAGCTGTTAACTGCTGAGTTTTTCTTGTCATTCTTGTCTGTGTTCTGCCATTTCTGATGAGATTCATTAAGAAGCTTCATCTCTCTAGTCTAAGAATCCTGGCTACTAATTACCAGTCCTGCTATCTTCCCCTCACGCTGTGTGACTCCCCGTTCTCAGAATATGGCGGGGGCTGTCTTCAGTTAGCACTGTACTTCTTTACCTCTCAGCTGCTCATTGGTCCATTCTGCCTACCCATCAGCATCTTCTTAGTGCATTTCGAAGCAAGTTGGGAGCATTTGTACCCTTGCACCCAAATAGGTTGGCTAGCGTTTAGCTTGTCTGTGATCCTCTCTGTTCTCTTGTGAAGAGTGTGTTTGCCTAGCACAACAGTGACTTCTGACAGCTCCATCTACCACCTGACTGCCCAGGGTGAGGTGTCATGTTGGGCATGTCTGTGGTTGGTTTGCTGTTGTCTCCTGGGAGTGCACGCACACAGGTGGTAGGTACTCTGCCTTCCTGCTAGGCTGTACTACTTGCAGCAGTGGCCAGGCCCATGGCTTAAAGGCATCACACTGCCCGTCTTTGCTGCCCTGTCTCCTGTTGATGGATATCTGTCTTTCCATCTTGTCTGGAGTGAATAAGGCTGTGTGAGCATTTGCTTCAGTCTTTCTGTGGACATGTTTTTATTCCTCTTATGTAAATAGTTAGGAATGGAATGTTGGGTCATAGGGCAGGTGTATGTTTAGTTTTATAAGCAACTGCCAGACATTCTTCTGAAGCAGTCGTTCATGTGCGCCCCTCCAGCAGCATGAGAGTTGTGGCTACACAGCCGTGCTGATCAATGGTGTGTGTGTGTGTGTGTGTGTGTGTGTGTGTGTGTGTGTGTGTGTGTGTGTGTGTGTGTCTTCAGTCATGTATCTGGTGACATGGGCTAACATCTCATGGCATGAAGGTCTTTGCTCTGTGGCAGAGTGCTGTCCTGTGTGTACATCTCCTTTGCGGTTCATCTTCAGTGAGGTTCATTTTTCTCTGTGTTTTTATTACTGAGCTTGGGGATTCTCTGTGTGTTCTGAGGACTTACTGGCCCTGGTCAGCTGTGTGTTCTGGGGACCTACTGGCCCTGGTCAGCTGTGTGTTCTGGGGACCTGCTGGTCTTGGTCAGCTGTGTGTTCTGGGGACCTACTGGCCCTGGTCAGCTGTGTGTTCTGGGGACCTGCTGGTCTTGGTCAGCTGTGTGTTCTGGGGACCTACTGGCCCTGGTCAGCTCTGTGTTCTGGGGACCTGCTGGTCTTGGTCAGCTGTGTGTTCTGGGGACCTACTGGCCCTGGTCAGCTGTGTGTTCTGGGGACCTGCTAGCCCTGGTCAGCTGTGTGTTCTGGGGACCTGCTAGCCCTGGTCAGCTGTGTGTTCTGGAGGGGACCTGCTGGTCTTGGTCAGCTGTGTGTGCTGTATTCCTTGCAGACTGTTTTGCCCATTTATTTTCTTAACTTTTGACAGGGTTTCTCTGTAGCCTTTGCTGCCCTGGAACTTGCTTTGTAGACCAGGCCTTGAACTTATAGAGATCTGCTTGCCTCTGCCGCCTGGATGCTAGGATTAAAGTCGTGTGCCACCAATGCATGGACTCTCCCCCCCTTTTTTTTTTAAACTATAAGAATTTAATTTTAAAAAAATCTAACCTATATTTATTTTTCCATATGGTTACAATGTACTTTGTTTAAGAAAGCCTTGCCTACGTTGATCTCTGAGTTTGAAGCCAGCCTGGTCTACGTAGTGAGTTCCAGGGCAGCCAGAGCTAGATAAAAGACTCTGTCTCCTAAACAAACAAAACCCCCCAAAGAGCACCTAACCCGGAGTCACGAAGATGCCTTGCCCTGTTCTTTCCCTTTTGAAAGTGCCCAGCCTGGCTAGTCCTTAGGTGTGATCCACCCTGACGTGGCGTCTGTCAGCTGTGAGTTGGTGGGTAGTCCTGCCACAGTCTGATACAGACTGTTGCTGTTTGGATTGTCGTTTTTTGAAAGTCACGTGGCTTTCCTCTGTCCCATGCTTGTGCTTTGATCATTGTAGTTCCAGCAGGGAGACAGTCACACAAGGCCTTCTCTGCTCCTTTGTCTTAGGATGCTCTGGGTATTGCCGGTTCTCAGCGTGTCCATTTAATTTTACTGTTACTTTTCCATTTTTCTTAAAGACAACAACAAAAGCTTAGAGGAATCATGATCTGTGTTGCATTAAGTCTGTAGGTCAACTTCAGGAGGGTTTGTCACCAACACTGAATCAAAATCTAGGAACAGGATTGTCTCATCATTGGTCTAGGTTTCCTTAGTTTCCATTATCAGTGTTGCAGATGTTCTCCCCCGAGTGTGTGTGTGTGTGTGTGTGTGTGTGTGTGTGTGTGTGTGTGTTGTTTTGTGCAAACTTCTAAAAGTTGTAAAAGTACAAGTGATTTTTTTTTTAAATAGGAACCTTACATTTGTGATCTTGCTAAGGTCATGTCTTACGTCTGGGGCTACACTGGATTCTCTGGGACTTTTTTTAACGGTGTCTCTCATTGCTGTCACTGTGAAGAACTGTCCCAAGCTTTACCTTTGTCCTGTCCCTCACTCCTTTTTGCCCCACTCTGCCTGTTGACTTAACCACCCCAGTGTCAGATCTCTGAGGAATGGTCTCCCTCCCTGGGACAGCATGTTTTGATGATGGCCCTTGAATGTCTGTGGCCTTATCAGGTGTAGGGAGTGAGGGGCAGCAGCAGGTGCGTGCACTTCTCTGTCTTTGTCTGCACTCCGCTCTGGACTCCATCCTTGTTTGTTTCAAGGGTTAATAGACCTGCTTTCTGCCTTTCTGCCTATTCTGTGGAAATAAGGTCTTGTTCACATTGGGACTTTTATGTTTGGAGACAGGGCCTTGAATATCCTGGACGGTCCTGGAGACCGTGAACTTCTTACCCTCCTGTCTCTAACGTTTAAGGGTTTTGGTTTTGTTTTGTTCGTTTAAGAATGGGATTTAGATTAGTTTCTGAGCTCAGCTTGGATAAAGCCCTCCCTGTTGCAGTGTGGTTAGGGGTTGAGGCAGGGCACATCTGCCTTGACTCCTACCGTTTCCCTGCTGTTTCTCCCGCCTCTGTCTCTGCCTCACTGGTAGACTCGAGTGTAAGAGACTATGGTTGGCTCTGCTATCTTGTTGAGCTCAGTAGAAACGGATGGGGTATTTGCTGTCTTAGATCTGTTTATGGTTTCATTGTAATTTTTACCACGACTAGATAATGAGTTTTACCACATCTCTTCTGGTACATCCAGTGACCAGGTTTTCCCCTTTTAGCCAGCATTGTCATGGGTCATGGTGGGTTATAACAGCTTCCAGACACCAAACTATCCCTGCACGCCCTAGGTCACCCTGTTTGGGCATATCTGGCTTAGATTTGCTTGTGTGTGACTGTACTGCATGTCTTCCTCAGCCTTGCTCTCTTTCTGCCAGGGAAGTTCAGCCCCCAGACTAGCTCAAGGAAGAGGGACTAGTTTTGATGAGGTACTAAGTGAATTGTTTGCTCTGTTCCAGCTAGAATGATCCCCCCCCCCCCACACACTAAATTGTCACTTTATGAATCCATGGAGTCTCTCAGGCTGCATTGGGCAGAGGGCTTGGAGAGCTGTCTTTGTCTCAGGGTGAAGTGATAGACCCTGCTGTGTAGGACCTGCTTTCAGGGGTGGGGGTGGGGTGCTTTTTGACCTTCCCTGTGAGGCATCTTCCCAGCTGTAGGTGGTGGCACAGTTGCTCATGCTGTGCTGAGGAGGAGGAAGCTGCTGGTTCCTTACCCCTCTGTTAGGGTCTCTGCATGCTTGAAGTTTCCCACTAAAAGTCCTTGTGTTGCTTTGTCACCCACAGAGGGTGGGACTTTGTCCCAGAACTGTATACACCCCACAGCCACATGCGGGCAAATAGCAAGTTGAAGTACTTGTAATATTAGCAATTTGGAATTGAATCCATCTTTTGAAGAAAATTGGATCCCAAGGCTGTGCCCTGCAGTGAACTTTCTCTGACTTTAGTGCTGTGCATGCCACCTGGCCACCCACCCTGCTCCCTGCTGTTCCCTGTGGCTGTCAGTTCCTTCCCATGAGGCCATTCTCCCCATCTCACAGTCTCAAGGAGGTACCACGTGGTTCTAGATTGCCCAGGATAAAAAGGACATTGTGGCTTCTCAGTAAGCGACCTATGGAAATGGAGCCTCGGGCCTGCATCTGTCAACTGTCCCTGTGCCAGGCCCCCCACTGGGTCTGTGTGCCCAGGTCCTGCACTGCAGCCTCCCTTCATGTCTGTGTGCCCAGGCTCTGCACTGTGCCCCTCATAGAGGAGGCGGTCCCCTGTGCTGCAGTTCCAAGCTTATAGTCAGCCCTGTAATTAAAATGTGCCTCTGTGATTAAGAAGAAAAAAATAACTCAGAGCTGGCCCGCCCCCCAAGTCTTTAGGGGCGCAGAGCAGGTGACAGCAGGGAAACAAAGAATACTTCTGCTCTCTGGGAACAAGCAGGCCCCAGGGTGCATTCAGCTTAGTGGGTGCCTTGGCATTGGTGGCCTCTGGTGGCAGGGGGGGGCTGGGGAATGGGGTTTAATTGGCATGTACTCCTGTCTCTCCCCTCAGAAATTGAAGCCATAAAGCTGGCTGAGCAGAAGCTCAAGGAGGCACGAAGGCGCAGGGCCACAGTGGTGGTAGGCGACCTGCACCCCCTGAGGGATGCCCTACCTGAGCTGCAGGAACTGGAGGCCAGCCGGCAGCAGCAAACCAGATGGTGAGTGTCTGGCCCGGCCATCTCTTACAGAGCTGTGGTCCGCCCTGGATCCCCACAGCCCTGCATTCAGAGGGGAAGGGGGGATCGATGGTGGTCTATGCAAGCTTCCATCTCTGCAAGGTGAACAGTCAACACTCAAGCCACACGTGGCCCAGAGAGACTCATCCTTGAATGTAGTGACTGTTGTGAAAGGAACACCCGGATTCACCCCTGGTGGCAGCCTGGCTAGCCCATCGATATGTGTTCCCTCATGCCTTTTTGCCAGTGGCCTCAGTTTCCCGCCTCCATGTGCAGTCAGGCGCAGGCCTCGTGGCCACTGCTGTGCATCCACTGACCTTCCTGCTCCCCTTGCAGACAGCTCCTGCCACCTGTGTTCCCCCCTCCCCTGGTCCCCACCAAGGGCGAGTGTCTGTACTTGGGCACTCTGGGGAGACCTCAGTGAGTGGGCATGGAACCCACACAGCCCTAAGTGTGTCTGTCCTTTTTGTGTAGTGAAAGGATGAAGGATGGGCACAGGGCAAGGGGCTCTCAAAAGTGCGGAGCTGAGCTCTGGGCCAGATGGAGGAGCTTCAGGGCTCTCTGCTCATAGTTGAGGGGCTTTCGGTATCTATTTGTCATTCCTGGTCTGTTTTCTGTCTGTCTTTTGTTGTTATTGAGGGTGGTGGCAACAAGGGTGAGGTGGCACAGTCTCGCTTTCCAAGCTGGTCTGGAACTCACTGTGTAACACAGACCAACCTTGAGCATATTGCAGTCCTCCTGCCTCAGCCTTCTAAGTGCTGGGATTACAGATGTGAGCTACCACATGAGGCTTGTGACCTCTTTTTTTTTTTTGGTTTTTCGAGACAGGGTTTCTCTGTGGCTTTGGAGGCTGTCCTGGAACTAGCTCTTGTAGACCAGGCTAGTCTCGAACTCACAGAGATCCACCTGCCTCTGCCTCCTGAGTGCTGGGATTAAAGGCGTGCGCCACCACTGCCCGGCTGACGCTTGTGACCTCTTATTTTACCTTTTTAGAAAAATAATTCTTTCTCCTACTGAATTTTCATCTGAGGATAAAGCAAAGGCTACGTGCACTTCATCTGTGAGCCCTCACCCTTACCGTGGGGCAGGTGGATGACATGCTATAGAGCCAGACGGCCAAGGGCTAGGTTCCCAAGACAGAACACCCATTCTGCTCAGGCCAGACTCGGCACTGACACAAGGTCAAGACTCAACAGTTGAGCAGAGCCAGCGATGCAGATTCCATTCCTGGTTCTTAAGTAAAAAATGTGACCCTGGACAAGGGTCCCTTCCCTCTTAATAGTTTTCTCATCTGAAAAATGTGCTTGGGGCTCCCAGAATGGCAGGGAGCTGCAAAAACAGCCTACTCTGCCAGCCCAGAGAGGAATGCGTTGGGGCTATGTGTCTGCACAGGATTGCTTCAGTTGCGGTGAGAGAAGGCTCCCATATTGTCCCAACCCTAATGCTTTCTTTCACACATGTACCCAGTGCGCTTAGTCTCACATACTAAATTTAAAGCAGTAATTAGGGGACTGAGGAGGTGTCTCAGTCTATCAGGTGTTTGCTGTGCACTTTTGCTGGCTTGAGTTGGGATCTCCAGCACCCGTGTAAAAGTCTGGACATGGCCTCTGTAACCCCAGTGCCACGTGGGTGTCGACAGCAAGGTTTCTGGAGCTCATTAGTCAGCCAGCCTAGCCAAGTTGATGAGCTCCAAGTAAAGTGAGGTAAGGCTATTGAGGAAGACGCCAGAGGTTGGCCTTCACATGGGCATGCGCACACACTCATATACGTGTACAGACTATATGAATGCACCTATGTGAATGCACCCCACAAAATAGTAATTTACAGGAGGGAACTTGAAATGTGGTCCTCCTGTTTCCTCAGGCTCTTCCTGATTCTGAGCTTTTCAGACTGAGGCAGGAGTTTTGGGGGAACTGGGGGCCGGCGTTTAGACAGGGTTTCTTTGTGTAGCCCTGGCTGTCCTGGAACTTGCTCTGTAGACCAGGCTGACCTCTAACTACAAGATCACCTACCTCTGCCTCCTGAATGCTGGGATTAAAGGTGTGTGCTACCACCACCCAGCAAGTTGAACTTTTTTTGGCACCCCCCCCCCCCCATTAAAGTATGCCCGTGCTTTCTTGAGGGTAGAAAAGACCTGGGTTGCCAGAGCTCATGCAGACTGCAGCCATCTTCATGACATTATCCAGCCACACGCCGCTAGGCTAACTCATCACTGAACCACCCAATGGAGGTGTGTTTCCCAGAATTCTCATTGTGCTGGGTTCTGTCCCCTCCCACTCTGTGCCTTTGGGATGGAAGTGGCCACACTGGGCCCAGGGTGGGGAGCTATGCTCCCTTTCCTCAGGGACAGGGTCTGCAGGGACAGGTTCTGCTGAAGAGGGAGCGTTGCCTCTTTGCTGAGTCTTTACCCATCGTTGGTTTATGTTCTCGTAGACTGAGTGACTACTTTATGCTTTGGGCTGTCATCCAATACTTCTTCATTTATTGCTGAATTATTATTATTGTTCCAGTGGTGGCCAGCAGCATTTCTTTTAGTAGTTCCCAGGTGGCTCCGATCTATCTGCCCATCTATGGGGTGGGTGTGTCTGAGTGCTTCCTCACCTCCTGATGTCAGCAGATCCTGGGAGCTCACTGTGGGCATCTTCTGCCTGGTCCTGGTACCAGGTGTTTCTCCAGGGAGCCTGGTTCCTTGCCTTGGAGATTGATGCCAGGTAGCGGATCTGAGGCTGGAGTGCTGGTCACTCCACAGTCTTACTTCTAACAGAGCACATGCTCCAGTCCACGTGCCAGCCTGAACAATTGTACTTGGGGTTAGGAGAGCGTTACAAGGCTGTCCTCACTCTGGCAACTCCGAACATGTACTCCACTTTGGTGATTCTGGAGGGATCCGGAGGTCTTAGAGAGAGCCATTACACTATGGCCGTGGTTTGTACAGTAAAGGGAAGAGACACTCGGCAGAGCATGGGAGTCCCAGAGGCAGAGCTGAAGTTGGGATGGGAGACTCACCCAGCACCGAGGACTATAGCTGGGGATGTTCACCATGCCAGTGACTCTGCCTTAGGCCCCTCTTCTCCATACCTGCACTCTGCCAGCCCCTTAACTGGCCTTTGGGAGTTCGGGCCCCAAGTATCTCTGTACTCTGTTAAACTGGCCTCGTCCAGGGCAGTGCCCTTCACAGTGGGAAGGAAGGTGCTGTGGCTAAATGGCCACACGTTCTGCCCACCACAGTCACATCCCCCTCATGTCCTAGGCTCCAAGGGACTCTCCCCCATACCACCATTACCTGGTCTACTGCAAGTCCATGGTGTGGCCTAGTACTTTTGTGTGGCAGTGGCCTAAGGGTCTTCACAGTACCCGCCAGGTACCCCCTGTAGTGGCTGCTCTCTCACTGGAGCTGGGTTGGAGGGTCCACAGGATTCCTGAGGTAGACTGTAGACCATGCTGTCACCAGCCAACCTACTTACGAGAGATGAAATTCTCTCAAATAGGCTGGCTGTTGTGTCGCACACCTTTAATCCCAGCATTTGGGATGCAGAGAAGGCAGTTCTATAAATTTGAAGCTAGCCTGGTCTTCAGAGCAAGTTTCAAGGCAGCTAGGGCTACAGAAAACCCCTGTTTTAGCTGGGCGTTGGTGGTGCATGCCTTTAATCCCGGCACTTGGGAGGCAGAAGCAGGAGGAACTCTGTGAGTTCAAGGCCAGCCTGGTCTACAGAGTGAGTGCCAGGATAGGCGCCAAAGCTACACAGAAACCCTGTCTCAAAAAATGGAAAAAACAAAACAACAACAAAAACAACCCCCAAAACAGAAAACCCCTATTTTAAAAAACAAAAACAAAACAATAAAAAGAAAGAAAATCTTTGCCACAGGGTTTATGCTTTTCCTACTCATGATCCCTTTATACCTGAGAAGGCTTTTTTGTTTGTTTGTTTGTTTGTTTTTCGAGACAGGGTTTCTATGTGCAGCTTTGGATCCTGTCCCGGGATTTGTTCTGTAGACCAGGCTGGCTTCGAACTTACAGAGGTCTGCTGGCTTCTGCCTCCCTAGTGCTGGGATTAAAGGTGTGCGCCACTATGCCCGGTTCCTTGGAAGGTTTCATATGGCTCCAAGTACTTAGGTTTATAAGGTAGCTGTAGAAATCAACCACTGACAGAATAAATCATAAGTAAGAAACTTATTTTAAAACAATCCTGTGGGATACATATAGTTTTGCCTTTGTTAAAGATGAAAGCCTATTGTATTCCGATGAGATGAATATGCTTGTTTAACATAACAAACCAAATCTTGGGCTGAAGATGTGGTTTAGTGGGTTAAGAGTGCTTGTTGCAGAGGGCCCTGGTTCAGGTCCCCAGCACCCAAGTTGGGTGATTCACAACTGCCTGTAACTCCAGCTCCAGGGTATCTGATGCCCTCTTCTGGCCTCCATGGGCACCTACACTCACGACATTCACTCACAGACACATACATGTACACAAAAGTAAAAATAAAAACAAGTCTTTTTAAAAAAGAGTAAGTCATGACTGTACATTTGATACTTAAGAATGTCAAGTATCTTTAGTGTTTTTCAGAGTTTTATTTATAATCAAAGTGCTGAGAATGACGCCTCACATAGTAGACATATATATGGCAAAAGTATGTATAGGGAGGGCTCATTCAGAAATGCTGGAAATTATGTCCTAACCCCCCCCATTTCATTTAATCATTATTATGAAGCTCAAGCCAACAACACAAACAGCATTTTTTTCTTTTAAATTTATTTGTTTATTTATTTTACATCCTGGCTGCAGTTTTTCCTCCCTCCTCTCTTCCCAGCCCCTCCTCCTTACCCCCCTCCGTTTCCACCCCCAATCCACTCCTCCTCTGTTTCTGTTTGGGGAAAGAAAGGTCTCCCATGAGTATCAACAAAACATGGCATAGCAAGTTGCAGTAAGACTAAGCACCTCCCCATGTATTAAGGCTGGACAAGGTGACCCAGTATGAATAGGGTCCCAAAAGCCAATAAAAGAGTTGGAGACAACCCCTGTTCCCACTGTAGGAGTCCTACAAGAGTACCAAGATACACAACTGTAACAGATATGCAGAGGGCCTAGGTCAGTCCCACAAGCCCAGGTTGATTCTGTGAGTTTCTTGTGGTGTCCTTGATCCCTCTGGCTCCTACAATCCTTTCCCTACCTCTTCTGCAGGATTCCCTGAGCGCCACCTAACGTTTGGCTGTGGGCCTGCATCTGTTTATCCATCAGTTGCTGGATGAAGCCTCTCTGGTGACAATTGGACTAAGCACCAATCTGGTCACAGGAGAGGCCAGTTAAGACTGCATATCCACTATTGCTAGGAATCTTAGCTGGGGTCATTCTTGTAGATTCCAGGGAGATTCCCTTGTGCCAGGTTTCTACCTCACCTCCAAATGTCCCCCCTTCCAGTGATCCCTTTTGGTAGTCTCCCTATCTGTACCCCCCAACCTATTCGCTCATGTTCCCATCCCCACCCACCCTCAGTCCACTAAAAAAAAACTCTTCTATTCTCCTTCCCAGAGAGATCCGTGTATCCTCCCTTAGGCCCTCCTTGTTATCTAGCCTCTTTGGGTCTGTGGATTGTAGCATGGTTATCCTTTATTTTATAGCAAGTACTCACTGATGAGTGAGTACACACCATGTTTGTCTTTCCCGGTCTGGGTTACCTCACTCAGGATGACTTTTTTTTCTAGTTCCATCCATTTGTCTTCAAATTTCCTGGTGTCCTTGCTTTTACTGATGAATGATACTCCATTGTGCAAATGTACCACATTTTTTTATCCATTGTTCAATTGAGGGACATCTAGGTTGTCAAACAGCAATTTTTAAGTCAAGGACTCTAAGAATGCAGTGCAAAGACACCCTGGTCTGGTACTGACCTGAAGAATGGTAAGAACAGGGTACAAGCCTTTGTTTCCACAGTTACACCTTGTGCAGGAAGAACCCTGGCACTCCTCCCATGTCTTGAATCCTAGCTGAGGAGTCAGGCGGTGCTGGCTGGCATTGCATGCTGGTTACCTTCAGGACCAAGGCTGCTTGCTATAAAGGTGCATGATGCAACTCAGGCAGACTCTGCCAGAAACATCCTGGATTCATTTTGCATTTGGTTCTGAATCTATTTTTGGCTGTTGTATGTTTGGAAATCTACTAGTTTTAAATTTTTCAGTTATGAAACACCATATGGGGCTGTGCTCTAGGAAGTCCCCCTTCTGTCTACCCATGGAAGAACTTCACAGGTTGGTTAGGTTGTGTTCTTGCTTCCAGTGTCAGGATTGCTGCATGCCCATGTATAGAGTTCTGTGAGGCCCGGGCTGCTGCCACCATACCCGGAGAAGCTCTCAACAGCATTTAGGGTGCCCTTCCCCATCGTACAGTCAGTGGGGCTGAGGGAGCTACCTAGCTAGGTCACCTGAGGCAGTGTTTCAGTCCAAGCTGGCCTGTAGTCCTTGGCCCCCACTACTTAGGTACTTCCCATACAGTTGGGCAGGTGGCAGACTAGGGGTCCAAATGTTAATGGGGGAAGTCCTTCTGTGTTTTTCTTATTGGTTGATGAATAAGACACTGTGGCTAATAGAGGTAGGGGGATAGGCAGGACTAGGAGATGAAGAGAATTCTGGGGAGTGTAGGCAGAGAGCAGACGCCATCCATGTGAGACTGGGAAGGTGGGACATGACAGACCCTTCCCCGGTAAGACCATGTGGAACTACTTAGATTAATATAGAAATGAGTTAATAATTTAGACAGAGCTAGCCAATAAGAAGCCCTAGTCATCGGCCAACCGTTCATAATTAATGTAGCATCTGTGTGTTCATTTTGGGGCTCAAGGGCCGTGGGGCCAGCTGGGCCAGAAAATCTCCATCAACACACTGTGATGTGTTTTCCTGGGGTGATGCCTTACTGTATCACATGGGAACCCTAGGGAGTAAGACAAGACCCTGGATAATGTAGTTGTCAGTTCCAGATATGGTAGCCAGGTGACACAGCTCATCTAGATCCAGTCTCTACAGCCAGTGTACTATGTGGAGCTCATGAACACCTAGTGTTACAGACACCAGGGGCACCACAGAGACAAATTGTCTAGTGAAATGTGTCAGACTGACTTGGATTCTCTGTGTCCGCAGCAGGGTGACCAGCAAGCCCAGGCCAGTGGAGCTTAGCCGGATGAGCTCAGCCCAGAGACAGCAGCTCCTGTGAGTACCCCCCTGTCCACCTGGGCCACCAGAGCCTTCTTCCTGATTTCTTCATCTTCACCCACCATCACCCCTCTCTGAGCCTCCCACTCTCTTCTCTGTCCTGGTTTGTCTTCTGACTCTAGATGGGAGACATTTTTGGGACCAAGAACTTTACTGTCCTGTAGTTAGGCCTTGGGTGCCTATCTAGAGTGTTTCCAGGAAGTGGTGACAGCATCTAGTGTGTGGACATTACCCTTCCCTCAGCCTCTGGGGTGGAGGCTGGGACATGGGTTGACCATGGGTTATACACACGCAACCCCCACACCTTGACCCATTAGCAGTATTGCTTGACTGACACTGTCCTAAGATGTGAGATTGGCTAGAAGATTCTTGGCTTTTTTAGCCTCTGCAGACTTGGCTGCTGTGGTGTGCTGGCTTCGGGGGAATAAGAGGCAGCCTGAATCTCATACCCACACAGGTTTTTTTGTTATTGTTGCTTTTTGTTTTGTTTCTGCTTCCAAAATGATTTTCCTTGTCTATATAGAACCTGTTGTTTAGTAGTGTTGTGTTCTGTGTCAATTTTTCCTGAGGCTCTTTATGCTCTTTCAATATATAGGTTAAAGCCTTTTTAATGGTTACTCTTGGTTTTGGAAATGTGTATTGAATTTTACAGCCGCAACTCTCTTCCCAGTCCTGGGAATTGTACCCAGAGCCTCACACATACTGAGCACTACTGCTGAGATACATTCTGTATCTCATGTTTGTTTAGGTTTTCGTTTTGTTTGTTTGTTTTTGTTTTTGTAGCCCTAGCTGTCCTGGAACTTGTAGACCAGGCTGGCCTTGAACTCACAAAGATCCACCTGCCTCTGCCTCCTGAGTTCTGGGATTAAAGGTGTGTGCCATCACCTCCGAGCTCTTGTTTTTGAGATAGGTTCTTGCTAAGTTACCCAGACTAGTCTTCAGCTTGCTCTCTCTGACCAAAGCAGGCCTTGAAGTTGCTGTCCTCTTGTGTCAGCTTCGGAGTAGCTAGAATTGAGGACCAGGCAGTAGGCAGAGCTGGCCTCATTCCTGTCCTACAGACGCACTCAGCCTCAGAGCACCACTGTGCATCTCAGGCTTCCTCATCACTCTTCCACACCTCTCAATCCATCTCCACCTGACTCCTTTCGGGCTTGCGTGTGTCTTTCTTGTTTCCCTCTCCTGTGAACATGCGTCTTTCTCAACAGCTAGTATAGACAGTTCCTGCTGGGCCAGCATCCTCCTGACTGTTTGGCAGTCACTCTTCCCCGAGCCTCTGCTATAGCCCAGCCTGGACCAGGGCAGCTCCCTCTGCACCATAGCTGGGATGAGCAATAGCTCTACCTGCCAGGATGTGCCTCGCCCCCACAGAGTCTTCTGTTGCTGTGAAGAGACACCACAACCAAGGCAGCTCATAATGGGGGCTTGCTTACAGCTTTAGAGGCTTAGTCCATGCTCACCAAGGTGGGGAGCAGACAGGCATGGTGCTGGGGCAGCAGCAGAGAGCTTTGCATCTTGATCCGCACACGCAGCGGCTGGCCCTGGTGTGGGTTTTTGAGACCTCAGAGCCCACCCCCAGTGACATACCTCCTCTAGCAAGGCCACACCTCCTGATCTTTCCCAGATAGTTCTACTTTCCCAGATAATGTCACCAAAAACTCAAACACGAGCCTATGGGGCCATTTTCGTTCAAACTGCCCCACACCTTCTGTGTTGACTGCCATTGCGTTCAGAAGCAGCACGGGCTGGTGTCTTCAGGCTCTGCTGAAGGTGGCCACGCAGGGTGAGAGAGAGGATGAGAGGGCCTGACAGCCAGGGCTCGTGCATATCTGAGAGATCAGGGTCACTAAGGAACCTAGGCCCCTGGAGCTGCCCCACTGCTCCAAGCTCTCCAGTGCACATCTCTTTCAGGAGTGGGCACCTCTTGTATAAATCTGTCCTCAGGACACGTGAGCTTCTGTTTGTCAGCTTCTGCCTTGGCAGCAGCCCCTAGCAAATCCCTCTTCGATCGACTGGTAGGGTGACCCCACCCCTGGATGGTGGGCACTCAGCAGCCCATGTGCCCTTGCCTCCTGCTGGAAGTCCCTGGCACTGAACCTTGTGCTTCCTCTGGGCCCCTGCTGTTATGATAAAGTGCAAGGGGAACCTTGATGGATTCCAGGGTGGGCGAGGATGACCTAGGTGGAGGGACAAACATGCCAGACAGACAGAGCTTAAGTGAGAAGTTTTATTAGAAAGGGGTGGAGGGGGAAGGAAAGAGAAAAGAGGTAAAGAGGACAGAAGAGAAGAGGGAGACAGGAAAAGTCCTTTCTGCCCCAGAGGAATAGCCAGAAAGAGAAGAGAGTGGAAAGAAGGCTGGGAAGAGAGAGCAGAGGGCATAAGTGGGTGGGGGTCTTTCTTTTAAAGGAGTCCTTTGCACCTGTGCTGACCAAGTTACTGCCTGAGTGCATTCTGCCAGGTGACAGGGGCAGGCCAGCATAATGCCTGAGTCCTTAACACCTGCTGGCTGCTCTAGTCTTGGACCTGGGTCTGTCATGTGAGTCTTTGGGGTTCTTGTTCTTCCCGGGCTGACCTCTGCTTTCCATTCTTTCAGTGAGGAAGAAAGGACCCGGTTTCGGGAGCTGCTGGCCAGCCCGTCCTACAGAGCCAGTCCCCTGCTGGCCATCGGGCGGCAGCTGGCCCACCAGATGCAGCTGGAAGGTGGCGGACAGCTCTGACCGGGACAGTGCGTGCTGTGAGATCTGGGAGACTGCCGTGTGGGTAGAGGTGCCAGCAGCTCTTGAATCCTGCCCTGTACCGGTGTGGCCGCCTGACCAGTCTTGAGACCTAGGGAAGGGGCAGGAAGAGATGCCAGTGAGGACAAATAAAGTGATTTATGGACTGGCTTCCGTGGCCCGGAGCCCTTCTGCGGCTTCACTTCCCACTTGGAGCCAGCCGCTCCTGCATTTCCAAGGCCGAGCTGACCCTGGGACAGCTGTCCTGGTCCTCTGTAGAACAAGCCCAGGGTCCCCAGCCATGGGGGCAGAGTTGGGGTGCTCATGTGAAGATTTGTAGGAGCTGCACCAGTGTAAAGCTGGGGGCCTGCCAAATAGCTCCATCCCCGAGACCTCGGCAGTCCTCCCAACTCTTTGGGATCCTGATCACAGCAGAACACCCCAACTGACCACCTTGCTCCTCACATCCTGTGCCTTTGTCCGGGCCACACCACTTGTATCTTTGGCTTCTCAGCCGAGGCTCCTCACTCCTGCCTGGAAGCAGAATGGGCCCAGCTCTGTAGTCTCTCTGGCTGGGTGGCAAGATGGACTTGTGTTAGACATTAGTGAGTCTCCGGATGTGAAAGCTGAGGGCAGCACCCACAGATCCCATCACCCAAAATGACCCATGTCCTGCCTTACATCTGGGAGATGCTGGTGTGACTTCTCATTCCCACCCCAAGGTGGTTCCTAGCCTTTACAGGGGGACCCACATGCTCAGGCCCCACCCTCACAGGCCCTCATCCCCCATGAGCCAGGACCAGCAGTAGTGGAGCCTGGACTGAGCAGATGAGGCCCTCAGTCCTGGTGTGGACATCATAGGGCACTTGGTGAATGAAAGTGAATAAGAGTGAATAGGCCTAAGCTGGGTGTGGCAGAAGTCAAGCTCAACCTGGTTTGCAGAGAAAGTTTCAGGATAGCCAGGGCTACACAGAGAAACCCTGTCTCAAAAAACCAAATAAATAAAAAGAGTTACCAGGCCTGGACACAGAGTCAAGTTCTCTTCATCAGAGGCCATTCCAGCCATCGGCTGAGACGCTGGGGCTGCCTGGCTATGGGGGAATAGATTCTCATTAAGAGAAACCATGTGTGCTGTGCCCACCTGTGGTGCAAGTACCATCCAGTGTGGCCGGTACAACCTACCTGTCCTCATCACGCTCTGGGTACTGGGGTTTCTGTGATGTGACTTCCAGTCTGGCCATGGCTGCTAGCACCTTTTCATGGTGCCTGCTGGGGAACCTTGGGCCACCCTTCAGGGTCCTACTTGGGAGAGTATTCTGCAGGCCAACTTCATATACAGGGCAGTTGCAGCAGGTCTGGGCCAGCCCAGTGGAGGGAACTTAACATGGACCGAGCAGGAAAAGAGTCAAGCCGGGGGTCACTGGGACTGCCTCAGAATCGCTGCAAGAGAGTGGCCTGAGAGGCCCCAGCTGGCTAGAGGATGGACATCGTAGGCAGGCAGGGGTCTATCAGCTGTGGCCACCCTATTTCAGACAAAGCATGTGCTTTCCTCATTTGTATGGACATGGGAGGCAGATCCCACGAAAGCAGCTCTCTGCATGGATGATGGATTTTTGTGTTTCCTAATCTTTATAGAATGAATTTCATGGCAATACATTTCTGTGGAACATAACAGTTCCCTGGTTTTGGTGCCGATTTGAAAGTTACATAGCGGATGAAGTGACCTTGGGGCACAGCAGTGCCTTGGTCTTTCCCTCCCTGAGGTGGAGCCTGGCTTCTCCAGCCACACTCTGCTTAGGATACACTGGCCACCAAGGAAGGGTCAGGGTAGTCAGACAGTGGGGACAAGGGACAGCAGGAGGCAGCCTGGGTACATTTGTCTCTGAGAGTGAATGTCTGCTGAGCAGGGACGGCCAGCTGTGGGGATGCTACTGTGACTGTCCCCGGAGACCCTCTGTTGAAACTGGTAGCTAAATTTGGAGGAAGCGGGGCCCAGTGAGGTTAGCTCTTTGGGAGTGTGTCCATGTAGGGGACATTGGGACCCTCTTTGATTTTCAATCACATGAACTGAGCAGGCCTGCTGTGATGTCACCACTGTGGAGCCAAGCCACCAGGGACAGACAGACCTTTCCTCCTACACCCATTCTCAAGTACTTTGTTAGCAAAACATGCCCAACAAAGGAAGAGAAGTCAGTGGCCCCGGAGTAAGGGACTCCCAGCTAACAGTGTCCCCCTTGAGCCCAGACCCTGACCATGGAGTTTCTTCTATCCTAAGCAAGACTGGGCCTGCCCGCCCCATCCTTACTGGGGTGTGTATGGTAGTTGGAATGGAAGCCATCGTGAGACCTGGTGATTGGGACACTGAGGGACCTAAACTCTCAGCAGCCAGCCAGACCTGAGCCATACTACAGTATGGCCTGGACTTGTTCCCCTGTCGTGTGCCCTCTCCTCGGCCCCCTTTTACATTTCTACTGTGGTGTTCCTTCCTGGCTGCCAGTCTGCTGAAGCAGGACCCCCAATCCCGGGCAGGACCACATAGCTTACCCTTGTGTGCTGAGATAAATTATAACTGGCCTTCAATGTGGACGAAAATACCATAAGTCAATACGTGGAGCACCCCGAAGCTGCTGAGCACCCAGCCTAGTCTCCCTTGATCCAACAGGCTTGGACAGTTGGGTGACTAGGTCATCTCACAGGACTTGGTACTGCTCTGAGGATAAGTTTAGGATCATGTTGGCGTGGCCACACAGTGGGGTGGTGGCAGCCTTGTACCAACTGGGTGGCATAATGAAACAGTGGAGGCCAAATGCTCACAGCCCTGCCCCACACTGCTCTGGTCCCAGGATTTGGGGGTCATGGGGGAGGGGAAGAGAGTATGGGAGCTTGTATGCATGTGCTCAGAACAGTCACACTAGACTTAGGGCCCTCTGCTCTGACCATATTTGTTGCTGAGACAGGGTCTTGCTGTGTAGCCCAGGCTGGCCTCAAACTTGTGGCAAACCTCCTGCCCCAGTCTGCCAATAGTTGGCATCACAAGTGTGTCCCACCCGACTGCATATACAGTCTACACATACAAGCTACATCTGCAATGTCTCCCATTTCCAAATCTGCCCACTCTTGACTCTTCTGGGAATATGAAGTTCCTCAGAATAGGAAATTGGTCTTGGCATCTTGCTTGGCACTTGGGTTTTTAGCATTTCTTTTTCTGAGATGAGCAGTCTGTGGAACCCCACTGGATTGGGAGGCGAGGTGACAGTGATGTTGGAGAGCCAGAGGCCTGGGGGAATGATAAAGCAGCCTGAGGGCACAGCTGTGGCCACATTCTCCAGCCGCTGTGTGCTGTACACACACGTGTGCAGCATGCCCTTTGTTCTATACGAGCTATTTCTTTTCCCACAGGCTGGAAGCTGTGGACAGTGGGTAGAGGGTGCTTCCTGTGCCCTGTCATTGGATGAATGAATGATGGAGTAAATAGGTGGACCTTCACCTTTCACATTGCCCACAGCCTCCCTCCGCTGCCCTGGCTGTGGGCACCCTAGACTTCACTTGGTTACGATAGGTGAAGGACGAGACTCCAGGATGCCCGAACTGAATGGAGGGTGCTGGGGTGTGTGAGACACAGGCATAAGCCTGGCTCCCAGGCTGTGCAGCAGCCCAGGCCGACACTCCACAGGCTTCTGTGCTGCTTAGAAGCCAAATGTTGAATAAACACCAGGCGCGTTTCTTCTGGAATGTTCCCTGAACAGCGATAACATCACCCTGAGACACTGGGAAGTGCTGGCTGCTGCCCAGGCCTTGTCTATATGTGGCTCCTGAACGTGGCCCGGCAGCTGTGGGCGGGGAGGGCCCCAGCCTCCCGGTTCTCAGCCACCCCCATGGCCTGTTTCCAGGGAGCACTATCAGTGTGCGCTTCCAGGATGTCGTAGAGCCAGCTGGCTGTGGCGATAGCGGCCTGGCCTCCACATCCTCTTTGAAGTCACTCTTGAGTGTCTGGCCTGAGCCCTGACCTGGAGACCACCTACCTAATTATTTTAAACATATATGTGGATGAGTGTTTTGCTTGCATGTATATCTGTGCATCACATGTGTGCTTGGTGGCTATGGAGTTCAGAAGAGGGTGTCGGATCCCCTGGGAACTAGAGTTATGGACGGTCGTGAGCCACCATGTGGGTGCTGGGAATTGAACAGGTCCTCTGTGAGAGCAGCCAGTGCTCTTCACTGAGCCATCTCTCCCGTCCCACATCCACCTTCTTTCAAGTAGAGCCCCAGTTCAGGTGTGTTTTGTTTGTTTGTTTGTTTTTTATTAGAAAGAAAATTATTTTACATGTCAATCCCAGGTCCCTCTCATTCCCCTCCTCCCTCTCCCCCAACTAACACCCTACCCATCCCATACCCTTTTTGCTCCCCAGGAAGGGTGAGGCTTTCCATAGGGGTCTTCAACGTCTGTCATATCCTTTGGGATAGGGCCTATGCCAACCCCCTTGTGCCTAGGCTCAGGGAGTATCCCTCTATGTGAGATGGGCTCCTAAAGTCCATTCCTATAGTAGCGATAAGTACTGATCCACTCCAAGAGGCCCCATAGATTTCCAAGGTCTCCTCACTGACACCCACATTCAGGCCGTCTATATCAGTTCCATGCTGGTTTCCCAGCTATCAGTCTAGGGACCAATCAGGTGTGTTTTTCTTCCGAATCTAATGTGGACTAGAACAGTTACAGGGCCATTGTGGTATGGCTTCAATCTGTCTCAAGGTTAAAAATGCTACAACATTGAAAGAGTTAACCATTCCTAGTAAACTATTTTTTTTTTAAATTGACAGTTGTATTTCCGAATCTAAATGTTTTTTCATAGTCTCATAGACCCAGATGCCAAGGAGTGTCTGTCATGCCTCTGAAGTTCAAGTGGCCTCCTCGTCTGTTTAGTCCAGACTCTCTGAAGGAGAAGGCTGCGGCGGGGGGAAACTGAGGTCTGTGGGGGAGCGCCTCCCTCCTGACCCTCCCAGCCTGAGTGCTGAGCCCCCTTACTCTTGGCCAGGTGCTGCCTTCACCTTCAGCTCTCCAACCCCTTACTTGACCTGATACCCAAGGTCCAGGCCCGTGATGCCACAGGGTAACCTGTCCTCTACAGCAGCTCAGCCTACTGCAGGGTCAGGGATTGGACAGTTCCACACACTAGTGCACTTGCACCACACACTGGCTACACACATGCAGACTCACACCGTACACACACTGGGTACAGACATGCAGGCTCACACCGTACACACACTGGCTACACACTCATGAGTATAGATGGGCAAGCGTACAGGCTCCAGGAGACGTGTCGATGTCTAAGGCAGTCCTAGGGACCTTGTTCTAGTCTAGTGGGGAGGAGGTTACTAACAGTTTTCCTCTCGGAAGTGATGGGTGAGCGTCCGTTGGAAGTTGGCTAACGAATCAGGAGCATCAGGCCCCTGCTTTTCCCTCTTCTGAATCTATAGACAGGCTATTGGTCTGGAGGTGATGTGGACTCTGTCCCCCAGTTGCAATAGCCAAGGACTGGGTAAATAGTGAATTTCTAGGCTGCCACAAAGCCCTGCTGCCACAGGGCTCTCTGAGTTCTCTCTTGGGTGTTTTGAAGCAGTGCTCAACCTTGAGGCCTTGGGTTCAATGATTGGATTCACTGGCCACACAGGTCTCATCTGGAAGGAGTTGCATACAGAGACCCGCAGCCCCTGTCCTTCCCGTTTACATGGCTGTAAGCTGCGTGATAGCGGGGTAACTGGAAGGGGCCACTTCTCAGAACAAGGAAACCTCAGGAGACATCCCTGGGTGAAGTTTCTGGCTAGCAGAGCCCTCCACACCTGGGTCCTCACTGCTCCCCTTGGCTTCTGCTTTCCCATCAGGAACACAAGCACAGGTTGGGCCTGCAGGGAGGAGGAGCTCCCATCTTCGGAGCGATTCCTCACATGCTCTGCAGTTGAGTCACCAGCTCCTGCACATTCTGCCTGTCCTCGGGGCCTGTTCCTCCTCCGCAGACTCACCTCACATTCGTCCCACCATCCACCTGGCCTCCCCTGTGAACATTTCCATGATTTCTGGGTTCCTGAGGCAGAAGAACACAGGGCAGTTTGGAATATACGGAGGAAGGCTTGAAGTCAGAGACTGGGCAGCCTCTGAGACCCCAGTCAGGAGGGCAGGCAATGGACCAGAGCCTGGACCCTGTGCTCTGCTTTCCAGAGGGTCAGGGACAGGCTATAGAGCTGCCTAGGGACAGGACACTGGCCTATGGTATTCGAACTGCAAGCTCGAATCAAGGCTGAGATGAAGTCTATCCAGGAATTCCAAGGAAGCAGGAGATTCCATTGGCCACCTACCAGCCTTTGCTACAAGCTGCTTGAAGCCCACACATAAATCTGGTGCCCCAAAGGCAGTGTGGTCTCCTGTCAATGAGAAACTTGGAGGGTTGCCCATTGTCACCTGTTGTGTTTTTTTTTTTTTTTTTATTTATTTTTACTCTTGGCTTTTTGAGGGACCACCACCACCTCCCAAATAAATCACACATGGAGACTTATTCTTAATTATGAATGCCCAGCCTTAGCTTGGCTTGTTTTTGCCAGCTTTTCTTAACTTATCCACAGCCCCCCCCCCCACTACTTTTTGCCTTTGGGCTTTTTCCTTATCTTACTTCTGTATATCCCACTTTCACTCTTACTCTGGGGCTGGCTGGCTAGCTAGGTGGCTGGCTAGGTGGCTGGCCCCTAGAGCCCTACTCTCTTTGTTCTCTTCCTGCTTCCGCCTCTTGTTTTTCCTATTTATTCTCTCTCCCTGTCAGCCCCGCCTATCCTTGCTCCTGCCTTGCTATTGGCCGTTCAGGACTTTATTAGACCATCAGGTGCTTTACACAGGCACAGTAACACAGCTTCACGGAGTTAAACAAATGCAGCATAAACAAAAGTCACACACCTTAAAATAATATTCCCTAACGGTCACCTGCAGCCTAGTTGCCAGTCCCTTTCTTGTCATGCTAAAGCAGATGCAAGAGCCCTGGCTACCATATTCATATTCTCTCTAGGCAGGAAGGAACTGGACAGAGGAAAAATGGTAAGGGGAATAGAAAATACTACAATGTTCCCTTATAATGGCTTTCTCAAAGATCCACCAGCAATGTCCACCTGCACTGCACTGGCCAAGGCTGGGCTAAATATGCTTCCCAGATTGAGGGAGGCTGGGTAACTGGGAGAGCCAAGGACAAGGAATAACTACTCACAGAGACTACCCTATCCTCCACTTTGGTGAGAAGGCACCCAGCCGTCATATGACTTGTCCTTGGCCACAGACAACTAGGAGACTGTGGGCCTGGACCTGCCGGTGCTCAGGGGACTCTAGTCTTCATCCCAAAGGTAAGTCACACTCTAGATGCCAGGAAGGGACTGTTCCTTTGAGACAAGGGCACTGGTCGTCCCAACCCATAGATCAGAAGATAGATGAGGCGACACTGGCCAGGTCCCTGTCCACCGTAGGAACCTGATTTCCTGACTTGTGGGTTTTAAAAAGCATTCGGGGACACCCCACCTGACTCCTGTGCTTGCTGATGTCATGGGAAATGAGGGGGTGGGATGAAAGATGCCTCAGGTACAGTGCAGTAGAGACAGCTGGAAGAAGAAACCACATCTGGGAGTGGGGAGCTCAGGGGACTCTGGGTAGAGGGTGAAGTTAGGGGTCCAGGGTGCCTGGTCTTGACTAGCCAGGCCTATGTCTTGTGTTTCCCAACTTGGGACCACAGCCCCAAGTCTCACTTGGTGGCCACAACCTATCTAAACGTGGGACATTCTCAGAAGCTGTTCACACCCACTGTCCTTGAACTACCCGACTACAAGCCCCAGTCTCTGGTTTAACTAGCTCTAGTGAGGGAGCGGGCTTGATTTACATCTGCTGAGCTCACAGACTGGCTGGGCAATTGGGCAGGAAGTGTCCAGCAGGAGCAGTGACTGTCACTGGGCTGTCCTAGGAGCTCTGGGGAGAATTTCCATCTATCTGTGGAACTATGTCCCATCATGGCCCAGACTAAAGGGCAGATGTTCAAAATTTGCTCTAGCGACAAAAGAGGGTAGCTGAGTATGGCCAAAGCTGTTCTTGTCCAGGTCAAAGGTCACATGGCAGACATACCAGCTCCAAGGCAGCACAAGCAATGTCCAAGGGACTAAGGGATGAATGGAGCTGAACCCTTCTGAACCTTGAGACCTGGTGCTGTGGGGCTCTTGTCTCTGGAATGGGGGTGTCTTAGTAGTTGTTCCAGATCAGCCCTGCCCCATGAGATGCCTGCCAGTCTGGAGGAACAAGTGGCCCTTCATGGGGGTCAAGGGTGACCTTCTGGACACAGAGGTGGCATTTGTGAAAACTGGCCCAGGCCTGACTTCTGGTACCCCTTAGCAGAAGTTTCTCTCTTCTCATGGTGTCTGTTTTCAGGTAGCTCCGGGGTTTCCATACTCCTAATGAGGAAAAGAGGAAGTTCTGTGTTTGTCCTGTATTAGGGTTCTGGAGCTCAAAGCAGGCTGTGGGCCTGAGCAGGGCACAGCAAGTCAGGATTGCTAGATTGGGGTAAGCCGTGCTGGAGGAGGTGCTATGGGCTCCCTGAGACCCCAGTGTCTTCTCCATCTGCTAACTTCTAGCTGTAGAGACACCCTGAGTAAGGCACATAGAAGATGGTTCCATTTAAACCTCCCAGCCTCCAGTAAGGACTCAGTTGTTCACTGGCCCTGCTGCTCATCCAGAGACCACTGGGCTTTCTCTGACTCTCAGGCTCCTAGAGGTGGGGTGAGGATGCCATCTTAGGGCTGCAGGAGGAGGCTTTTGTGGGAGGGGCCATGGAAGCTCGATCACTTCCATTGATCATTGCTGCTGGTCAGTATAGGCCACTCTGAGTCCTGGTGTCTCCAGGGCCCAAATGTCCACCTCTGTAGTGCAGACATGAGAATCGCCAGCACCCAGTGTAGGTCCATCGCTCAGTTCTCTGGGCCCCAGGGATACCAGGCATAGTTGTGCTCACCAGGCTGTCGGGGTAGCAAAGAACCAACCCAGTGAGCAGTAACTTCTGGGCCCCTGCTGGGACCACCCAGACCCCAATACTGCATAGTCTCACCAGAGATGAATGTCCAGATTGAGACATTGATTCAGAAGGGAATGAGGATGGTGATTGTGTCCAGCAGTTGGGTGACTTGGGTTGTGAGCCCTCTGTTCTCAGCCCTGAGAGAGGTCAGTATCTACCCAGGCCTGGTTCCTGAAGAGCCAGACAGGGATGGATCTGCAATGGGGCATCCTGGGCCTGGGCCTCTCCTCAGCAATGTTCAGGTGGCTCCCCAATTCTCAAAGGCCTGCAGCCTGATTCTAGGCCTCTTCAAATGCCAGGTCCCCGTGTATTGCTGAGGTGTGTCCCTGTGAGGGCCTGTTAGGCCATCCCTTTGACTACAGGGACACTGCTTCCTTAGCCTCCTGAAGTCCTCCAAGGCTACCTCATCCTGGGAGCTTTTCCTGCCGCCTGACCATAGATCTGTGTGTCCCTTTCTGGCTATGTGGGTCCCTTGTTCTCCCTCCCTAAGAGTGTTCCTGAACCCAAGAGGACAGAGACACCTTTCAAGACAGGTGCCTCTACCTCCTTGACCTGCATTTCTAGGGGACAAGGGCTCTCGGTGGTGAAATGTCTTTTTACAGTAAACTTGGCCCAAAGTTCCTGGGCTGTGACCATATGGGCATGAAGTATAGGCAGGTCACCTGTGAGGCACACTCTCCCACATTCTAGCAGTGGACACTGGACAGACAGACGGAACAGAGTCACCAGGATGTCCAAGAGGGTCTCGTGTCTGTCAGATCCCTCTAAGTCACTGTTCATTACTATGACTACTGCTAACAGTGTCACTATGTTTAGGGCTGGCTATGGGAAAACAGCCAGCCAGTGTTCTTCATGGAGTCCAAGCCGGGACAACGCTGGCTGTTCACACAAAGGCCATGTGCACTGTCTGGGGTTTCCTGACCCAGGGCCAGGCTTGCTTGACTTTCCACTTTTCCCCTTCAGACATTCATGCTTCGTCAGCATGTTGGACCTTAATTCCAACATGAAGTCTTAAGGCCTGGAATCCTCAGGGTGATAACCTGTCAAACAGCAACCACATAAATGAAGGTGTGTGTGTGTGTGTGTGTGTGTGTGTGTGTGTGTGTGTGTGTGTGTGTGCGCGTGCATGTGCACACACATGCACCTTTTGTGTGTGTAGCACACCATCCTCAGGACAGAGCCATGTGGTATGTGCAGCCCATGTGGTGCGTGTGAATGTGTGTTCTTAGGGCAAACCGGCACACTCTCCCAGGTACCTTGTGGGTGTTTGCTTTTAAACAGGTCCTCCATCAGAAGAGCGATGAAACCTGCTATTCCTAATTGCAGAGCATTTTTATCACACGGAGACGTGGACTTTCGTTGAATTCTGCTCTGGGCCTGTTGAGAAAATCATGTGTTATGTTATTATTTCTCCTCTTGGCAGGGTGAGAGGGTTATTAATTTTCCCCGATGCTGCAGGGTTTTGTGTTCCCAGAGTCTCCAGCTGAGCACGGGGAATTCCCTCCCACCTGTGTCTTTTGCTGGCACTCCTCGGGATCTTCCCCACTCATGTGTGACCTGATCTGCATCCTCTTGTTCCTGTTGGACATTTCTGGGGTGCAGAGACCCCTCTGGGGTTTGTGCCTGGTCAAGGCTGAGCAGAGAGGTGGTATGCATGAATGCATGGCTTCGTACTATATTCCAGCCTCAGCCTGGGGGGTCCCCTGAAGCTGGACTCTACCTTTGCCAGGTGCCACCAGGTACTGGGGGAAGCCACGAGGATCTGTCTTCTTACCCCAGAAACTGCAAACCCTGTCCTAACTGCTCACAGCCTGATCGTACCCAGTCCCACTCTGAACCGCCCAGACCCCTGGGTTCTGCAGAGCCCAGCTTCTCATTTATGCATAGGCCACACAATCCTAACAGAACCGCACCAGCCAGACCTGCACATGTCTTATTCTGGGCCACCATTCTGGTCCTGACTTCACAGAAGCCTGATTAACTGTTTCTTAGTCTTTTTACTTTTCTGTGCTTTCAAAAATGAATTTTTTATGCTACTGTTTTTCTTGCTTCTACCTAATATTCTTTAAATATTTTTAATTGAATTTTTTTTAGCTTCTATTCTCTTCCTCACATCCATTTTCCCCCTCGAGCTGAATAGCAGCATGCATTCACCTCACTGCTTCTTACTGTAGGACCATCTACTGTAAGCTTCTGCATCCTTGCTGATGGACCAGACGCTGAAAATGTGAGCCAAAGGAAGCCCATCCTCCTTGAAGTTGGTTTTGTCAGCATTATTATCATAACAATAGGAATAGAAACAAACCAAGTACCAAGATGTTTTTATTATTATGGGGCTGTTGTGTAATTTGAGATCAGTTATTGTGTTGCCTTCAGCCATCTTTCTACTAAGGTTGCTAAACCTGTGTAGAGCCTCTTTTGCTTCCATATGGAATATAGAATTGGCTGGGCAGTGGTGGCGCATGTCTTTAGTCCCACCCTTGGGAGGCAGAGGCTGGGGGATCTCTGTGAGTTTGAGGCCAGCCTGGTCTCCAGAGCGAGTTCCAGGACAGGCTCCAAAGCAACACAGAGAAACCCTATCATGAAAGAAGAAAACAAGAAATGTAGAATTGTTTTTTATGTAGCTCCGGCTGGCCTCAAACTCACAGAGATCCACCTGCCTCTGCCTCCTGAGTGCTAGGATTAAAGGTGTGCGCCACCACCACCGACTGGACTGGTCTTCTTTTTTTAGGACCTTGAACTGCATCATTGGGTTATTTATTGGAGATTATTTTTTTTAATCATTCTGATTCAATTTTTTTTAAAGATTCTATTTATTATGTATACAACATTCTGCTTCCATGTATGTCTGCACACCAGAAGAGGGCACCAGATCTCATAACGGATGGTTGTGAGCCACCATGTGGTTGCTGGGAATTGAACTCAGGACCTCTGGAAGAGCAGCCATTGCTCTTAACCTCTGAGCCATCTCTCCAGCCCCCTGATTCAAAAATTTTTAAGTCATTCATAGCTACAAACTTCCTCTTAGAACATCCTCATTGTACCCCAGAGGTTCTGGGAAATTGTGCTTTTGTTTTCATTTGATTCTACGAACTTTTAACCCCACCGGTCCCCCCCCCTCCTGTTTTCTCCAGTGGTCCATCGTTTGCTCAGGAGTGTATTAGTCAGTCTCCATGTGTTTCTGTCATCTCTGTTGTTTTTCTTGCTGTTGATTTCTGTTTTTATTGCACTGTGAGCTGATGAAACACAAGTGATTATTTAAATTCTTTTGTTTTTGGTAAGAATCAATCTGTGGCACCTGGAATGTGGCCAACTTTAGTTTTATGGATGGCTGACGGGAATGTGTGTTGTTTCTCTTGAGTAGGGCCTTCTATGGACATCTGTTAAGTCCATTTCATCTATTGTAGTTTAACTCCAAGGATCCTTTGATGACTCTCAGTTTGTATAATCTATCTAAGATGACAATGGGTATTGTATTAGGACCAATCGGATCCTTTAAGTCCACGAGTATTTGTTTTATGATATAGGAAGCGCCAGCATTTGGTACATATGTATTTACAATTGTTATATCTTACATGAATTATTTTCTTTATTAATATATGGTGGTCTTCTTTATCTCAGTTTACTAATTTTGGTTTGAAATCTACTTTATCAGATTTCAGGAGAGCTAAGCCAGCTTGTCTCCAGTTTCTGTTCACTTGGTAGAGTGTTTTCATCCTTTGACTCCCAGCCTGTGGGTATCTTTTGTTTCCTGGAGACAAGAAAGCTGGCTCAACATCCTTCATGATAAAAGCCCCGAAGGAACTAGGACTAGAAATAGCACTCTTCAACCTGATAAAGACTATATACAGTGTTAAAGATAAAGACTATATACTATATTCAGGCATCTGTACTGGCCTGTCCTTGGGGTTCTGACAGGATGCGCCCTCAGCTGTAGCCACTAAGAGCACCACCTGTGCACATTCATTCTCTCTCTCTCCCTCTCTCTCTCTGCCTCTCTCTTCTCTTCTGCTGCTCCTATCCCCAAAGGTCGGTCTCCCCTCTCTCCTTCCCCTTTTCCTACTCATTTTCCCCCAAGGGGAAAACAAAACCTTCCCACCCAAGCTCTGCCCTATGGCATCTCTCTCTCATGAGCTGCTTTTTAAAATTACAACAGAAGCTGGAGAGATGCCTTAGTTGTTAAGAGCACATACTGCTCTTACAGAGGACACGTTCAACTCCCAGAACCCACACTGGGCAACTCACAAATGCCTGCAACTCCAACTCTAAGGGATCTGATACTCTCTTCTGGATTCCGTGAGCATCTGTGCTCACACATGCATAGATCTCCTGACACACACATACAGTTGAATAATTTAATATTTAAAAAACCTAAACCCACCTATAAAAACAAAAAAGAGCGAAAGATGTTAATAATTAAAGCTATAAAACATGGGACAGAGAAATTGGTGAAACCACTGGAAGATGGAAAGCTCTCCCATGCTCATGAACTGGCAAAATAACATTCTTCACAAAAGATCCCATTGATGTACAATGAATGGAACCCAGACAGCTACAGCCACCTAACTCTCTACAAAAATTCCCAAACATCCTGTAGAAGAGACAGCCTCATCAGCAGATAGTGTCAGGAAAACTGGTTGTCCACATGTAGAAGACAGAAACTGGATCCCCACTTCATATCAATGAAACTGTATCAATGAAACTGCTAAAGGAAACACAGAGAAAACTCTTCAAGGTAGAGGCATAACGGAACAGCATTCGGAAGAGGACTGTGCTAGCCCAGGAATAACAGTGAGAGCCGGCAGATGGGAACACATGAAACTCAAGTGTGCACAGCAAAGGAAGCGGTCACCAGAGTGAAGAGACAGCCCATGGGAAAGGAGGAAATGTATCCATCCTTCAGGGGACTCAAAATTGTATGTATGTATGTACGTACGTACGTACATGAAAGTTTCAAACACTAAAGAGTGATGTAATTAACCAATGGAAAATGAACCAAACAGAGTGTTTGAAAGATGTAGTGCAAGTGATAGATAGTTCATGAAGAGTGTTTGTCATCCTCAGTGGGCAGGGTTCCATCTGTGTGTCCCTGTGGTGAGCATCAAGAAAATGTGACCTGGGATGTAGGTCAGTGACATAGTACTAGCATAGCATGCCTGCAGCCCTGGGTTCAAGACCCCATACTGCAAGACAAACATGCATGCAGGGGAAGATGTCTAGCCACCATGGAAGTCTGTTGTAAATTCCTCAAAACAAACAAACAAAAACCCTAAATAAAAGTAGAGTGTCGGGAGACACTGTAGCCCCACCTCTTAGTAGCCGGGACAGGTGTGCCGGGACACGCCCATGAGGGCGTGGTCAGGGGAGGTCTAAAGGTGACTCGGGGAGGATTCCTAAGGGACAGAGGACACATGGATAGCCCCTTCTCCCCTCTCCTCTCTCTGGCCTGGCTGCCTTGCTGCCCCTGGTGTGCTCTGGCTTGTGCTTAGCTGGTGTTTATCTGAATAAAGAAATCTTAGCCTTACGGACTGCAGATCGATCTCTTCAGTAGAGTCAGAAGATCCAGCTATGCCACTTCTGGGCGAATAGCTAAAGGAAGAAACCACCCGTGCAAATGTGCTGGTTTGTTTTGTGTCAACTTGATACACACTACTTACTGTCCTCTGAGATGAGGAAACTTCAGTTGAGAAACTGTCTCTGTAAGATTGGCCCATGGGAAAGCCTGTGGTACATTTTCTCGATTAATGATTGATGTGGGAGGGGAAAGTACACTGTGGACAGTGCTGCCTTGAGTCTGGTGGTCCTGGGAGCTACAAGAAAGAAGACTGAGAAAGCCACGAGGAACAAGCCAGTAAGCGACACTTGTCCATGGCTGCTGTATTAGCTCCTGTCTCCAGGTTCCTGTCCCTCAGTGATGGACTGTGATGTAGAACTGTAAGCTGAAATAAACCCTTTCCTACCCAGGTTGCTTTTGGTCATGGTTTTATTACAGCACTAGAAACACAACTTAGCAGCAATGCTTACTTAGTGCCCCAGTATTCACAATAGCCACAGTCAAGAAAATGTGGACGCTGGGCTGGACATGCTCAGTCACTGAAGTGCTTGCCACACAAGCACAAGGACCTGAGTTTGAACCCCAGAACCCATTTAAAAAACTGGATTGCAGGGGGAGGAAGGATTGTAGGAGCCTGAGGGGTCAAGGACACCACAAGAAAACCCACAGAATCAACTAACCTGAGCTCACAGGGGCTCACAGAGACTGGACCGACAACCAGGGAGCCTACGTGGGACTGACCTAGGAACTCTGTATATATGTGACAGTTGTGTGGCTTGGTCTCCTCGTGGGACTCCTAACAGTGGGAACAGGGGCTGTCTCTGATTCTTTTGTCTGCTTTTGGGACCCTTTCCCTCATATTGGGTTGCCTCATCCAACGAGGGGAGGTGCCTAGTCTTACTGCAATTTGATACGCCATGTTTGGTTCATATCCATGGGAGGCCTGCCCTTTTCTGAAGGGAAACGGAAGATGAGTGAATTTGGGTAGGGACTGGGAGGAGAGGAGGAAGGGGAAATAGTAGTCCCGATGTAATATATGAGAGAAGAATAAATTTAAAACAAAACCAAACCCTGGGTGTGCATTTGTAATCTCCATGCTGGGGAGGCTGGAGTTCACTGGCCACAGGACCTAACTTAGTTTGTGAGCCTCAGATCTTGGTGAAAGACACTGTCTCTTCAGATAAGATAGCCAGCTCCTGAGGAACAAAACTGAGGCCAGCAATAGCTTCTAGGATGGTCACTGGTGCTAGCTGTTAGCAGAGGGGTGCCTCTGGGAGGCACTGGGAGGGGTGGGTTATGACAGTCACATCAAGTGTGATGTAACAGGGGTTTGAGCTGTCGTTGTAGCTGAGTACATTCACCCAGTACAATGTACCACCAGCCTGGGCTGTCTCTTGTGTACTCCACACTTGCTGGCCAAGTCTCCCCAAAGATCCCACTGGCCCTCCCACCTTTTTCCTGAAGCTCTTTGCTTTCTCTGAGCCATGTGACATTTTGGTGTTTCTACTGTTGCCAAGAGTGCTTCTTTCAAGGTAGGATGGGAGGTGGTGTTAGCCTGGGAAACCGGCTTCAAGTTGGTTGTGGATCTGTGTCTGTCAGCACCTGTCAGTCACTGGGCCTGTGAGCTTAGCGCCTACACACAGATGGCTGCCTGTTTCTCACCTCTTTCTAGGCTGAGTTCCTGGGAGGGTGACTGTGCTGTAGAGCACTGCCATTGCTGTCCCCAGAGCAGCATCTCCTGGCCAGGAGGTTTCCCAGGGATTTAGGAAGAAGTTTGTAGCTCAGAACCCAAGTGTCTGAGGGGCTGAGTTGGTTTAGTGAGACCTGTGGATAAAAGTCACTACTGTCGGTGTTCAGGGAGGCTGATGCTGGGGCTACGCTATGGAGATTCAGGAGCCCCTGTTTCTTGCTGTAGCTTGGAAAGGGGACCATAGCCATCAAGAATTCAGAGGCCAGAGCACCCTTGGGCCCTACTGCAACCCTGGGCACATGGAGACTCTAAGAGTGACAGACCTAGCTTGGGTTTTTTCCATACCTAGCTATGCCAGGGGGAAGCAGAGCTTGGGGTTCCTGGACATTGTTGGGTGATCTGTTGTTGAGGGCATTCTGTCTTCTGGATGTCAGCTGAACAGGTTATCTTTGGAGCCCCAGGGGACAGTGGGCAGGAAGCTGGCAGTGGCTGGGAGTGCAGGGAAAGCTGTTTAGACAGAGTCAAACAAGTACCGCCATAGATCACTGCAGCTGTAAAACAAACTTAGCCTTGTGCTAATATTTTAGTTTTGTTTCCACTATACACACCTAGAAAAATGTGCGCGTCATCTTGACTCATGATGGCAGTGTGCCTCCGAGTCCTGTGCCAGCGCTGTGCCCACAGCTGAAAGGAAGGAAATCCACAGTGGGCTGTGCACTTGACAACGGTGCTGTAAAGTCAGTGCAGGCACAAGGCCAGCACCCTTGCTGATGGCCAGGCTGACCTCATACTCTCCCTCTTTCCCCAGTACCACTGCCAGGTGCCCAAGTTGTCTGCTTTGAACAATGGGGAAATCGAGGCACAAAAAGGTCAGTCACTCTTCTATCTGTCCAGAGCCATGGGGTCACATGTGCATAGCTGGCATGGAGTTGGCTACCCACCTCCATCTGCCCCTGTAGGGCACTGCCCACCCATTCCTGCTAGAGGCCACCAAGGCTCTTGTCACAAGTTTCTCCCCAGTGAGTAAGTAGCTCTGCCATGAGGATGCAGGTGTTTCTCTCCATCCCTCTTCTTAAGGCCCCAGGGAGTGGCCCAGGAAAGGACACAAGCCCATTCCTGAGGGTCATGGCCTGTGGTCAAGAGTCATAGTCTCTGAGTGACTGATCAAGAAGGTTGAGGCTTCATTCCTTGATCTACTGGAACAAGACCTTAGGGACCCAGCAGTGGACAAAGCTGAGCATAGCTGTCCTCCAAGATAGCTCTTCATTCTTCTGCCACTCACCCCCGTGGAACACTTAAGTGAGGTCCCCATTTGGCCAAATGTGTCTATGACCAATGGCAGGTCCCTGCAACTGCCACTTCCAAGATGAGGTTGTGAAACTCCAGCCTGGAGTCTAGGGCAGCATTAGGGGCAGATGGCAGGGTGAGGCCTTCCTGCCAGCCTTGGCAGGGAGCCATCCTTCAGCCTGCCAGCCTATTGGGCCTCTGGCTGAGGTTACCTGGGTGTCTGGCAAGCAGCTAAGCTGAACACACTGGCCTTAGAACTTGTGGAAAAGTTCACTCACTGTTTTGAAGGGTATCTGTTTGGGGCAGTATCTGGTGAAGTAACATGGTTCCAGTTGGTGCCAGGCAGTAGGGAGTGAGAATTCCTGAATGAGTGTTTTTGACATGAACATGGGCATGTCAAGGACCCTGTCTCAGTCCCTACTCTATTGCTGTGAAGAGACACCATAACCAAGGCAACTTATAATAGAAAGTATTTACTTGGGAGTTTGCTTATAGTTTCAGAGGGCAAGTGTAATGACCATCACGGCCTGGTGTTGGACCTATAGCTGATTGCTTACATCTGACCCATAAGCAAGAGGCAGAGAGAGAGAGACAGACAGAAGACAGACAGACAGACAGACAGACAGACAGAGACAGAGACACACTCACATACACATGGGGAGGTGGGTAGACTGGGTCTTGCTTGGGCTTTTGAAATCTTTAGGTCCGCTCCAGTAACATGCCTCCTCCAACACCTCCTAAATCTTCCTAAACAGTCCACCAATTGGGAGCCAAACATTCATATATATGAGCCTATGGGGGCTATTCTCATTTAAACCTTGCCAGACCCCTATGCCCCACACCTATGGGTGTGGCAAAGCCTTCAATGAGCAAAGCTCAGAGACATGGCCAAGCCTTCCTCTGGTCTGTGTACAGAAAATGTCCACACATTTTCACTGTAGCTTTCTCCCCACAGATATTTGCAGCCTGAAGACTGCTCTCCTGTAGAGCCCGCTCCTACTAATGTTAGCTGAACCTGCCTCCTTATTCAGCTGTATGTAATAACCTGCCTCCTGCCTCCTGCCCCCTCCCCCCGGGCCCTGCTTGCCTGTCAGCAGTCACAGCTCTTTGATGACCATGGACTGTGAGGGATGAGGAGAGCTAACTAGAGAAAAAAACATTTGGGGACAGCTGTCATGCACAAGAGCTTCAGCTATAAGAAGGTTGTGTGTGTTTATAAGCAGGAGTCCTAGGGGGAGACTTCATCAAAAATGACATTTCTGTTCAATATTTCTATAAACGTGCAATGGTGCTGAGTTGGGGCCTGCCCTTGAATGCATGTGTGAGACAGCGTGGGAGTGTTTGGTGAGTGGGTGTGTGTGTGATTTGCCTCTGGGTGTTTCGGATGGGTCTGTTCTTTGAGACAGGGTCTCACTCATCCTTTTGCATCAGCCTCCCAAGTGCTGGGATTGCAGATATGTGCCATCATGCCTGGATTGCCTGTCTCCTTGAATTTTACCAACTGGGTTACATGTGTATTTGCTTAGGGCCAGCCTATGCTTCTGCAGTGAGTCTGCCCTGTGAGGACCTTTTCCAGATTCCAGCCTGAGAGTGGGGCTAGAGAAGCCAGTGTTTCCTCGTCAGTGGCACAGCTCTGGGACTCAGGCTGACCCAGCAGAGCCTGCATGGGCAGACAGTTTTAGAGGCCAGGCCACAATTCATTTTCTGGAAACACCCAGTGTGAGCAGCCTGTCTCACAAAGGAGAACAAGATGTTGCTGGGGCCATACTCAGGACCCCAGCTGAGGGAGGGGACTGGCTGGGCATTCAGCATGTAGGAGGTAACTTTGCCTGTAGGGACTTCAGGAACTGCATCCTGCACACGCTGTCTGCACATGGGGGCCTCAGGCTCTGCTGAGCTTCCATAGGTAGGGGCTAGAAGCAAGTCAGTTTTCCAAGGTTCAGAGGAAAGGGTGAACAGGGGTGTATTGTGAGCCCAAGAATGACTAACCCTTAATTACTGCTTTAGCCTGAGCATTTAGCAATGTCTTGAGGGATACCATGAGACCAGCAGGGTCCAGTAGAGGCCTGGGCAATGAATTGGGACCACGGGCATCGCTGCAGAAACAGTTGGATAAAGGGAAACCTGTCTCCATTGTTCCTCCAAGCCAGGCTCTGGTGTGGGAGTAGGGGACTCTACCCTAGAGAAGGTTCTCTGGCCTCCTCTCCAGCCCACCCCACTGGGAGCATGCTGGTAGACCCTGGAGGAGGGTAATAGCTCAGAAGTACAGAAGGGTTCTTGGGATTGCCTGCAGCAAAGTGGATTGTCTTGTGAACTTCAGCCTGGCTGCAGAGACCTGGGGGAACCACTCTGCGCAGTGGTACTGAGTTTGATTTTTCCCTCTGCTTTGCCCATGACCAGCTGACCCAAACAAGCTGCTTGAGGTTCCTGGTCTATGTCTGCTGAGGCTTGCAGCCCCTGGTAGATAAGGGATGAGGAACAGGAGTTGACAGGATCCAGTCCTGCTCTGTAAAAGGGTATCCCCATGAAGAAGCTGAGTATAAGGTTCAAACTCAGCTATGTGGATGCAAGTTCTCATTTTAAGGCTGAGTAAGAATCCTGGGAGGGGCTCTCTGGAGGGTGAGGTTGTCTATACACGGTGCCCCCTCGATTCCTGTCCCTGAGGGGCATCCTGACTGGAAAGCTGTCATGATGGAAGGTGGGAGCAGTGCTGGCCCAGACCTCAGCTGGCCTGAGCTACCCTGAACCCACAACCCCAGCTCTGGGCCTCCTGGTCTTTTGCCGAGTCACATACTCCAGGGGCCTCAAGGAGCTGTGAGTATGTGGAGACCCTAATATAATCACAGGGTGGGAAGAGAAACAGCCCCTCTGAGGTTCATGAAGTAAGATTGTGTGTGTGTGTGTGTGTGTGTGTGTGTGTGTGTGTGTGTGTGTGTGTGTGTGTGTGTGAGATAGCTGCAGCCTCTGGCCACTAGACAGAGTTTCAAGCAGTCTTTGCTAGCCTGTGAGATCTGAGATGCAGGGACAGCTGGCTCTGCAGCCCTAAGCCTCTTGCCGTACAGGAGGGGTGAGGGGGTGTCAGTGCAAGCCTGACTCTGTCGCCTCTAGGAGAAACACCTGTTATTTTTAGTCTGCATTGTCAGCTTTGTTGGTGCACAGAGGGTGAGGTGCCGCTGCAGTTCCATTTTTAACACACCTTGGAGGAGGCTGTGAGCGGCCCTGGTGCCTCTTATGTCCCTGAATATGAGTGTGTGTGTGTGTGTGTGTGTGTGTGTGTATATATATATATATATATATATATATATATATATATATATATATCTTCTTTCCAGCACAGTGTAGGAGCCCGGGCTGGCCTCAGGGGCTCTGGGGCCATAGGTATCCAGATGTGCCTTCCTGAAGGCTGCTGCGCTCCCATTCCACAGGGCAGGTGGAACAGGCTGTGAGTGCCCTTGAGTGGGAGTCAACAGTGAGCAAGAACACTGTGGAAAAGATGCTCCGGTGAGGTTATCCCTGCTAGCAGATAGGGTGTGTTGGATGCTGTTATGAGATTCAGCAGGGCCCAAGATCATCCCAACCCCTAAACATAGGCTGACATGCTCCCCCTGGATGCCCTGTACCCCAGCTCCTGGGAGGCAGAAGGGGCACTAGGCTCAGAATCACTGAATCACTCATGACTGGGTAGAGCAGGATGGGCAGGCAGGATCCAGGCCCAGGCAGGAGGATGCATCCAGCCAGGAGCACTCAACGGTCAATGCTCAGGAACTAATAAGATGGGATCAGTCAGACCAGTGAAGGATGCTTACATAAGGCCCCACAAAGATCAAGCTGAGGTGGCTTAGATGGCCGAGAGCGTTCCAGCTGGGCCTTCCTTGCTGCCGCCCCCGCTTATGTGTCCTTCATTCACCCCGTGTAGAGCAAGCTTAGATTCTGTCACCACACGTCCCAGAGGAAGGTTGCATATAGGTCTCGCCTGAGCCAGAAGTTCCTCCACCCATTCCAGAGAAATCTCAGGGCTGCAGCATATGACTTCAGCCTCGGCAGTAGTAACCTAGGAGCTCAGTGCCTCAGGCTGCATAGCAGAGTCAGCTGGTCTCCATGCTCCATGCAGCTAGCTACCCAGGGACCTATGCCTACCCTGAATCTGCAGAGGAGGGACCCAGCCCTGCCAGGCTCTGGAAGTGGGCAGATAAGTGCCAGTGCCTGTGGAAGCAGAATCTGGTCTGGCAGCAGGGAGGCTGTGGGTGGGGGTGTCCCCATGCTGTAGGGTGTCAGGAGAGGAGTGCAGCGTACGCCACAAGGCAGTCACAGCCCTTTCCTCTGAAGTCCCCAGGCCTGTGAGGCCCAGCATCACTCTGCCCAGTTAGCCTGTGGTTATCTCGTAGTACTCCTGGTGGAGGCTTAGTGGGAACTGACTTCATGTTCACACATAGGGAAGTTGGCCTTTGGCTTGCCCAGACTTCTTACCCTGATTATTAATTTTGGCTGGGGGGGGGTGGAGGGGGCAAAACAACTTAAAGCAAGTTCTCAAGACAGTATAGAAACCTACCCAGAGCTGTGAGCTCACATCAGTCAACAGTCAAGCCCAAATGCATCAGTCAGAACTAGCCCCAGAGACCTGTGGTCCCATCACCAGTGACTGTTTGCTGATGGAGACACCATCTCCCACCTGGATGCTGAGAGGTTGGCTGGGAACATGTGAGGACTGGCACAGAGAAGAATGATCTCACTGTCTAGGCTCTAAAGTCAACTGTGCCCTGCACAGCCGAGCAATCCACCCAGGAGCGAGAGATGCTCCCTGCCTACCCGAGAGGTCTCCTTACATATCTTCTGTTCCTTTTGTCTTGGTACATAGCGCAGGCTGGCCTTGTTCTCATGATCTTCCTGCATCCTATGTGCTTGGGATTGCAGCCCTCCTGAGTGGAAGAAGCCAGACTCCCCAGGCTACACAAACACAGTCCTATTGATGGGAATCACCGGAAAAGACATGATGCAAATCGACTCTGTTGGTTTCTACAGCATCTCAGCTTAAGCTTTTGTGTGAACTGAAACCCAGCGCCGTACAGCTTTTCTGACCCAGGGTTTTCAGCGACTCCAATATCAGTCCCAGAGTCTCCCCTGGACACAGTGGAACTGGCCTGTGAGTGGCCAGGGTAGAGGGTCCATCCCTTTAGGTGGCTTCATCTCACTGTCAACTACAGCCCAGCTGCCTGGGCATCCTGAGAAGCTGAGGCCAACATGAAAACCTGGGGCCCCGTTGCCATCTCAATCTCATGATATCCACTTCATTTCCTGGATGGGTGGTGGCCCTGGGTGTCTCATGTAGAGAGGTGACTGTGTAGGCAGCCCCAGGGAGCAGTCTCACTGTGGGGAGAAGCTCCTGTGGCCCTGTCAGCTGGTGGAGACCAAAGCAGAGGAGAGGCTTAGACACTGGTGGCTTAGCTGAGCCCCACCTGGATGGGCCAGCCCAGTGTGGCTCCTATGTAGATGAGAATAGGCACAGCAGCAGGAGCCAGGGCATGGGAAAAGACAGGCTCTGAGATCATCGCATTCAATAGTCACGTGGACAGCCCACTTGCCAGGAAAAGGCTGGTTCTGGGCTGGCCTAGGATTAGGATTCTGGGTCTCCTGGATTCCAACAATGCTGTCCCAGGTCCTTTCAAGGTTCTGAATAGACACTAGTGGGCAATGTGTTGACCCATCTCCTAAGAGTGGGGGTCCAGAGGCCGTGGGTGGTCTACAGGGTGTCTCCACCACCATATGCCCAGACTTTAAGCAGTCAGTCACAGCAGATACCGAGCTAAGGGTCAGGCCAGCTACTGTTCTGTATCAAAACTTCAGTCTTTGGCCCCAAGCTTGGTAGGGCAGCCAGCGTGAGTGCTGAGGGGGCACAGCTGGCTGAGGCTAGAGGCCCCCATGATAGCTGTTGAATCAGCCCCATCAGGCAGGGGAAGGGCTGGGCGCTTCGCTAGTCCTCCAGCCCTCCCCACATCCTTCTTGAGTCTTATGTCTCTGCTCATTAAATCCCTGCAGGCCGCCCCAGAGGGTGAATCCATCTCACTACACCATAAACACTGTCCAGAATCGATGGCAGCTGGGGTAGATGGGGCCTTGGAGGGCTCAGGAGCTGTTGGGAGCCAGCCAGAGTCTGTGTTGTCCTGGCAGGATGCCGGGGCACTTGGCTCAAGGGTATCCCTGAGATGTGCTGGGTCAGACCTCTCCAAGAGCCGTGGTGGACGGCAGTGTTTGGGGCCCCTTCCTCCTGGGGTTCATGGCCAATTGCTCTGAACACTGGTACCAGTGCCTTCCTCTGGGCCATGGAACAAAGAGGTGTGGCCAGTGTGGGTGTGTCCCATTAATCAAAGTTTCCATTGTTTTAATCTTGTACAGAATTTGAAGAGTAAGGAACTAACCGTTCATATCCTGGGATTCTGGCTGTTACAGACATAGCAGCGCCGTGGACAGCTGATACCCGCTGTGTGGTATGGCCATCTGAGTAGTTGCTGAATTCAAATGGAAGCTCCAGGACCCACTAGCTGCCCCTTTCTTTCTCCTTCCTCCCTGAGCAACCACTGCACTAGTCAGCCTCTCTGGTGCTATGACAATACCCGGCCCAGGCGACCTGGGAGAGAACTTGCTTTAATCGCTATTATAGAGGGAGCAGTGCATCCAGGTAGTGGGGAGGGCGAGACAGAACAGAGCAGCTGGCTCACACCATGGAGGCCAGCAGGCAGACAGAGAGAATGCCTGCCTACCACATTTTCCTCACATTTGCCTTTTGTCTTACCCATGCCCCCCAGCTAGTATGGGACAGTCCCCCTCCCGTTGGGTTACTTGCCCTTTAGACGGTTGTCCCTGGAAATGCCCGCACAGCACACCCAAACAATTGAGACTGAGTGCCACAGTCACTAATCCACTTTCTGTCTCTGCATTTGTCTCTTCTAGACGAAATACCCCAGACAATCAAGATACTAAGAGAAAATGTTTACTTGGGCTCATGGGTTCAAAGACTTCCATTGCTGGTAGCTTGGCCATGTTGCTTTGAGTCTATGGTTCAGTGGGAGTGGAAAGTCTCACTTAACTCATGGCAGACAGGAAGCAAAGAGAGAGGCCGGAAAGGCAAGGGTACCAAAGTCCTCAGTGACATGTTCCCAGTGACATCACTTCTTCCCAGGAGCTCACTCCCACCACCTCCCAATAGTGATGATGCTGTCAACCAAGCCTTCACTATAGGGCCTTTTCAGAGATGCTTTTGCTTTTTTGGTAGTGTCACTATGTAGCCCAGGCTAGCCTTGAACTTGGACTGATCTGGCCTTAGCTTTCTGTTTTAAAAGTGTGTGTGTGTGTGTGTGTGTGTGTGTGTGTGTGTGTGTGTGTGTGTAGGGGCATGGAATGGATGGATGCCTCATTGTGCAGGCGTGGAGGTCAATAAATAACTTTAAGGAGAAAATTCTCACCCACCACCTTGAGTCAGGGTCCCTCTTGTTTCTGCTATGTTCTCCAGGCTAGCCCACAAGCTTTTGGGTGATTCTGCTATCTGCTTCCCCCCTTGCTGTGGGAATCCTGGAATTGCAGATATGAACTATCACATTCAGATTTCTATGGGACTTGGGTGTGAATGGAACTCAGGCTTTCAGGCTTTCATAGCAAGTGCTTTTGCCACCATGTCACCGTGTCCTCTCCCAGGCCCCTGCCTCAGCCTTCCGAGTGCTGGGATTGCAAACATGTATCCACCCCCAGCCCTGGGATACATTGCAAATCCAAATGACAGCTGGAAAGGACCAGCAGGTCTCTGCAATCAAAGCATCCCTGGTTCAGCCAGGCCTGCATGCCCCCCCCCATCCCAGCTCCCCAGGGAGCCAGCAGCTGTCCTAGTGCAGTGGCCAGCTTCAGAGATATCATTGGTGACACCTGGAACATATTGTTGATGGCACTGGAGGGGTTGTGGGGCCAGGTAGTGCCAACAACAAAGAAAGGGGATGGAGAAAAAGAGAGAGAGGAAACTTCACTCATTGGAGGGTTAGGAGCAGAAGGCTGGACTTCTTGCCCCACAGCACCTGTCTTGGTAGACCCCCAATCATGTGAGCACCTCAGTGTCACTGAAGGCACCTCAGGCCTGTTTACAGCTCAGTCTGCCCTAAATAATGCTGACCTGGAGACCCTGTCACGCTGGGAGGGGATCCCCCTCTGATGACTGAGAGGAATAGCCAGAAGTGGTAGAGGAGTCCATCCCACAGGCACCTACAGAAACCAGTTTGGGTGGTGTCAAAGGGTGGGGCAGGTTTGTGGTTACTGTCCTGTGACTGCATACTGTATGAAGCTGGGTGGGTGTCCCTAGCATGGCTCTGTCTCTTGCACAGCACTAAGGTTCCAAAGCTCCCTTTTTCTCTGCCATTCCCAGTCCACATTCCAATGGTCACTGGGCCAGCTATTCAGGGACCCTGCCTAAGCCCCAGGAAGGCTCAGGCCTGGCATCCTGCAGGGATAGCCCCTTCCCTGGGTACCCTGTCTAGGAAGAAGCCGAGTGACCTGGTGCAGGGGGTGGTGGGGTGGGAGTGGGGCTGGCAACCCTGGTGCCAGCACATGTTCTCTGTCAAATTAAATAGTCCTTTCCATTTGCTTGCTGGGCATTAGGCTGGAGAAAGTCAGACTTAAATGCAAGTGCCGAGCCCATCCAGGAGTGAATTATTCATCAGGAAACATCTCAGGAGATCCATATGGCTTTGGAGCTTTGATTTTCCCATGAATCACTAGATGCCAGCAGGTGACCTGGTAGCTTCCAGCTACAGCGTGCCCAGCCAGGTTTGGGGATGACTGTATCCTTTAGGTGGTGGACCCCAGGCAAGTGTGACAGATATCACATTTCTCTGTGGGACAGTCTTCTTTCTTTCCCCCAGATGCCCCTCCCATTCTCTCCTTTTCTCCCCCCTCCCCCTTCTTCCAGAGTGGAGAGTAAATCCAGAGTCCCATACCTGCCAGGCAAGAACTTCCACTGAGCCATATCCCCAGCCTGGGGACATGGGACCCTGCTGAGACATCGTGGCAACTGAGGGGACCTGAGTGAATCTAGAATCATTTGGGAGCTAAACCTCTGGGCATATCTGTGGGGAACTGTCATTGTCTTGTTAATTGATGTGTGATGACCCATCTTAACTGTGGGTGGGGCCATTCCCTGGTAGGAGATCCTGGACTGCATAGAGAATGTGAGCAGAGTAATAACATGCATTGTTCATTACTGTCTGTTACCAGTTGTGGATGTGTGGTAGTTTGAATGTAATTGGCCCCTATAAGCTCATAGGGAGTGGCACTATTAGGTCTGGCTTTGTTGGGGTAGGTATGGCCTTGTTGGAAGAAGTGTGTCATTGTGGGAGCAGGCTTTGAGGTTTCCTATGCTCAAGATACCACCCAGTGTTACAGTCCACTTCCTGCTGCCTGAAAGATGTAGCACTCCTAAGTTCTAGCACCATGTCTGCCTGCTTGCCTCCATCTCTGATAATGGACTAAACCTCTGAAACTGTAAGCTGCCGCCTCAGTTAAATGTTTTCCTTTGTATGAGTTGCTGCTATCATGGTGTCTCTTCTCAGCAATAGAAACCCTGAGACAGGATGTCACATGACCAGTTGATGAACTATAACTTGGAATTAGGAGTAAAACCCTTTTCCCTTCAGTTGCCTTTGCCAGGGTATTTTTGTTTGTTTGTTTGTTTTGTTTTGTTTTGTTTTTGAGACAGGGTTTCTCTGTGTAGCTTTGGAGCCTATCCTGGCACTCGCTCTGGAGACCAGTCTGGCCTCGTGCGCCACCAACGCCCGGCTGCCAGGGTATTTTATCACAGCAACGGGAAAAAAAACTGAGGCAGAAATTGGTACTGAGATGAGGGACCATTTGGATAAAATGGTCTGTATGGTTCTTATGCCATAGGACTGTTTTGTGACTGGAATGTGGAAGAGTTAGGAACTTGGTTTAGACAAGCTGTTGAATGCTGTGGGCAGAGCTGAGTGGGCCACTCTGATAGGAGCTTGGAAGACAGTAATGTTAAAAGGAACACATACAGCAGAAGCCTGGCTCAGGAGGTTTCAGGGTTGGTCCAGGACTCTATCAGGCACTGAACAAGGGGTCATTCCTGAGATATGTGGGCCAAAACTTTGGCTTGGTTCCGCCTGGGACTGGAGAACCCGAGTGAAGCAGAATTTAAAAATAATGGATTGATTTGTTTAGTAGAGGAAATTTCAGGGTAGCAGAACTTTCAGGCTGGTGCTGAGAAAGCAGCTGTGATTGCGAGAGATCAGCACCATTAACAGAGACGTCTCCTGTGCAGCGCTGGCACCGTGGGAAACCCACCACAGGCTCCGTCCTGGTTAGCTCCAGATGTATTTAAAGGAAAAAAAAAAAAAAAAACCCAAGCTGAAAGGTTCCCTGTCCCTCAAAAGAAACCACCTAGGAAAATGTTTCCCTAGGGTCAGCACACACAAACTGATAGAGTTTGGGGCAGGGGCAGGGCAGGGGTACCTCCATCTTGAGGTGGTGGCCAAGCTTGCAGCAGCATCTATGCAGTGCTGGTTTTGGAGGCATGAAGGATGGAATATTGAGGTGGTCATGGGAAGTAACTGAGGCCAATGTGTGGCAGGGCTGGAGCGCTTGCAAAGATGCCCAGAGAGGCTGTTGTATGATGCTGTAAAGGTAAAGCCGAGGTTGCAGTGGGGTTCTAGGATGTTGGAGGTGCCAGGATCATGGGGCATTTACTGAGGAGAGCTACAGAAGAACCAGTGTGTGCTGAGTATAGCAGAGCTGGAGGGTGATGGCTGGGGCTATCTAAACGTTTTGTTGCCCATGAGTCCAGCTGATTATATTACAATGGCCAGATGCTGGACATGGAGCTACAGAATTTGATGTTTGCCCTGCTGTAGTTTGGCCTTGTTTTGGCCTATCTGTTCTCTCTCTCTCTCTCTCTCTCTCTCTCTCTCTCTCTCTCTCTCGTCTTACTATTTAGTCATGCTGGCCTTGAACTTGCTCTGTAGAGCAGTCTAGTCTTGAACTCAGAGGTCTACCTGCCTCACCTCTCCAATCATGAAATTAAAGGGTTTAATTATTCCTACTAAGTCTTCACTCTTTCCTCTGGGAATAGTATTGTTTACTCTGTAGTATGTGTTGAAAGTAGGTAATCCAATTTTATTTTTATAGGAACTCACGGGAGAATTTGGATTTTTAAGGTCTTGAAATTGTTAAAGGCTCTGGGGACCTTTGAAGTTGGGCTGAATGCATTACAATTTGCGAGCTTATGGGGAGTAGAAGGTTAATTACAGCTTAAAAGTGATGTGTCTGGATGTTGTTTTAGTTATGGTTTCTATTGCTGTGGAGAGACACCATGACCACAGCAACTCTTACAAAGGAAAGCATTTTGTCAGGCAGATTTTTAGCAAGAGTAGTAGCCATATTTTGTCACCAGTTTCGACTTAGCTTTTTTAGCTTGAGCACCCAGGGAAGCCTGGCCCTATAGCTCAAAGCCTGGGCATAAAAATAAGCCAGCACCTGCATGACTGGATGACTACTTTATCTAGCCGGTAGAACCTTCCAGAGCACGCATGACTCGTAAGGAGGGACAGCACCAGACCACAGGGCTCATCTCTCTATGGCATGAAGGTGGCTTTGTCCTGAGAGTAGCCACCCATGCCGCTGGGCAGTGAGGACCCAGGCACCGTGCTGCAAGGAGCAGAGGTACAGATTGCCAAAGCCTTCCTTTCTATAGAGGAATCCTCTACCCAGCTAGGCGGAACTGTGAAGAGACCTGGAAGGCATCTCTTTGAGCTTACTGGGGAAGATGGACAAGCCTGAGGCTTGGGGATGACTTGGATGGTGTCTTCTGCAGGTTGGGAGAATGGGCATCAACACCCCTAGAAACTCTCAGTTGTGATATGGGAACCAGGGATTGAGGATGCTAACCTTTCCCCTATCAAAAGAGCAGGATCCTTCTAGAAGGGACCATAGGTACTGGCACTCTCTTTAGCCAGGGACAGTGGGACAAGTAATTGGGGTGTTTGGAGAAGAGCCAAAGCCCTGAGCCCCACCCTTCAAGTCAGACACACAAACTCTTGGACAGGTGGAGTGTGGGTCACAGTCTAATTAGCCAGAGAGCTGATGGGATACCTCCCAACACACACATATCCAGTGCTGCCCCTGTAACACAGCTAGGTGTGGGAGGTGTCTACACACAGTGACATGGATCCCAGAGTTCAGAGGCATTACAAGATTCCTGGGGAAGGATATCCCAGGACCATCAGACTGGTGGACCACAAATAGATGTTCCAAGCTTTCCTGGTTACCATCTCAAAGATAGTTCCCTGGAGCAAAAAGATGAGGATCCTGGCTGGGTGATGGCACATGCTTTTAATCCCAGCACTCGGGAGGCAGAGGCAGAGGCAGGTGGATCTCTGAGAGTTCAAAGCCAGCCTGGTCTACAGAGCAAGTTTCAGTACAGCAAGGGCTACACAGACAAACCCTGTCTTGAAAATAAAAAAAAAAACAAACAAAAAAGAAGAAGAAGGAGAAGGAGGAGGAGAAGAAGAGGAAAGAAACAAAGAAAGAAAAGAGGAGGGCCGGAGAGATGGCTCAGGGGTTAAGAGAACGGACTGTTCTTCCAGAGGTCCTGAGTTCAATTCTCAGCAACCACATGGTGGCTCACAACCACCTTGAATAAGATCTGGTGCCCCCCTGCTAGATGCAGGCAGAAGACTGTATACATAATAAATAAATAAAATCTTAAAAAAAAAAGAAGAAAAGAGGAGCCTGCTATGCTAGAGCAGAGGTCCTGTTCCAGACACATGTATGCCTTTTCCATTAAGAAACATGTCCCATGGAGCCAGCTGAGACACGGCTCAGATGGTAAAGTGAGATAAAGTGGTTGCCACTCAAGCATGAGGACCCAAGTTTGAAACCCCAGTACCCATGTAAAAAGTCAGGCACAGTGGTCCATGCCTGTAATCCCAGCTGAGGTGGAGACAGGAGCATCCTTGGGCATGCTAGCCTGAAAGTCTTGTCTATCAGTGAGCTGCAGGTTCAGTGTCAGACCCTGTTCAAAACATAAGGCAGTTAGCAATGGAGGAAGATACCAGCTGCAGACCCCTGGCCTCTCCATGAGCATGTATGTGTATGTACACTCCAAAAGAAAAAGAAGTCGTGTGTCCCCTCCCCGTGCCAAGCAAAGCTCATGAGAGCCTGTAGCCCCGGCTCCACTCTGAGGCTTAACCCTGGCCTCCTTGTACACCAGGAGCACCTCCTTTGTGTGGCTGTCCCACAGCAGGACCCATTTAACTTGTTGACACTGGATGCTCCAAGAGCAGGATGAACACGCTTGGGACAGATGGAAGTTCATATTAGCATCCTATGATGTCAGCTGACCTCAGCAATGGCATTTCCAGTTCCTGTCTGACCTGGCCTTCATTCTGTCTTTTACTTCCTTAGGATTTATAGCTGGATTTAAGGTGTCCTGGTCCCAAGACTGGGAACTCAATTCTATCTGTGAACACCAATTTCCTAATGAGGTGACAATAAGCTCCAGGGTGGGGATGTGGGCCCATTTCTTGGGACATCAGACCATGCCCTGCAGAAGGGGCTCAGGAGTGTGTGTGTGTGTGTGTGTGTGTGTGTGTGTGTGTGTGTGTGTGTGTGTGTCTAGGGCGGTGGCATGATGGGGAGTGTGCTTCTGTGACCCTTGGAGGCCAGGCTGGGTCTGTCTGGTCCTCATCAGAGTACATCTCCAGCCAAGCTCCTCTTCTGGGAGCCTGGCCTGGCTCCTCCCCTCCAGGGAGCTTTGTGTGAGGCTAATGAAGCACTTGACAGCTCAAGAGCTGGAACTAATATGACAAGGGGTGCTGAGGACAAATGACAAAGGGGTCTTTAGTGATGTCCTCACCATAATGGCCATTGCTGGGACTCAACCCTGCGTCAGCTACACAAGGATGAATCTCACCTCTCCCGGACGTGAGAAAATTGCTGCCCTTGCACAGCTTGTACAGCCCTGCATCGACTCACCACGACAGGACCCTGTTTTGACAGCAACAGGCTGGTGAGCTCAGCTCACTGTCACGCCAGGGGTCCCCTGGCCCCACCAACCTGCCTCCCTTGGCACTGCCAACTTGGCCAGGCTGCTCTGTGGTCTTGTCTTTCCTCCAAACTGGGCAATGTCCGACCCTGAGGGCGCCATCAGAAACAGCTTTACTGAACCCGGAGTCATCTAATGGGCAGGGCACAAATGTCAGGGTCTAGTAGTTCCCAGGAAGGTTGTATGCAGGTACAAGTTCACAGTTGCAAAGCCATGTCCCTCATCACAGGAACCGCTTCCACCGGCCATGTTCCTTTCCTTTTCCTCCCGTGGGTCGACCCGTGATCTGCATGCAAGTCATGGAGTCAGCTCAAACTGTGGTCCTTGTGGCACTGTGGCATTATCGTGATCCTATCTGATGTAATCCCTGAAGCTGGCTCCCCTGACCCATGGGGAGGGGGTTTGGGTAAGATGAAGAAGCCCGGGCTAGGATAGCTGCTACCACTAGAGACCAGAGGGACAGCCTCAGCAGGCACCAGCCTAAGTCACTGGGACCCAAGCAGGGGCAGCAGTGGACAGGAAGAAGCTTCCCATGAGGCCCTGGTACATGGCCTCTGACATCAAGAAATTTTTCTAGAAGTCTAAGAAAGTGGTGCTCCTGCCTCCTAGAACCATGAAAGTATAGAGTAGTCACCTTAGAGGCCAGAGAGCAGATGTTAAGGTCTCTGCTAAACCTGGAGGAACGGGTGTGGGGGAGAGCTATTCCTAGTGGGCAGGGTCTCTGGAACCAGCCCGCTTCAGCCAATGGGGGCGGAGCGTCCACCCAGCCAGCGGGGCGGGGCGTCCTCCAATGAGGCTACAGCAACTTTAGGGGAGGTGGGAAGGGGTGGGGTGGGCATTTGTCTCCCTCCCGCCCATCCAACCTGCCTTTGTTAAGTGTGCCCGGCTTGAAAAGTAGGCCGCTCTGGGCTGGTCGGGGAGGGCTTGGACCCCACGCCATGGAGCTGCTGGGCAGACTGGCTGCCTGGCTGGAGGCATTTGATTTTCTGACTCACATGTGTATTTATAGCAGACAGCCGCTCCAAGGACGCACTCTCCTCTGTGGCGGGAGCTCTGCGGGAGCATCAGACGGTGCTGTCCTTTCCCTGCTGTGCTGAGAAGATGCCTGCCCAAGAGGACAGACGGAGGGCTTGGAAACAGGGCCGCTCGGGCCACAGAGGGACAGCCCAGGCGCCGTGACCCACGGCATATGTCCTATGTGGGCAGCAGGATGCTGCCTCTCTGAGCACCTGCCTGCTGTCCCTCTATCTGCAAGCCAGTCCTTCCCTTCATGGGCCCCACAGTGGGTGTCTGAAGACCGCGTTGCCCTGTGTAGACGAGGCCGGTCCCTCCGTGAGGCCGGTGTGTCAGATGCCGACTGTTGTCTGGGACAGTACCGGTGTCACTTTGTGTTTGTTCCCCTTGTGAGGGTCCTGCTCTTCCTGATGGGAGATGGATGGGAACGGGCAAGGTTACAGAAGTGCTTGTCTGGGCTCAGTTCCTCAGCTTTAGTGTAACCTCATGGAGGATCCTTCCTCTTTGTCCCCCCTCCCCATTGTCCCTCTATGGCCACATAGGCAGAGGAGGCAGCTGGAGGAGGATTGATGAGCCCCTAGGTGACAGACATTGGCAGGGTAAGGCAATAGTTTCAGTGTCTTGAAGCCTGAGTGTGGGGACAGAAAGTTCATTCCTCCTAGCCCCAGGCTCTAGCCAGCTGTGTTCAGGGAGAAACACCCCACCCCAGGATGATGGGGTATGACTGTGCCACTGACTCCTAACTTAAGAGGGCATGCCCAAGCACCTGGTTCTGTTCCCCACACCTTGCCCTTACTCTGGCCAGGGCACATCACTGTGGGCTGAGTCACAGAGAAGCAGAGCTGAGGCCTTAGGTTTCTCAGAGTCTCTGTTGTTCGGCTTTGTCAGAGGAACGGAAGCCACAGTTCTGTTTTCAGGTCATGGGAGGTTTTCGAATCCTCTCACCCAGAGAGGCCTGAGCTCTCAAGAAGTGGGGTACATAGGATGTCTTGGTATAAGCCCGTGCTGCCTGTGTCTGGGGAACACCACAGCTCCATGGAGATGACAGAACCAGGACAAGGCAGTCTGCAAGAGCCTTGTAGCCACAGCCCTTCCTGAGTAGCTGTCAGACAGCCCCTTCACAGAGGGACTTGCAGCCACAGTGTTCTTGGCCAAGACCTTCATGTCTTAGGAAATGTCGGGTTTTGTGCTTATTTTTAGCTTCAGGAATGTGACGTTTGATAGTATTTGGGTTTTTAAGAGGGGCCAACTTTAAGATAGAGTTGTGTCCCTTGACCCCATGCCAGCCCTGGAGCAGTCATGACTAAAAGCAAGGGTGGAAGTCCCCCCTCTAGGAAATGCAAGCAATCTTGATCTGTCCTCAAAAAAGAAGTTGTGTGGGAGCCCCACATCTCTGACTTCCTGGGTTCTGCTGCCTCGAAACAAGCAATGCTTCAAGCTGCTTCTGTGAGTTGCCCACTGGAGGGTCCCCTCTCCCCACCCTGGGAGCTGCTGCCAAATGCCTACGGTCTGGTGACTTCCAGTGGTGCTCTGGATGGTAGCATAAAGACAGGCACCAAGCAGCAACTTTAGATGTTTGAGGAAGAAAAAACAGAATCTGTAACTGTGTGGCCGAAAGGACTCCAGGGGAGGTTTGCAGGACAGCTGGCACATCTGAGAGCTCCCCCGGGGCACTGAAAGTCCATCCGTCTTATAACTGTCCCCTCAGGGGACCTTAAGCCCTTTACTCTGGCATGTTTTATTTGTGACACCGGGTGCAGCCCCTCTGGACCTTACACCACCCATCTGTCATGCACCTGGCTACCACATTGGTTGACAGCTTGCCTCAGGCCTTCCATTCTATAAGATCAGCATTTCTTGACCTGGCACCCATCACAGACACAGGTTCCTAAGAGCTGAACCAAAAATAAGGTAGTAAGGAGCTAAAAAAAAAATTAAATGCCAAGTGATCAAATAATATAATCAATAAATGGGCAAATGAATTGAACAGACCATGCTTAAAAGAAGAAACACCAATAGCTAAGAAATACACCAAAAAGCTTTCATCCTTAGCCACCAGGGAAATGCAAATCAAAACCACTCAACCACTCAACCTCACCCATCAGAATGGCTGCTGTTCAGAAAAGTAAGGACACCAGAAGAGGTGGAGAGCCCCGCACACGGCTTCGGGAAGTGTAAAAGATGCAGCCACTATAGAAATCTGCAGGGAAGTTCTCCAAAAATAGAACTATCAGACAACCTGACTATACTAGTCCTGGGGCCTCAGTCCTGGATTTTCCTCAGAAAATCAGAGCAAAGAAAAACACCAGAACACTTGTGTTTATCACGGTGCCGTTCCCAAGAGCCACGCTACAGAACCAGCGTAACTGTCCACGACAAGGAATGACCAGGAAAATGTATGTGTGCACAGTGGAGTATTAGTCAGTCATGCAGGAGAATGAAGTCATAGCATTTGTAGGGAAACACGGATGGAACCAGAAGTCACCAGGCTAAGTGCAATAACCCAGACCCACAAAGACAACAGACCCACGAGGACAAACATCTCATCTCTCCTGTCAGTGTGGAACCTGGACTGAAAACAAAAACATGAAAGTTGAAAGGGGGCATTTAAGAATAAGGGGGGCACTGGGAGAAGGGGGCAGGAGAAGGTGACTGAAGGTGAGCATGAGCAGAGTGGGTGATATGTGTGTGTGGGTTGTCACAATGAAACCCATTATTTTCTACAATTAATGCATGCCAATAAATGTCTCCAAATCAACTAATACAGTCCCTGATTGAACAATTGAAGCTTCCATTGTCACCATGTTAAGATTGTAGATGTGTCTATTAGCAGATAGATACATCTACAATACAACCTGAGACTCAGGGAGCATTGTGGAAGAGGGGCCAGAATGACTGGAGTCAGAGTATCAGGGAATTTGCTGTGAGACTGCATTTCTAGCAATCTCAAAAGCTACACCCAGAAGTCTCCCCACCATGGCTGCCTAAACAACATCAATAGATATGCCGAAATAGCCAGGGAAAGACCATGAGTCCTCAACCCTATGGAAACACTACAGGCTACTAAGGAAAGCTGAGAGCAGGAGACACAGTCTTCCTCAGGAAAGAGCCCACCTAATAGTCAACCCTGAAAATGTGGTGTGTGTGTGTGTGAGAGAGAGAGAGAGAGAGAAAGAGAGAGAGAGAGAGAGAGAGAGAGAGAGAGAGAGAGAGAGAGAGATTGTTCATACTGAGCAGGTTGTATTTAGGAATATATATGCATGCATATGCATGCAATCACAATTAATGAAAAATAGGCTATGAATTTGAAAGAGAGCGAGGAGGTGTACCTGGGAGGCTTAGAGGGAGGAAAGGGAAGGGGGAAATGATGTGACTCAATTATAATATCAGCAAATAAATAAGAAGAGGTGGACCACACCCAAGCTAAGGATGCACACCCTGTCTCAGGACACATTACAGATCTTAATAAAGTATGGAAAACATTACCTCCAGGTCCAAAGCCTGACCTGAGAATACTCCTTATCAGTGGTTCTCAACTTGTGATTTTCGACTCCACAGGGGTCCCATGTCAGATGTTTACATTATGATTCCTAACAGTAGCAAAAAGACAATTATGAAGTAGCAACAATGCCAGGCATTGGTGGCGCATTCTTTTAATCCCAGCACTTGGAGGCAGAGGCAGGCAGATCTCTGTGAGTTTGAGACCAGCCTGGTCTACAAGAGCCAGGACAGCCTCCAAAGCCACAGAGAAACCCTGTCTTGAAAAACAAAACAAACAAACAAACAAAAAAAATAGCAATGAAAATAATTCATTGTGTGTGTTTGTGTGTGTGGGGTCATTATAACACGAGGGACTGTATTAAAGGGTGGCAGCGTTAGGAGGGTTGAGAAGCACTGCTCTAGATGAAGTCTTTGGCTCAGGAATTGGGAGAGGAAGGGCGGCCATAGTCTGTACCAAAGCACAGTGAAGGAGCCTGGGCCTGGCTCCTCCTCCTTTGGTTGTAAATCCTTTTTTGTGTTGAGTGGAGAAGCTGGAGGTTAGATAACATTTTGGCCTGTGAGCTAAAAGAAACCTCTGGGAGAGGTGTGGGGTTGGTGCAGATTCATCAAGATCACACCAAGTGTGAAGTAAGCTCTGCTTTTAACATTCAGCAGGAGTTGGTTTCAGGCATGCCAGTTAATGTGTCTGTGGTGTGTCTCAACCTGTGGATGCAAACTCAGGCAGTCACAAGTGACTGCGTAGAGTGGCTAGATCTTGACCTCACTCCGGCTACAAATGCCAGCAGCCTGCGTAGTAAGGAGGCTGCATTTCATCCCCTCCTGGCCACAGAACTTGGCACCGTGCTGGGCCTCCAGTACTGCCCACAGCCCAGACCCGAAGCCAGCCAGCCTGTGGTCTGTTCTGCTTGAGAAGGAAGAGAATGTAAACAGCTTGATCCTTAAAATGCAACAGTAATGCCACAGCCCAGGGTCTCTGGGCGGACAGGGGATTGGACAACAGGAGAAGGGAGAGAGGAGGGTGGGAGACAGGAGGGCAGGAGAGGGGAGGGTAGAGCTACCCTCACTCAGGGCCTTCAGGGAGGGCAGGATGGGGAGAGCAGAGCCTTCTGAATTCATAGAAATAGAGATCTGGAGTCCCCATGCATGGTTCAGGGGGACTTGGGGGGAGTAGGAGATGGAAAGGCAGAACCATCCTCGCTGAGGACCCGGGGACTGGGTCCCTGTGTGCCCTGCTGGCCAGGATAGCCCCTTTCTTGTCTTCCCCACGAAAAGTTCAAAAGCAACAAAATCAGATGCATAAACTTCACTGTCTGGAAACTGAGGCACTGAATCAACCTGACGGCAAACAAGGGCAGCTGCTCTAGAACAGGAAACAGGGACAAGGGGAAAGGTACCGGGAAATGAGTTCATGGAGCAGCTGTGGGTGGAGGGGGCATTGCTTAAAGAGCATCTAGACTGTCACAAACCTCCAGAATCCCAGCATGGTGGTCAATGGAGAGCAGGGGCATGTCAGAGCAGAAATCCCAGGAGGGGACACAGGTCACACAGAGTATGGTGGGTCTTAGGAGATCTCTCACAAGTGATACAAGTGGGAACATCTGGGAAGCTGCACAGAACACAACAGTGAGCGACAGTACCATGGCACACAGCAGCAAGCCACAGGGACATCACATACAGCAGAGTGATTCCAGCAGCTCAAATACTTCATAGCTAAAAATGGAATTTCAAAAGCTTTTTCTAAAACCCAGAACATTCTTTGAAACTTCAGAATATAAAAAGGGCTTTTTTTTTTAATTATGCCATAAACCCCAGAAGCTCTTGAGTGGCTAATAAATTTGACCATGGTTGGGGGGCAGGAAACAATTTCTGTCTGGTCTGCTCTGGTCATGAGTCAGTAGACAGACAGGGTTTAGCCCTTGTCTCACTGTGACATGCAGAGCTTCAAATCAAGGCAGAGAAGATGGCTCAGGGAAGTGCTTGTTGTATAGCTTGAGGATCTGTCTGTGGTTGATGCCCGGATACCAAAGAAACTGGGCATGGTGGTGTGTGCCTATAGCCCCAGTGATGGTGAGGCAGAGATAGGGGGATCCTTGAGGCCTAAAAACAAGCCCCGAGTCACTGAGAGAACCTGTCTCAACCTGAGGAAGATACTGATGTCACCATCTGGCTTCCCTCTCCCTCACCCCATAAACAAAGAGTATGTTGCTATAGATCACATATGACAGTGCTCAGGAGCCCAGCCTGATGATACAGGCCTGTTATGGAAGGCTGGGACAGGAACATCATAGGTTCAAGGCCTGTCTGGACTATAGAGTGAGTTCAAAGCCTGCCTGTTCAACTTAGTGAGACCTTGTCTTAAAAATGAAAATGGAAAGAGGCCTGGGGAGGTAGTGCAGTGGTAGAGCCTTGGGCTCAGTCACCGGGGAGGCTGGGGGATGGAGACGGGAGAAGAACTAAGTACCACGACCTAGGAGGAGGCCAGCTCAGACCAGCCCATCTGACATCAAGACGCCTGGGGAGAGCCTAATTTTCATGGTAGGAAAAGTAACTCTTCAGGTCAGAGATGTTTGTATCTTGCTCTTATCCCAGCTATCTGGGTCACTGGGCAGGGACAAGTCCAGTATGGTCACTGTTTAGTCTTTGTAGCCTCTGGACCCTGACCTGCCATGTCTGTAGCAACATCTGGACAATCCAGAGCCATTGTCCCCCAGGAGTCTTGGTTTATGTAACAGGATAAAGTGTCTCTGCAGCTAAACACAGAAGAGAAGTAACAGATGGCACAGAGCAGGACACCACTGGCCTGGTAGCTTGGGGCAGGTGGGAACTGGTTCTGGAGGCACCTGAGCGTCAAGGGCACAGAGCTATCAGGGTGCTAGGGGAGATTAGGTGTAGCCATCCATCCACCCATCATCCATCCACTCATCCATTATCCATCCACCCATCCATCCACCCACACATCATCCATCCATCCATCCATCCACCCACACATCATCCATCCATCCATCCATCCACCCACCCTCTCACCCCCATTCATCCATTCACCCATCATCCATCCATCCATCCATCCATCCATCCATCCATCCATCCATCCACCCATCCATGACTTCAGCAAAATTCCCCAGCCTTTGTGTGTGTGTGTGTGTGTGTGTGTGTGTGTGTGTGTGTGTGTGTGTATGTTCTCCCACCCAGGCAGCATGGGGCCCCTGTTTTGGGAGATGAATGCGACAGTTGGGTAGAGAATGGGTTTTGGCTCTGTAGATGTTTATTTCCTGCCTGGACAGGGAGTCACATTTTACAGTTTAACCGAGTTACTCTTGTGTTTGAATTTATGTGAGGCGACAAATTCCCCACTTGCCACCTTAACAGCATCCCTTGGGCTTTGCTACTCTGCCCACAGACAATTCAAAGCCAGCTCAGACTTAAATGTTGTTGGAGGTTTTTTTGTTTTGTTGTGTTTTCATTTGTCTGCTCTTCTGGGCCATTTTGGGAAGAAAAAGGAAGAATAACAAAATCATAAGTAATGGGGCAATCTCAACACTTAGTTTGGAATCTCAGAAATGCTGAGAGCTCCATGCCATGACCTACCCAGTGATGAGGCCACCTTCCTTCTGGAAATGCTGTGGCTTTCGGGTGAGAAGCCACTGTTCCCTCACATCCCTTCCCCAAATACACACTTGAAGAGAAAGAAAGCTGAGGACAGCTCAGGCACTGGGCTTCTAGTGATTCTGAACTCAGCTGGCTGCTGCCGTTTGGTTCCCACAGCCCCAAGAGTCCTCACAGTACCACGTCACCCAGAAATAGTGCAGGATGCCACAGTAGCTGATGTGGGCGTCTGCTGGGGGGCCCTGACATGGAGCAGGGTGGTATGTGTGACGAAGGGCAGGCTGTTCTGTAGGTGGGACTTGCCTCACTGAGTGACATGTGGGAAGACATGATTTTTGCTTGCTGCATGACTCTTTTGAGAAGTTGTAAAGACACGTCTGCTCACCCAGACAGAGAGGGCCAAAGACAGGATCCCAGTTGAGTTCAGCTTGGTGAGCCAGTGAGTTTATTGGGGTCATTTACAGGAGCAAGAGGACACAAGGGGTGTGGCCCCACCCCAGTCCATTGTCTACTCTTATATGGTGATTGTCATCAGAGAGGAAGGGCCCTGTGAAGAATGGCTGAAGGATGTGAGCTCCAGTGGCAAACCTTCCTCTTCCTTTCACAAGGGAATATTAATACAAGCTATCTCATGGGATCACACACCGGTGATCACAGCTGCTCTGCTCCAAGAAGGCGATGGCCACATCCACCTGGAGGGGACAGCTACACTACCCTGCTTAGACCCTTAGATCCCAAGGACTGGCATTGCAGAGGCTGCTGCCGAGAAGTGAACTGGCTGGGCCTGCTGTGGGAGCTTTCCCAGGTTTCTGGAGGGTAGGGTGTTTTATCTCCTCCCCCATCCTGAAGCCTACAAAAAGCAGAGGGACAGTGATGGAGCAAAGGTGATGCGTGTTGGTACTGGGTTTGGTGTAGCCCATACTTACAATGCTGTAACATCTAGGCCGAAACCTGGATATTGATGGAGGAGCCTGGGCTCTGGGGCAAGCAAAAGTGCAGAGGTAAGGCAGTCAGGAGAGTGGAAAATGGCATCATTCTGTCCCAGGGAAGCAGACTGCCCACAGAGGTGGACAGTGGATCACCACCAGATGCCCCCTCAAGCTCCAAAGACTGCCCGTAGCACTGTGAGCATATGTTGTGACTCTCTCAGGAGCAGAAGCTAAGCTCTGCCATGTCTGTTTCTTAGGTCTTGGTGACTCCTCACCAGGCCTTCCTGGCATAGGCACCGGTTGTTGTCTGCTTTTGGATGGGTTGGCTGAGCCTGGCTGGAAAAGGTGGCTTTGGATTGGTCCTGACACACAGCCAGAGCAGCCGAATCTGGATACTGCTAGCTGGCCATTGTCGCTTTTCTGTGTGTTGCTGGTTGGAGAAAGATCTAGAATACATGGTGTTTCTCGGGGCCATAGAAATATTGCAGGTCTATAGCATACACTGAACTAGACTGGGGAGCAGGGGAAAAAATGGCAACTGAAAGTCCCTAATCTTTTTTTAAGTTTAAGTTCAGAAAACCCCAAGATTAAATATGAAGAAAACCAGACAAAGTTCATCACAGTCAAAACTTCAAAACTCGATGATGGTGCAAAGCTCCAGCAGCCTGACAAACCCAGCTCCCTGGGGCCTTGGTGATAATCCACCCTGAGGCAGCAGGCTGGCATCCTGAAGACGCTGAGAGAGAGGAAGCCCCTGACTTCCCGTGACCCTTCTGACCTTCCAGAACAGAGAGGAGGGAAGCTACTTGTGAGACTAGCAGCAGGACTTGTCCACAGTCAACCTGAATGGTGGGAATGTGTGGAAAACCCCTAGGAGGAGAAAAGATCTCTCACACAGGGGAGAGTACAAGGGACACCAGAAGAGGCGATAACAAGATTGTTTCTTCCTTCACCTTATGCATTAGGAGCCTCTGAAAAGAAAGTCTTTTTATATTTTCATTTTTTTAAAAAAATTATTCTTGTTTTTCTATTGGTGTTTTGCCTGCATGTATGTCTGTGGGATGGAGTCAGATCTTGGTGTTACAGACAGTTGTTGGCTGTCTTGTGGGCGCTGGGAATTGAACCTGGGTCCTCTAGAAGAGCAGTCAGTCCTTTCAACCACTGAGCCATCTCTCCAGTCCCCCCCTTTTTTTTCTTTCTTTCTTTCTTTTTTTTTTTTTTTTTGAGACAGAGTCTCACTATGTAATTCTGGCTGTCCTGGAACCTGCTATGTAGACCAGGCTGACCTCGAACTCACAGAGTCCATGAACTCTGATGACCTTGACTCCAGACAGACCATGTGAGCCAGGGATATGTGTTGTGAAGCCTGGGGTCCCACTGAACACTGATTGGGGGGACACTGCTGTGGGCCATCACAGAGTGCAGCCCCTGTGAGTCCGTAGGAAGAGACTCAGGCAGGAAACAGCACATGGGAAAAACTCAAGACAGCAGTTTCTTTATGAGGCTGGGGGTTATCTGAGAGTGGCACAAAGGATCCTGCCAGGAAGATGGAATATTCTACATCAAGACAAGCTTGTGGCTTACAGGGCTGTGTCTGTTAGTGACAGGTTGTGAGAAGAACAAAGTTGGGGGACAGACACTTCCCACCTTCATGGCTCGCTGTGACGCTGCAGTAATCAGGACAGTGTGTGTGGTGTTGTGGAGAGAACAGAAACGTAGATCAGTGGGGCAGAACATCAAGCCCAGAAATAGATCCACACAGTTGGAGCTAGTGGATCTCTTGAGAAAGGAACACAGGCAACACACAGGGAAGACCACCACCCTTTCCACAAGTGGTCCCGGAAGAACTGGGATTGTGTGCTCAGTGAGGACTGCCAGAAGGACCAATGATAGCACAGGCAGGGCAGAGGCCACTGTGCCACCCACTTCCCACTCAGTGTACTCAATAAGCCATTCTTCAGTAAAACACAAAAACAGACTCTGTGTGTGTGTGTGTGTGTGTGTGTGTGTGTGTGTGTGTGTGTGTGTGTGGTGGGGGGCTTGTCAGGAGGATGAGAAGATCCAAGACTGAGAGAAGGTATTTCTAAAAGAAATATCTGTTCAAAGATTGTTATCCAAAACGTGGAAAGGACTCTTAAAACTCAAAAGGAAAATAAAGACAGTGTAGACGGAGTTTCTGTCATGCCTACATCCCCCATTAAGACTGGAACTCAAAGGTTAGTTAAAAGAATCTCATCGGAGAACACAGATCAGAGTCCAGTGGTGCATTGAGAGATATTCAGCATTGCATGCCATCGGGGAAATGCAAATCAAAGTAAGACACGGTGTCCCTGCTAGGATGGCTTAATCAAGGAACTCTGACAATGCCAAGTGCTGGCAAGACACAGAGCAGTGGGCACTCTTCTTTATTACTGGTGGGAATGGAACTGATCCCACCCTGGAAGGCAGCTTGGGTTTGTTGCTTTTACAAAGCTAAACATGTGCCTACCATACAACTCAGCACTCGTGTTTCTTGGTAATGATCCAGAGGCACTAAAAATTTGTGTCCACACAAGTGACCCCCATCAGTGTTTATAACATTTATAATTGCCAAAATCTGAAAATCACCCAGCTCTTTGGCATATCCATACAATGGGATACTATCACTAAAATTTGATGAGCCATCAAGCTATATGTAGGTTTGTGCTGCTATAACATAATACCACACATGGAGGGACTTGTAAGCAACAACATTTTATTTTTGTTTTATAGTACTAGAGGCTGGAAGTCCAAGGCTAAGGAAGGCACCTGCAGGTTCTGTGTCTGGAGGGAACTCCTTCCAATGCAACCCTATGACTTAGATATTTAGATTATGCTGCCTCCACCACCTGGACTTCACCCTTTAGACACATCACCTCCCTAAATACTCATCCTCTAACTCCCAACTCTAGCACTTTGGAGTAAGGATTTGAGCATCTGGGTTTGAAAGGACACATTCAGCCATGGAAAGATGTAGAGGAAACATAGATACTTAGATATCATCAGCCAGACTGAAGGAGACAGTTTGAAAAGGCTGAATGTTGCTTGATTCCAACACCATAGAAAGGGCTCCCCAGGGTCTGAGGGAGGGATGGGTGCTCAGACAGTTCAGAGGACTTATTGTTTAGTGAAAATGCTGTGTGATACTGTAGTGGGGGCACATTCCACTCAGTGTCAGCCAAAACTCACAGGGCACACGTTAGGGAATATTAGCTGAAGATGTGTTACATTTGTTTATGCTGTGGAACATTTGTTTAACGATGGAAAAATGTGTTGCATTCTTTCATGTTGCATTTACTTAGCTCTGTGAAGCTGTGTTACTTTACCTGTCCAAAACACCTGATTGGTCTAATAAAAAGTGTAATGGCTCATAGCTAGGTGGGAGAAAGGATAGACGGGGCCGGCAGACAGAGAGACTAAATAGGAGGCGAAATCTTGGAAGAGAAGATCTGGGAGAGGATAAGGAAAGGAGAACTCTAGGGGCCAGCCACCCAGCTACACAGCAAGCCACAGTGTAAAGAAGTAAAGAAGAGTATGTAGAAAGGTAAAAGCCCAGAGGCAAAAGATAGATGGGAAAATTTAAGAAAAGTTGGCTAGAAACAAGTCAAGCTAAAGTCAGACATTTCTAAGAAAGAATAAGAATAAGACTCTATGTATGAATTTGGGGGTTGGGTGTGTGCCCCTCCCAAGAGCCAAAAGAGTAAAACAACAACAACAGCAAACCAACAACAGGTACACATTACCTAGGTGGCTCATAGCATGCTGATGGACTGCATTGGGCCACTGGGGTGAGGGTTACCAGTAATGGGTAACCAACCTGTGGGACAGGAAATATGTGGGGAAATCCTCAAATCCCCATTTAGTTTTGTAGTGAACGTGAATCTCCTGTAAGGGAGACTGTGAAGGTCAGTTTTATACCCAGCTAAGATGTCATGGCAGCAGAAGGCAATGTATAGACACTCCAGGCAAAAACTTTAGGGGCATCATCATTACTAAGAGATGAAGGGTCCGTCCAGCCAACTGAGAATTGAACTTTAAGTCATCAATAGCACCCACTGAAAACTTTGAGTCCATTTGGCTCTGGGACTAAGGCCAGACCAAAAGTGATTGAAACCAGTTAATAAAAATGTGGCAAGTGACCATAAAGAAGTCACAACAAATGCTAACAGAGGTTTTGTGTGAAAGTTGATGGGGGAAAGCATGACTTAAAAAATGGAAAGTAATAGTGCAATTCAAGTAGACTTGACTGTGAGAGTCGAGAACCAAAAAAGGCAGTGAATGATGAAGGGGATAGAGTGGCCAGACTCCACATCACTCACAGAGTGCCACTCAAGTAGATCCTGCTCAAAGATGGAACACAATACTACACAAATTAATGAAAAATTTAAACTCAAGTCAGGCAGCGATGGCACACGCCTTTAATCCCAGCTCTTGGGACTCGGAGGAAAGAGGATCTCTGTTTGAGGCCAGATCTCTCTGGTCTACAGAGCTAGTTCCAGGACAGACATAACTACACAGAGAAACCCTGTTTCAAACTCCCATCTCCCCCCTCCTGAATAAAAGAGAAGAAAATAATTTAAACTCAAATATTATGGTATCTATTCTTAAAATAGATGTTTGGTACATAAAATGTGATGGAGGTGGGAAATATTGCCAGTGCACTTACATCCCTTTTATGATGGTTTTCAAAATTATATATCCAAAAGTTACAGTGGTTAAGACTGGTAGCCAGAAACCATAGCACAAAGCCACTTCCATTTTTGTCATCTCTTAATTCCATTCTCAGAGGAGCATAATAAAATAGAATCCGGGAGTTGTTTTTTTCCTTCACTGGAGGTTACATTTCTTAGGCTGGATGTGAGGTTTGATGGTTAATGTTAGAAGTTCCTGCAGAATACATTTCAATGTTTTTCAGGTCCGAGGATTTGGCTGCGAGCTACACCAAGTCTAAGGCATGGGCTTTCTCAAATCCTGTTGTGGTCTTTGAGCACTCATTATCTTTTTCTTTGCTTTTGTTGTCTGTCTTTTGAGATGGGGGGGTCTTTCTATGTATCCCAGGCTGGCCTAGAACTTGTGATCCTCCTGCCTTAGTATCCTGAGTGCTGGGATTACAGGGATTATCTATTCCGGGCATTCACTAGCTGAAGAAAGTAAACACCTGACATACACTCCCATGTCTACAGGATGTATCTATTTGAAAGAAATCATTAGCAAGGAGAATTCCATATTCTGTAGCTGTAGTTTTGAAAACTTAATAGGGACCCCCCCATGCAGAAAGTATGTTGGGTGGCAATAATCAACTAATAAGTTGATTGGTGACGGTCATGCTGCAAGCCGAATTTGTCAGTGTGTGTTTATGTGGTCACGTGTGTCCAGGTATACATGTATGTGTAGGTGCACTTGTACAGTGTACATGTGCATGTAGAAACCAGAGGACAAGCTCAGGTATCATTCCTCTGGTGTTGCACTGGCCTGGAACATGGCCAGTGAGACCCAGGGAGCCACCTGTTTCTAGCTCTCCAGGGTTGGGATTACAAGCACTCACAGTCATGCCTAGCTTTTCTTTTCTTTTTTTGGGGGGAGGGGTGTTTTTTTTGAGACAGGGTTTCTCTGTGTAGCTTTGGAGGCTGTCCTGGCACTTGCTCTGAAGACCAGGCTGGCCTTGAACTCACAGAGATCCACCTGTCTCTGCCTCCCGAGTGCTGGGATTAAAGGTGTGTGCCACCACCATCTGGCATGCCTAGCCTTTCTGTGTGGGTCTGAGAGTCAGACTCACTTGCTGGACAAGCGCTGTACCAACATCACCATCTCTCAGCCCCCAATTAATTTTTTTATGAACGGGATTTCCCACCAAATGTCCTCCAGGTTGACAGTCACTTCGAGTGGAAGGACCTCATCTGCTCCTTCCTGTGAAAGCCTGTCCATTCTAGATTCAGAGGGCATGAGGTCTATCCTTCTCACCCCCTGCATCCATTTTTAGGCCTCAGCATAACCAAGTGGGCAGGACTTGGGTGTGTTCTGCTAAGAGAAGAGGCGCCAGGCCATCTGGTGGACATTAGTCTATGGGCTTCTTGGTCGAGGTAACTTTCACGTCATTTTGGTATAAACAGAAAATACAGTATTCGATTACAAAAGAACTTAGGAAAATGAATGTGGTCAGAACAAAGTAGCACAGACATAAAAAGCTTAAAAAATATAAAAAACACATTAGAAGAAAACAGGTCATTTTTCCTTAAAAAAGTCATTGAAAGGTATATAATGTTTCCATAAACTCTCTTTTGTAAAGTAAAAATATTCTTGTGGCATTTGAATTAACTGTGGTTGAGGACACACGAATACCTTCAATGAGTGATTTTTTGAAAAATCAGAATAAAATCAGAATAAAATACACAAGAGTCAAAGAAATGCCATGTTGCTGAGAAACAGAATTACAAGATGGCACCCTGGGTCAGGGCAGCGCTGACGGTGTGGGCTGTAGTGCGCCTTTGTCTGTTTGCACACACTGCAAGCATCTGTTGACTATTTGATGTTCCCTCTGAGGAGGTGACAGGCAGGGAGTGCAGTTCATCGGACCCTCATCTGAGTTTCTGGCTGGCTTGAGCACTCACCCCAGCCTTTGTGTACAATTCTGTCCTAATTGCCTGAGGCTTCCAGGAGGAACTGGAGTACCTGGGGTTGGTTGCTGAAGGTTGCCTGGGAGGGGAATGTGGTGAAACACCTGACTCCGTCTCTGCAGCTGTGGAGAAGTCTTCCATGCAGGGGAGACTTTCTGGTGGTGCAGTTTGTGGGTCACCCGTGCTGCTGTGAGTAACCCCTTACCCGTGCTTTGTAAATAAGCCCGATGAACTCATTGGTTGCCAAACTGGACTTTAGTGGAATCAGACTTGCGTTTGTAGTCAGGTCCTTATGGGGAGAGGGCAGGCAAGCCCAGAGCATCTGAACAGGGGGGACGAGAGGCAGTTGTTTCAGAGGGGACCATGGGCTGAGCAGGATCCTATACCGCAAATCTATTTTGATTGGCCAGTTGATTGGGGTTCCCCAGTTAAGGGGTGTTGAAGGCTGCTGGCACCAGCTCCACCTGTTGGCAATGCCTGCTGGAAAAGTCTCCTATTGACCTTCAGGGGTGGAGTGCCTGGCTCCACTCTGGAGAGTCCCAGGTTGAATTCCCTCATTTTCTCCAAGTTTCTCTACATGCTCATGAAATAATACTATCTATACACGCTCACGGAAAGGCAAAGATGGCTGATCAATACCATCCATATGGATTCAGAAATACCTTGTGTCCTCATGTGAGTAACAGTGTGAGGCTACGGGAGCCACTGGGTGAACTTAGACCCTGTGTCATTGCCAAGTTCAAAGAGAGTGACTCTGTTCTGGAAGCTATTGCCGCTCCTAAAGTGCTGAATATGTAGAGTACTGTTGAGGTCAGAAGGGCCTGTTCTTGAGCCAGCTGTGGGCTATGTCCAGGGCTCAGCCAGCAGACTTTGATTAGGAGAGCTGTGGCTCCAGAAGGGCTCACAGCTCCCGGCTCTACCCCTGGCAGCAGGCTGCAATAGGAAGCAGCCCCAGTTAATGTGTGGGCAAAAATGACCAAGCCTCAAGTGCGGGGGGGGGGGGTCCCTGCCTCCCCACCCTCTGCATTGATTCGCATCTTCAGTGAGCATAATCCTCTGGGCTCCAGCCATGTCACATTTTTGTGTCTACTTGTTCTAACGCCCTCCCCTAACACACCCAGTAAGTTGGGATTGCCTCTCACTCCTCTGTCCTAAAACAGCACTGAGCGAGTGTTGCTTCTGTTCTGTGGCCAGAGCTGCTTGGGAAGTGTTATTCCCGGACACTGGGCTTTGGCATGGTTTTTGTTCCAAATGCCATGTCATTACAGCTGCTTTCCCGGCAGCCATGGATGTGTGCAGCTCTGGTCAAGCGCTGCTCAGATGTGCCATGGTTTGCCCGTCCTGGGATCAGGACAGGGGTGCCTGTGCCAGAGCTCCCACTCCGACCTGACCCTGTGGTTATAGAACATTCCGTCCTGGGATGTCTGAGTACATGGCAAGTGCTCAGAGAGGTTGAGTGACCAGCTCAGACTCGAGTCAGATGTGTTCAGCAAAGAGCCCAGAATGGACCACTAACTCCTCCATAACCCCCTCCCTCACCACAGCAGGGCCATTAGCTGGAATGGGGCAAGACTCAGGCACACCTGATACCCTTATTCAAGTCCACCTATGGGATACTGCAGAAAAAAAAATAAGAAAGAAATTCTTATGCTTTTGGCATATGCGTTGCATATTTGTTATGGGAAAACAAAATTAATACGAAAAAGGAAGAGAAAGTGACTCTGCCCTGACTCATAAGTTCACGAGGGGCCCCAAGCAGGCATCCCGGACTGTGTGTGCACACTCACTTAGCAGATGGCACATCGGACTGCACGTGGCTTTGGGTAGCCTTTATGCTGTTGGCAGTTTTCAAGTCAGCAAGCATGGGTCTCCTGAATCTTTCGCCTAGCTGCACAGAATGCCCTGAACACTTGATTGTTCCTAAGCAATATTTTGTTATTGGCTGCTATACAATGCCATGAAAACAGCACTGGAGAAGTTTTTTGGGCATGCGTCTCAGGTTACAGTCTCGGTAAATTCTAAGTCATAGGTATTTTAAGGCTTTACATAGATACTCGGAGGGAACAAATGACAAGATCTCCAATGTCCTCAGGTCCCCACTGGGAATGATAGTCTTTATAATATCTGTTCCTTTGTGTTTGTTTCTTAATATATTTATTTGCGGTACTGGTGACTTTATCGCTCTCAAAAATTAGCCAAGACATTAGGTCCCACACTTGTGGCAAATACCCTGTTTCCCCTCTACGCCTTGCTTGTTATGCCATCTTGTTTGATCTGTTTGATTCCTTCCATTGTGGTTTGTGTCTTTGTCCTCAGTGCTTATGGTCAAGGTGCAGCTGTCCCACCTGTTCACACCTCTGTGTTTGCTTTCCTGTGTTGTTCTGTAAAAGGCAGGATGCCCATTTCTCTGCATGGTGGGAGAGGAGCCCCACAGCAGGAGTTGGGGGTGCATCTAAATGACTTTCAGAAGTCAGGCTGTGTGGAGAATGGCCCGGCTGTGGTTTGCCTGTGTCTGCTAGTACCCTTGAAGGGACCAGCCCCCCATTTCGGCAGCCATGACAGTAACACATGCTCGCTATGACCTTGTCTTAGTTACTAGAGGTCAGATGCCTGGCTCTTGACAAGGAACCAATCAGAAGTTAGCTGGTGGTGCTATGCTTTACGACCCTGGGTGTACTTTACGGACAAGCGCACAGCAATGACACACAGAGCATAGCAACCACCTTGGGAGGGCCTATGGGCCATAACAACCAGTTGACCAATCAACACAAGGCAAGCCCTCCAAGCCTGGAGGCACACCAATTGTGAGCCTGTGCGTACCCCTAGACACTCCCCTTATGCTGCCCTACAAGATCTCTCTAGAGCCCCTAGGAGCTGTCTTTTGCGAGCCATCCGCCATGGCGTGTGGACAAAAGACCCGAGCTAACATGGGGTTAGTGCGCTAAATTACAATAAAGCCTCGTGCAGTTTTCAGCAAGCTCTTGAATCTGTCTGGTGATTGGGGTGACCGAGGTCGTGGCCTGGGACCCCAGATACCTGAGTTTTCCGGGGGTCTAACACCCTGGATGTGAGGCTGGCCCTGTCCCAACTGGCCATGACTATATGTCTCTTCTTTGTTTGTAAACCTCCTCACTTATAAGAGCAAATGCTGTACTGCTAATTTCTGGGGGCAATTTTGAGGGCTGAATGAGTGAAGCCACATTGGGTCTCACTTGGGCCTCTGGGCAGAGTGAATGTAATTCAGATGTCATTATGTGGGATGCAATCTGAGATCTAAGAAGCTACAAGGTTGATTAATTGCCTATAACCACGAGTGTCTTATAAGTTCTCCGAGTCATTGGATCCACTTAGACAATGCCAGACACTACTTGAAGACAATAGCACACACCGCCATTTACCCTTTGATAACCACGGCTCTTCTGAGACCCAACCCTTAGAAGCATCCCGAGCTGTGGGTGAGCAACGCCTTGGACTGGCCACTGCCTGGTTCTTCTGATGGGAAAATGATTGACAAGGTACTGTTCTGAGAAAGGAGACTCCTAGAAGGAAACCGAAGGCCTCCAGAGACTACTAAATGAGCAAATGTCCTTCAGATGCCAACTTGGCCCTGAAGCCTGGGGAGGTAATGGACCAAGGCTTTAAGCAACTGCAACATACCCGCCCGCACAGCTTTCCCAGGAGCTTCCAGACAAGAGTCAGGTCCAGGAACTTAGAAGCAAGCTTATCCTTTTGACTGAGGCAGACATGTCTTTAAGACTTTCCAGAGGGGCTGGAAAGATGGTTCAGGGGTTCAGATTAGTTTCTGCTCTCCCAGAGGACCCAAGTTCAGTTCCTAGTCCCCACATCAGGAGGCTCACAACTGTCTGTAACTCCAGCTCTAGGGGATCTGAAGCCATCTTCTGGTCTCTTCAGGTACTGGTACACGTGTGCACATACGGCCCCTATCCCCACTCTGCCCTGCAACATATATGAATATGGAGGCTGAATCACGAAGGTCTCTGCCTCAAGACCAGCTTGAGCTATGTAGCAAACTCCCTCCCACCCACATCTCAAACAAAACAAGCTGCCAGGCGGTTAGCTTTTGCTGGGTTTGTCATCTTGAAGAAGAGAGGGTATGCTTTTCCTTTCAGTGTGGCCCATAGAACTCAGGACTTAGTTGATTGGGCAGGCCCATGCCCTTGAAAGACAGCTTCTTCACTCACTATGCTGACTACTGAAATATCCCAGCTAATGTCTAAGCAACTACCTGGACAGCAGGATTGACAACGGAAATTGACAGCTGGCTGCCCACAGACCTTCCATCTGGCTGGCTTCTAATCCCTCAAGTGCCAGGTGAATGGCTGCTTCTCCTTCCTTCCCAGGCCCCTCTCCCTGCCTTGTCCCTTGCTACCTCACTGTCTGTCTTGTCAGCACTACCTGGGAAGCATACTTGGAGTCCATTATGTCTGTTTCACAGCACGGTGGCTGTCATCAGACTCCAAGGTGCAGCGCTGATTGAAGCTGCAGCAACTCCCAGCTAAAGACCACACTTCCCAGGGTTGGGGAAGGAGTTCTTGCTGATAGGGAGAAGACCATTGGGATCCCCACTTCTGCTTATCAGAGGAGCTGTCCACCTCCACCTTCCAGTCAAGTTTCTTCTGTGTGCTTTAGGCTCTACAAGGGCAAGGGCACAGTTCATTCCCTGGATGCACTGTGGTACCATCAGCCATCCTGGAGGTGGGGCCACTGTCCCGGGCCAGCCAAGTTGGTGCTCATTTGTTAAATGAATGCATTATTAGTTGTAAAGGCAGGGTGGAGTAGTGTGTGTAATTATCATTGCTTTTGGAGAGAGAGGTGACTTGATTATGGCTTGGCATTTGCTGCTGAACCCTCCAGGGGCTTTTAATGGAAGGAGTCTTGGGGGAGGGGCAGTTTTCACTGGTCAATGTTTGATCTAGCAATAACATAGTCAGAAAATTAAACTCTCTATAACCAAACAAACAACAAAGAGATGACCCTGCCACCAAAATGCCTGGAGTCCTGACTGGCAGTCCAGGAGCCTGAAAGATGGGATGGGAGCCGATGTGGTGGACTCCTAGTGCAATCCAGCCTGGTGAGTAGCTGCTGCTCACACAGCTTCATGGGGAATGCGGAGAATGGCCTGGGTAAAAACCTATTGCTGAGGTCTTTCTCCCCTGGTCTTCTGGGGCCAGATGCAGACCATGTGGTCAGCTGAGTTCATCTACAGGTAGATACTGAAGGGGATCAGCTGACAGCTGCAGGCATGAGTTATTCCCAGGCTAGCTTGTCTCAGGTGATGACATTTTACCTGCCCCTCGCTGCTGAAAATGGCCAAGGCAGCAGCCCTACAGTGTAGGTTAGTAAGGGGGAAGGGAGGCAAGGTGTGCCTGGGCTGGTCTCTGACAGAGACAGGGAGCCAAGCAGGGGCACTAGGTAAGCATGCCAGGCTGGAGTGAGGAGTGGGTACTGAGGCAGAGCCCTGCAAAACTCTGTTGTGTCCTGTGTCACAGCTTTGAATTCCCCAGCAAGGAGACTGAAACAGTGTAGGAATAAGCCCAGGCCTGGGAATGGGACAGCCCATTCATTCATTCACCCTACAAACATTCATATGTCCCATGCATTGGGAAATGTTCATCTTTCTTTTGTCTTTAGGGCTGCTTCGATGGGAGATTGGGCTCGGCTGCAATAAGGTAGACATCACCTTAGCTGGACGCTAAGACATCAGGGTATGAAACTCCCTCCTTTGGGTCAGTACAGAGCCAGGCAACCACAGTATAGAAGTTATTGGACCCATACTGAGCACGTCAAGGCCATGCTCTGCATTAGGTCAGAGAAGAACAGTTTTTCACCCTCAGAGGAAGCCAGTCAAGCTGTGCCCTCTGTCTTCAGAGGCTTCAGGGCCCAAGGAGATGGCTCTGTGATAGAGGATATGGAAATGAGATGATCTGACTTCACTGACAATCCCTATAGCAAGGATCATTCTTTTTTATTTAAATTAGAAACAAGCTTGTTTTACATGTCAATCTCAGTTCCCTCTCCCTCCCTTCTCCCCTGCTCCCCACCGATCCCTTATCTTCTCCCCTTTCTGCTCTCCATGGAGGGTGAGATCTTCCATGGGGATCTTCAAAGTCTGTTATATCATTTGGAGCAAGGCCGTGTATCTAGGCTGAGAGAGTATCCTTCTATGTGGAATGGGCTCCCAAAGTCCATTCGTATACTAGGAATAAATACTGATCCACTACCAGAGGCCCCATAGATTGCCCAGGTCTCCTAACTGACGCCCAAATTCAGGGGGTCTGGAACAGTCCTATGCTGGTTTCCCAGCTATCAGTCTGGGGTTCATGAGCTCCTCCTTGTTCAGTTCAGCTGTTTCTGTGGATTTCTCTAGCCAGGTCTTGACTCCTTTGCTCATCACTCCTCCCTCTCTGTAACTTGATTCCAGAGTTCAGTTCAGTGTTTAGCTGTGGATTTCTGCTTCTGCTTCCATCAGCTACTGGATAAAGGCTCTAGGATGACATATAAGTTAGTCATCAATCTCATTATCGGGGAAGGGCATTTAAGGTAGCCTCTCCACTATTGCTTAGATTGTTAGTTGGGATCATCCTGTAGATCTCTGGACATTTCCCTAGTGCCAGATTTCTCTTTAAACCTATAATGGCTCCCTCCATTATGGTATCTCTTTTCTTGCTCTCCTCTATTTTTTCACCAACTCAATCTTCCTGCTCCCTCATGTCCTCCTCTCCTCTCCTCTTCTCCCCTTCTCTTTCTTCTAGCTCCCTCCCCCCCCCATGAGCTCCCAATTAGCTCAGGAGATCTTGCCCCTTTCCCCTTCTCCTGGGGACCATGTATGTCTCTCTTAGGGTCCTCCTTGTTTCCTAGCTTCTCTGGCAGTGTGGATTGTAGGCTGGTAATCCTTTGCTCTATGTCTAAAATCAATACATGAGTGAGTACATACCATGTTTGTCTTTCTGTGACTGGGTTACCTCATTCAGGATGGTTTCTTCTAGTTCTATCCACTTGCCTTCAAATTTCAAGATTCCATTGGTTTTTTTTTCCCGCTGAGTAGTACTCCATTGTGTAAACGTACCACATTTTCTTTAGCAAGGATCATTCTTGACCCTTTTGAAATGGCCCAAAATAACCAAAAGATAAAATATACAAAGATGGCTTTTGAGACATGGAATGAGATAGTGAAGGACAGCCATTGCTGAGATCTGGGGATAGGCAAGTGACTCCGGAGAAATAAGGATATAAGCCAACCTTAGATTCTTCCTGGAACACACACGGTCTCCACACTACTGTGAGGGATGCAAGTGTGACCTCAAGTGTGACCTAAAGATTCTGTGCTCAGCCACATGACACTTTGAGGATAAAACAAGACACTTCCTGCATGAAGCCACTCAGAGTCATGCTGCCCATGTCCACTACTAGCGACTCTCTCAGACAGCAGAGCTGGTGTAGGACAGCAGAGTGGAATCTGATCCTGGGGCCATGGGGTGTGAGTGTCTGAGAACCGAGGAGAGTCTCAGAATTCAGGTGAAGTGACGCTGCGGGGGGGGGGGAGAATGGACACCTTCTTAACTCTTATCTGTTGTCCCTGAACTGGGCTCTCTCCTGGAGGAAAAGGCAGCGCTGGCAGGGAGGCCACGAGCCACGAAGCTCTATAGACCCTGAACATCATTCTCAGTGCTTCTCTTGTGCACTGTGCACTGTTGCAGGTTCTCAATCAGGAGTTACTCAGACATTTTGTTCTGAAGCCCATCTATGTACAGCTGGCTAGCCCGGGGCGGGCATCATGGGGCCAGATCTGTGATGCTCACCTGCCTAGTGGCTGTGAAGGTTGGGCAGGGGGATTTCCTCTCTGATCCTGGCATCCTCAGGCTCACTCTCAGGACTTCCCATGAGAATTTCTTGAGTCCTTATATAGACCAGGGATGGAAAGCATAGGCCAGAAAGCTCAGTCTGTCTTCAGGGTGCACAGGTCCCAAAGGACTGAAGAGCCCCTCTGACAAACACATAAGTGGGTCATCTGGCTGCAGGTGACAAGCTTGCAGGAACAGACCTGGACAGCATCGTGCTCAGCGCGTGTCCAGGGGCTGTGCAGCCAGCCAGGTGTAGCGGCCACTGCACCCAGCTGCTCAGAGAGCCCTGGGCTCCCCCCAGCAGACCAAGGCAAGCTGTGGCTTCTGTCCGTTCTGGTGAGCAGGAGCTGTTGTGATGGGCAAGCACTGTATTTTTAGACCGAGTTCTTTGCCACGTGGTCTGGTGTCTGAACGGCAGCTCCAGGCGTGAGGAACAAGTTGTGAACAGTCATGCTGGTCCACGCTCCCACAAACTGAGAGGTCTTTTAAGGAAATTCCCTCCCCATTGCAGGGCTGAGTCATCTGGCTTCCATCTCTGGCTCCTTAAATAACTGGAATCTCAAATTAGCCACGAGAAAAAAAAATCATGAAACCTTTATTATAAAAAGGAAGACAATACCCAAGAGCCGACACGCAGGGCAGAGACTGCTCCGTTTGTCAGCATTAATCTCGCTTCCTGCCCTTTCCGGTTTCCTCTCTTCCTGGAAAGTGGCTTGGAGCTGGAGCGGAATGAGGAAATTCGGGAAGGTGCTCTCAGCAATAGTGCCCCAGGAATCCTCAAATAAAAAAGTCTTAAACACTGGCTGGCAGGAGATGCAAATGGGAGGTATTTTTAGGGCATATTCAGGCACACGGGCTGTAATTTGCAGACTGGAGCCTGCCCCTCCCTCCTCGCTGAAAGCCATGGGAGAGGTGGCTGCAGCTTTGAAAACCCTGCTTTGGAAGAGACTTGGACATTGCTCAGAGGAGGAAAGTGTGCTCCTTGTGCAGGCAAACAATACCACGCCAGCAGTAAGGAGGCAAAACGTCACTCCTGATCTTGCCTAGGAATGTTACCCATTCACAAGGGTGAGCTGGGTGTGGTCCAGCACCAACTCCCAGGGAAACTACCAAAGAAAAAACAATTGAGAGAAACTAAAAGGCCACTGAGCATCACATACATGAATCTTTGCCATGACACATGGGGGTTACTCTATAAGATTCTCAGAGAAAGCTAGAAAACCACAACAAAGTCTGCAGAGGGTGCCAGCCCTAGAAGTTCTTCCACAGATGACCTTGGCCTTCAGGTACAGGAGGGGACAGATGGACTTGATATATGGAAGAAATCCAGAAACAGGCTAAGGACACTGGAATCTACCTAGGACAAAGGGGATGTTGTACATCTCTGGGATAAATCTGGTCTTTGAGTCCTTAAGGTGTGCTTTGGGCATCCTTGAGGGGGAGATGAGAATGACTGGTTGCCCTCATACCTGGGAGTCAACCTCCAGTGGACTGAGGATCTCCAGTGGGATGTGAACTCATATCAGTGGGGGGAGAAAGTGGCCATCTCTGCTGGATGCAGGAAACATTGCTCTCACTGTGACTCAAAGATAAGAAAGGTTCACAAACACAAGGGCAGAACCTTTTGAGTAGTTAAGAAAACCTTAAGTAGCTGGGCCTTTAATACCAGCACTGGGGGGTGGTGGTCAGAGGCAGGTGTATCTCTGGGGGAGTTCAAAGCCAGCCTGGTATACATAGTGAGTTCTAGGACAGTCAGGGCTATGTAGAGAACCTGTCTCAGAGAGAGAGAGAGAGAGAGAGAGAGAGAGAGAGAGAGAGACAGAAAGAGAGAGAGAAAGAAAATTAACAACTAAAACACTAGGAGAAAATATTTGTGACATATATGACAAACGAGGAACTCAAAGAAATCTAGGACAAAGAGCAAAAGGAAAATGTAAAGAAAGGACAAAAACAAAAAGAGACAAAAGAGATACCGAAATGAGCCTTCAACAGAGAGATGTCCCCTCATGTTAATATTCAGAGAACGAGATAGAACATCAAGAAGTCATTCTTCATCTAGCTGATGCTCAATGCTCTGGAACAGAAAACACTTTGCTAGTGGGCTGTGGGAAGCAGGCCCCTCCTACAACTTTGGTGCCCAAGTCTTGAACTTCCATGGCTCCTGGGATGTCTGAGCCTTTCTTCTCTCATTCACTCTGTGACCCTATAGCACAGGTCCTGGTGAGAACAATATGGCAAGAGAACAGACAGACCATCATACTGGTGCTGGAGAAGAAGCAGGTCTATGTCAGTTCACGGACAACATGACTGTGGATGCTAATGCAAAAAACCTTCAATAATTAAAAAAAAAACGCCCCAGTTTCTCCAGGGCCAGAAAAGTGAGTGAACATAGCAAGCTGAAGACCAGAAAGTCAGGTTAGGTATGGTGGCTTAGGCAGGCTTGTCATCCCAGCACTCAGGGGATGGAGGCTGGGAGGTCAGGGGTTCAAGACCATCTCCTGCTACATAGGGAGTTGGAGAGCAGCAGGGACTTTGTAATACTGACTCAAAACACAGTCAAAGGAAAAAAAGTTTGACATGCAAAAATCACTTCCTTTTTTATCCATCAGCAAGAAATAATTAGAGATGACTTTTAATGATATCATTTACAATACCGACAAATGAATATGATACCCAAGCTAAACTTCACTAAAAGACTTCAAAGGCTGGTACCCTCTGCAGACTTTGTCATGGCTTCCTGGCTGTCTCAGAGGCTTTCACAGAGTAACCGCCATGAATCATGGCCTAGATTCATGTGTGTGTGTGTGTGATGCTCAGTGATCTTTTGGCTTTTCCCATATGAAACTGAAGGAAATGGTCAAGCTGTCCCTCCGTGTCACACTGGTAGTTGGCACTGGATTACATGCTGAAAACTCTGAAACACAGCCAGGAAAAATTAAAGGCAACCTAAGTCATTGGGGAGTGCAGTGGTATCTGTGTCCGTTTTCCTCCAATGTTCATGTGTTGCAATCTTAATCCCCAAGGTGGTAGAATTAGGAGCCTGGGTCTGGGAAGGAGATTTGAACTTGAGGATGGAGCCGTCATGATTAGAGTTAATGGATCTATGGAAGAGACCACAGAGAGCCCACATCTTCTTTCTACTGTATAAGGGCACATCAGGAAATCCTCTGTGAATCAGAAAACAGGCAGTCACTAGACACCAGGTCTGCAGCCACGTTGTTCTTAGACCTCAGGTTCCTGAACTGAGAGGAGCTCATTTCTATCTGTCTATCACTCCTGCATTGCAGTCTCGAACTCGCACCTCTCCACAGCAGTGAGGCTCTGGGTGGGTAGCCAAGCAGAGAAAGATCCTGACTGTGAATCTGGGCTATCTTCAGGGCTTGTTCCTGAATGTAAGGTTGGTTTAACATTTGAACTTCAGGTGACTTGATTCAGTATTTTAATAGAACAAAGCAGAAACATCCTGACATCATTCCAAAGGCAGAAGAAAAACTATAAAAGTATTTATGGGGTAGGGGAGACCTCTTAGGAAACTGAGGATAGAAGAGCCTTCCTTTATCTCCTAGGGGATGTCTTCATTTAAAAAAACAACAACCCACATCATAGTAACCATGAATGAACAGACTGAGAGAGAAATATACTAAGGTCCCGGACTGGAAGACTCAACAGTAGCAGTGTCAAGTTCAGCCTTCCTGAAAAGGCTACAAATCTAATTGTCCTAACCAAAATCCCAGTAGGACCCTTTGTAGACACTGTCCACTGGAACAAGAGCTAATGAAATAGAGAGGCCTCTGGGCAATCCTGACAGGCCTAAAGATTTAGCAGTTTCATTTGCGTGAGGATATAGGACTCAAGGCAGTGTAGTGTTGCTGTGAGGAGAAACAGATCAATGGGACAGAATGGGGAGTCCAGGAATAGACCGATGGCTGTGAGGAATCCGAAGGATGGCTTCCCTTGGCTGGAGGCCTGACTTGAATGGAGTTTTCTGGGGTAACAGCTGCTCTAGCTCTAGAATGGGGTTCTGATTCCAGTTTCTGTTTGTCAGACATTACCCAACTGACTTTAGTCTCCTGTGTTTACTGTTTGTAAGTTGCATGTTAATGGCATGAATTAGCAATGGGTGAGAAGAGGGTCTAGCAATGGGGTGAATGGGTATTGCTGAGAGCCAGGATTGGACTGAGGAGCTGTGGGGAGAGAGCGGCTGTAACTCTGAGCTCGGCTACTCTCTAGGAACAGGTTTCCTCGTAGAGCTCAGGATCTCTTGTTTCATAGAACACGAGGTTGACATGCTGCCGGGCGTTTCCTCTTTTAGCAGCATGGCAGGGATTTGAACCACCCATTCCTGGTTCCCTGCATCCCCAGCCCTAAGGTGATGGTGGCTGAACTGGGACACCCCTACCTTCCCTACTCTTGAATCTTGCTGAAGTTCTGATTATTAACTTCATCACAAGAACCCATGTCCCTGCCAGTGTCTACCTCATATTCAGCAGTCCATATAAGGAGGGGTACCCCTTCCCCCACCAACCCTTCCTTTTTTTCTCTTCCCTCCACCAACACCCACCTACCTACCCAGCATGTAGCAGGTTCTGGAACTGGAGGTCTGGGCCCTCATGGAGGGGCTTCCTTAGCAGAGTAGTGGGCACACCTGACACCCTTATTCAAGTCCACCTATGGGATACTGGCAATTAGGGCCCAAGAAAGCCATCTGTGTGGTGTACTCAGGCAGCTGCCACTTGGAAGATGGGGAGAGGTTCACAGAGCTCCCTGTCAGCACAGACCAAATGCAACGAAGATATTACCAGACAGTCAAGGAAGGAAATCTGCTTTTCCATTTTGGGAAATAGTCAAAGATTTTATATTCCCACCAAAAATAGAAGTGGAATTCTTGAAAGCAAAAATAGGTGGGCTGATGTATGTATGTATGGGACTCAAACAGATATGCACAGACTGTAAATGCTCTCATCTCTCTGGAATGTGGCCCTGGAACCAGTGAGCCAGAGGGAAGCTGGCCCTAGTCCTGGGCCTGCACACTGTGCTGCGCTGTGGCTCTCTAGGCAGGCCTGGCTGTCCTCTCCTTGCCATGGGGAATTCTGGGGGCTCCTCCTCACTCCCACCTGTGATGTGACATCGAATCAAGTGGGACTCTCCCTTGCACAGTCTTGTTAAAGTTCTGCTTAGTAACTCTAATGCATGTTCCCATAGTGGTCGGCATTGGACAGGTGGAGCTATTTGCCCCTTTAGATCCAAGTCTTTTGAGCACCAGCTGACACATCCCACCTCAGGTAAGAAGAGCCCCTGGGACCCAGCTGAGGTTGAAAGAATGACTTTCATTTAGAAGTCTGGTTTGATGTTTAGATTTTATTTTTATCTGCTTTGTTTAAAATAGATGACTTCTCTTTGAGACAATTGTAACTTTTCTGATGAGAAATCTGAAACCAGAGGAAGAACTCATGTCCAGTGAGTGACCTATTTTCACCACATCCAGAGCTACCTGCAATGATTTCATAGAAAATGGGGCTTGACAGCTCTCTCCTAGGCCTAACCACAGCATCATCAGGGTACAGCGAATGGGCAGGCAGTGATTGGCAGCCAGTCCACAGTACGTCCAGTTGTAGCTCCAAGGGTTCTCCATTACTCTCATGCCTCCCCAGTAGCCCATGAAGCAAGACTCTGGGTGGGTAGCCAAACAGAGAAGTTCCTGAGGGGAATTCTAGGCTATCTCCAAGGGTAGTCCCAAATTGGCTTATTCCTGAATGCAAGGTTGGCTTAACATTTGAACTTCAGTAATAGCTGGACCTGAGTAGACTAAAGGCACTTCTAAAAATAGATCATTATCTTTTTTTTTATTTTGAAATAGGGTTTCTCTGTGTAGCTCTGGCTGTCCTGGAACTTGCATGGTAGACTGGCCTTGAACTCAGAGATCTGCCTGCCTCTGCCTCCCGAGTGCTGAGATTAAAGGTGTGCACCACCACTGACTAGCAGAGCATTATCTTTTATTTCTTACATATGTTAAGTATCTCCACAGAAATTTGTGAGAGCAATTGAAGAATATTTAAATGAATGCAGAGATACACGTGAGTGATCTGGACAGTGGTAGTGCACACCTTTAATCCCAGCACTCGAGAGGCAGAGGCAGGTGGATCTCTGTGAGTTTGACACCAGCCTGGTCTACCAAGCAAGTTCCTGGACAGACAGGGCTACACAAAGAAACTCTGTCTTGAAAGCAGAAAAGGAGAGGAAAGAGATAATCATGAATTGGCACCTTTAACAGTCTGAGAATATTCATTCTTTAAAAATTGACATATAACTAAAAGGTGATTTTTGGGGGCAGCACTAGAGTTTGAACCTAGAGACAAAGCATGCCTTAGGTTCTACAGAGGCATGTCAGAGTCTCTAGGACTGTAATTATTGAGGGAAGTGGTCCACAATGTGGGTGCTGGGGTTGGAACCCTGGGTCCTCTGGATGAGTAGCCAGTGTTCTTCAGTGCTGAGCCATCACTCTGGCTGGCTTTCTAATATTTAACTAATGTTTTTTAAAAAGATTTATTTATATGTATGAGTGTTTTACTTGCATGTATATCTGTGTACCACATGCATGCTTGGGACCTGTGTAGGTGTAAAGAGGGTATCAGATCCTGTGAGAATGGAATTACAGATGGTTGTGAGCTTCCATGTAAACCTGAGTCTTCTGTAAGAGTAGCCAGTGCTCCAAAAATAGACAGGTAGACCAATGGAATAGAGTTGAAAACCCTGATATTAACCCACACACCTACGAACACCTGATTTTTGACAAACAATCCAAATATATACGCTGGAACAAAGAGAACATCTTCAACAAATGGTGCTGGCATAACTGGATGCAGACATGTAGAAGACTGCAGATAGACCCAAGCCTTTCACCCTGCACAAAACCTAAGTCAAAATGGATCAAAGACCTCACCATAAACTCAGCCACACTGAACCTACTAGAAGATAAAGTGGGAAATACCCTTGAATTAATCGGTACAGGAGACCGATTCCTGAACATAACTCCAGTAGCACAGACACTGAGATCAACAATTAATAAATGGGACCTCCTGAAACTGAGAAACTTCTGTAAGGCAAAGGACATAGTCAGCAAGACAAAACGACAGCCCACAGACTGGGAAAAGATATTCACCAACCCCACATCTGACAGAGGGCTGATCTCCAAAATATACAAAGAACTCAAGAAGCTATTCTCCAAAACACCAAACAATCCAATTAAAAAATGGGGTACAGAACTAAATAGACAATTCTCAATAGAGGAATCTAAAATGGCTGAAAGACACATAAGAAAGTGTTCAACATCCTTAGCCATCAAGGAAATGCAAATCAAAGCAACTCTGAGATACCATCTTACTCCTGTCAGAATGGCTAAAATCAAAAAACACCAATGACAGTTTATGCTGGAGAGGATGTGGAGAAAGGGGAACACCCCTCCACTGCTGATGGGAGTGCAACTTGTACAGCCACTTTGGAAATCTGTATGGCGACTCCTCAAGAAAATGGGAATGAGTCTACCACAAGATCCAGCAATTCCACTCCTAGGCATATACCCAAAAGAAGCACATTCCTATAACAAGGACATCTGTTCAACCATGTTCATAGTAGCATTATTTGAAATATCCAGAAACTGGAAACAGCCTAGATGCCCCTCAACCGAAGAATGGATACAGAAAATGTGGTACATTTACACAATGGAGTACTACTCAGCGGAAAAAAAAATGGAATCTTGAAATTTTCAGGGAAATGGATGGAACTAGAAGAAACCACTCTGAGCGAGGTAACCCAATCACAAAAAGACAAACATGATATGTACTCACTCACATGTGGATTTTAGACATAGAGTAAGGGATTACCATCCTACAATTCACACTGCCAGAGAAACTAGTAAACAAAGAAGACCCTAAAAGAGACAAACTTTGTCCGCTGGAGAAGGGGAAAGGGTCACCATCCCCTGAGCAAATTGAGAACATGGGAAGAGGGGGAGGAAGCTACGAGAGTGAGAAGGGAAGAAAAGGAAGGATGCAGAGGTCATGAGGAAGCAGAAATTTTGAGTCAGGTGTAGATTCAAAGAAAGGACATATGACAGGTAGGATTTTAGTGGGGGGGGTGGTAGAGGAGGAAGAGAGGGAGAAGGGAACTGGGATCATCATGTAATTCAATCTTGTTTGTAATTCAAATATATAAAAAATAAAAAAAATAAAATGACAATTAGATGCTGGAAAAAAAATGAGTAGCCAGTGCTCTTAACTACCCAGCCTCTTCTGGACCCTAATTTTAAAATTTTGATACAGTCTAAGTTGCCCATTCTGGCCTTAAAATAATTTAGACAGGCCTTGATTGCAATCCTCCTGCATCAGCCTCCTAAGCATCTGGAATTACAGGCTTGTCCATCAGACCTGGTGATGTCAGTGGAATTCTAACAAAAATTCTAGCAGGCCATTTGATGAACCTGAAGGACCATTAAAAACAAACAAACCCTGTGGGGCTGGACATAGTGATCCCAGTCCTGGGGTGAGGGAGGCAGACTGGCACATGTTCAAAATCAGCGTAGGCGAAAGCAAATTCCAGGTCAACCAGAGGTACAGAGTTAGACTCCATCTCAAAACAAGCTAAGTCCTCAGAAAATATAAAATACCAACAACAGCCAAGAAAATGTTTAAAAAGAAAAACTAGATGGAGATGCTGTAGTCAAAACATTTACTCTAAACCTCGATGTTTAAGGAAGCAAGTATTGGTAGAGAGACAGACCGGTGACCACACCCAAGAAAAGGAGCCTTGGTGGGGAGGGATGGAGCTGCAACCACTGCCACCTATGGCCCTTGATTTGCTATGAAGGTACCAAATGCAATAAATGATGGGCTAACTGAACACTCAGGAGCGACAGGCTGAATCTGAACTACCTCACACAGTGCGGAGAAAGAGTTGCAGGCAGATTACTGCTGTGAAGTCGAAGATGGTAAGAACACATCAAGAAGCTAATAGTGTCATATCTTTATGACCACACAAGTAGCTGAGACACAAAAGATGCTAACCACAAGGAAAAGGACAGATAAATTGGACCACATTGAAATTAAGAACTATTTATCAGAGGCCATTAAGAGTATGAAAAAAAGCAAGCCAGAGAGTGAGAGAAGATATTTATAACACACACACAACTTGCAAGAGTCTGTGTCCAGGTAGACAAAGAATGGAGTAGGAGGGAAAAGCAAGCCCGTAGCCATTCACCACGAAGTGTCCACATGTGGAAGGAGAGTCAGCATATCAACATGCTCAGCCCATGACCGTCAGAAAAGTAGGTGCAGCAGACCATGGGCCGATCACAGTGCAACAAACAGTGGCCAGAAGTCTGCTTTTTTTTTTTTTTTTTTTAATGGTAGAAAACATGTGGGAAATTGGCACTGCCTGTGAAAGCAGTGAGGGTTCCTGCTTCTTGTGTTTCAAAGATGGAGCATGCAAATGCATGTCTAGAGGCCTGGGCAGAGCATTCATAGAAGGATGAGACAAAGTAGCAAAACAGGCGGCAGATGGAGCCTCCTCAGTAGCAGCTGAACATTGTGGAAATTTAATGTGATGTGGCTACAGGGTAACAAAAAGGTGTTGTTGTACTAGGGAAGGTGACTCACAGGAATAAATGCCAGAATCAAGGCCCAGAAGAGCATTTATTGTGTGGTTCCACTCATGTAAGAGTAAAAAGGACATCGCTAATCCGTGGGCAAGGTTATCTTGGGGACACAGAGGCAGGGGTGCTGGGAAGGACACACTGGATCCTGGAGTGGAGCTCGTGTCTGCTTCTTGCCTTTGGTAGTTTTCACAGGTGTGTACATCTCAGGCTAATTTATCAACACATGTATTCTATTCTGTATTTTATGTCTCAATAAGAATGTACAAAAGCTACACAGACTGCACTTTCTATAGCGCTATCTGTAGCCTGTGTGTGCACAGTAGTTTGCATAGAACAGTTGTGTTGAACCCTGAAGTTCTAGGTTAAAACCACTGATGGGGACCACACACATACTGTGGTCTGTGTCCCAAGAGGCTTTACACACCAACTGAGAATCTACTGTCCCTTAGGCCAACTTGAGAACACCATAGGGCGGTGGTGGCACATGCCTTTATAAACTCTGAGCACTTGTGAAGCAGAGGCAGGCAGCTCTCTGTGCATTCGAGGCCAGCCTGGAGCCAGGACAGGCTCCAAAGCAATACAGAGAAACCCTGTCTTGAAAAACAAAAACGAAACAAAACAACAACCAAAATCCAAGGCTCTCTCTGGTTGCCAGTTATTTTGTGTCTCAAGAAAGACTGCTAACATAGTAACTAAAGTAATTAAAAAAGATCAGGGTGGTGGTACATGCCTTTAATCTCAGCATTCATGAATCAGACGCAGGTCAGTCTCTGTGATTTCCAGGCTAGCCTTTTCTACCTAGTGAGTTCCAGGCCAATCAGGTCTACAAAGTGAGACCTTGTCCTAAAAACAAACAGACAAAAACAATAAACAAATCGAAATCTTCCTGTCTGTTCAGGTCCTTTATTTTAAAGTAGTGTAAAAAGCCAAACTTTGCATCTAATTTAAAAACAGCAACATCATTCCTTGTTTTAAACCACTGCTTTTCTCAGTTTGCTTTTCTTACAGAGAATCTGTGGTGTCTGTTAGGTCACTGTTTGGCGATGCAGGTTCCTTGCAGTGATAGTCCTTTAGTTTGCGAAGCAGTGTCTTACTCTGGCAGGAATGTAAAAAAAAAAATGATAAAAAGCCAACAGTTTAAGACAGATGGATAAAATAGAAAAACAGATGCTTTACAAAAGGAAAAGTATGTAAACTTGTCCAACCTCATCAATGATAGAGAAATGCAAAATACTGATTCTTATGCATAGTATAAAGTTTGTTTCTGATTCCATTTTGCCTCACGTGGACAAATGTCCTAGTATCACTTATTGGTCAGCTTTTCACCACTGGCCTGTAACACCTTGTCATATATCAATGTATGTGTGTGCCTATTTTCTTTGGTCACTATGTCCACTCTTACACAGAGACCTTTACTGTAACTGAGTAGTAGTACACTGTGCTAGTGGAAGTGCAAATCCTTGACCTTCTTTTCTTCTTCTTCTTCTTCTTCTTCTTCTTCTTCTTCTTTTTTTTTTTTTGCAGATTTTTTATTTGAATTTGAAACAGGATTGCTTTACATGACAATCCCAGTTCCCTCTGCCTCTCCTCCTCCCCTACCCCCCCCCAACTAAAACCCTACCTATCACATATCCTTTCTGCTCCCCCTGGATGGTGAGGCCTTCCATAGGGTGTCATCAGAGTCTATCGTATCTTTGGGATAGGGCCTAGGCCCACCCCCGTGTGTCTTGGCTCAGGGAGTATTCCTCTATGTGGAATAGGCTCCCAAAGTCATACCTATGCTAGGGATTAGGACTGAACTACTACAGGATTGACTTTATTTTCTTAGGAAGTGCACTGGCTATTCTAGAGCCTCAGCCTCCCATTATATAGCTTAGGTTTGGTCAAGCTGCATGGAACCCATGGTAGAACATTTAGAAGGATCCCTGTGACTCTGATAGTGACATCTGCTTGGCCATTAACACAATCCGTGGCTATACATTTAGTTGCTCTTTCATTGACTTTTAAAAGTGTTTTTTTCTTTTCAAAGATCATATAATGTTTAGGCTTATTCTTTTTTTAAGATTCTATCTATCTATCTATCTATCTAGTATACAATCTTCTGCCTGCATGCAGGCAGACAGCACCAGATCTCATTCAAGGCGATTGTGAGCCACCATGTGGTTGCTGGGAATTGAACTCAGGACCTCAGGAAGAACAGTCAGTGCACTTAACCACTGAGCCATCTCTCCAGCCCAGGCTTATTCTTAATTCATACTTTTATAGTTACTATAAAGTGATGTTTTTCTAAATTATCTATTTGCTTGGGTTGGTGCTAGAAAGATGGCTTAGTGGATAAAAGCAATTGCTGCTCTTGCAGAGGACTGGAGTTTAGTTCCCAGCATCTTCCTGGGTCACTCACAACTTTCTTATACAGGTGCTGCGCTCATGTGTGAATATCCACACAGAGACAGACATATAAGCAAATTAAACTTTAAAAATCAGATTTACTTTTTTTCAGTTTTTTTTGAGACAGGGCTTCTCTGTGTAGCCCTGGCTGTCCTGAAACTTGCTCTGTAGACCAGGCTGGGCCCAAACTCAGAGATCCAACTGCCTCTGTCTTCTGAGTGTTGGAATTAAAGGTGTGTGCCACCACTGCCTGGCTAAATTTACTATTTTGTTTTGTGCGTGTTTTGCCTGCATGTATGTATGTTCATCACGTGCATGTGAAGGTCAGGAGAGGGCATTGGATTCCCTGGAACTGGAATTAAAAATGTTTGTGGGGGGCCGGAAAGATGGCTCAGAGGTTAAGAGCACCAACTGCTTTTCCAGAGGTCCTGAGTTCAATTCCCAGCAACCACATGGTGGCTCACAACCATCCGTTATGAGATCTGGTGCTGTCTTCTGGTGTGCAGACATACATGGAAGCAGAATGTTATATACATAATAAATAAATAAATTCTAAAAAAAAAAAAAGGCTTGTGACCCACCATGCGGGTGCAGGGACTCAAACCCTGGTCTTCTGCAAGAGCAACAGGTACTCTTAGCCACTAAGCCATCTCTCCAGCCCCCTAAAATTAAATCTTAAATTACATGCTTGCTGCTGATTCATAGAAAATCATTTTTGGGTGGTGCATGACAACTTTAAACTCTGTAATCATGTCTTTTCATTAATTTACTTGTAGATTAAAACTTCTGCATTACGTGTCTATATCCATTTCGTCTTTATGTATTTCATTCCATGTCTGTCTTGCTGGGTTGACCAGACTGTGGTAGTTGCAGTTTTGGGAAAAATAACATTGTTATCTTTTGTCTAATTCAGAGACTATTCTTGGCATCTTGAGTTTGTTTCAGGTGTTTTCATAGACAGCTTTGGCGATGGTTTGTCGATGGTTCATCTCGGTTGTCAGTTAGGATGGGAATCAACTCAGTGGGTGTGTAATGTCATTTCTTGGAAGGATTTGAGGGAGAAAGATCTTTCTCAAGTGTGGGCACCTTCTAGTGGCAGTCCAGATATAAGGGGGTCAGAGGGAAAAGCTATTGCTTTTTGACCGGCTACCTTTGCTCCTTGAGATGTTGCTGTTGCTATCCTTTGCTTTGATCAGAGCCCAGCTTCTTCTTCTGCCTTCCAATGTGGACTTAAGACCAGTGGCTCTCTGGGAATCCTTCAAGCCTTCAGTGCCAAATTGAGACCTCTGGGGCATACAGTCTCATCTAGCAGGTCATCAGACTCTCCAGTGTGCAACCAGTCATTGTTGGACTACTCAGTGTGTGGTGTGTAAGTCAATCTCATAATTTGCCTTTGTAATTACCTTGGTTTGGTTTTGCTCATTTTAACATAATCTAGAATTGGTTGGAAAGAGGGAATCTTAATAGAAGAATTATCACAACCAGACTGGCCTGAGGGCATGTATGTGGGGCATTATCAAGATTACTAATTGATATAGGAAGGTCCACCCCACTGTCAGAGGTACCATCCCTAGGCAGAGGGTCCTGGGCTGTGTAAAAATGGAAGCTGTTCAGAAACATGGAGAAAGCCAGTAAGCAGCATTCCACCATGGTTTCCGCTTTAGTGCCTGCCCTGATTTCCCTTAGTGATGGACTGCATGCCTGGAAGTATAAGCTGAAATAAATCCTTTCTTCCCCCAAGCTGCATTTGCCCATGGTGTTTGTCCTAACCACAAGAAGCAAACCCAGACAGTAATACATATTTATTCTATCAGTTTGTTCCTTTAGTGCAGTGGTTCTTAGCCTTCCCAATGCTGTGACACTGTAATACAGTTCCTTATGTTGTGGTGACCCCCAATTATAAAAGTATTTTCATTGCTACTCCATAACTGTAATTTTGCTACTGTTGTGAATTGCAATGTACATCTCTGTTTTTCTGGATGACCTTAGGTGATCCCTGTGACAGGGTCATTTGGGGTTGTGACCCACAGGTTGAGAATTGCAGCTTTAGAGAATCCTAATATAGTCTTCCTCAGACTGAGAAAGCTTTCTTCTTCTATTCTTACTTTCCAAAGAGTAGTTCTCCAAATAGAAACGATGCTGGATTTTATTAAAAGTTTTTTATTCCCCCCTTTTGATATAGGGTTTCATTCTGTGGCCCAGGCTATCCTCAGCTTTGCAGTGATCCTCCTGCCTCAGCCTGCTTAGTGCTAGGATTGCAGGCCTGATCCACCAAAGTTGTCTTCTCAAAAATCCCTTTCTACAGCTACTGAGATTATCATACAATGCTGCCCCATGTTTTATTGTGATTAGTAAATGTAAAAGTGCTAACACAAAGTCATGTTCTTAGAAGGGAACTATTACTTGAACATGACATTGTTTCTTTATTTGTGCCTGGAGTTTGGTTTGCTGAGTTCTGTAATCATTTTGGATTTTATTAGTGAAGTTATTCTATACTTTGTCAGTCCTTAGGTTTTGAGGTCAGAGTGTGAGTCAGTGGTAGAATGTTCCATGGGTCCCAGGGTTTGATCTCCAGCTCCACAAAAATAAAACTTAAGAAAATGGGCCATGAGATTTGAAGTTTTCCCTTTGTAGCTAATAGTGTCCCCAATACACTGCTGAATCTTCAAGGTCACTATAACCTCCTGTTTTCAAGTCCAAGCGGTTTTCATCTTCTTTTCTATTGGCTCCTGTCTCTGGGGTCCTCCTTTGTACTAGCTTCTCTTTTCTCCTCTCTGCACTCTCTTTAGGTGGTGGCTGACCTCTTCCACTTCCTTGGGTCTTAAATGGATGGCCTCATTCTGATCCTGGTCTCTTGTGTGTTGCTACCTACCTCCACGGCAGTGTAATTTGAGCATCTGACAGACTTGCACACTCAACAGAGCCCATGAGGACCTTGGATTCTATCTCCCCCCTGCTGCAACACAGACCACCATCTCCTCCGCAGCATCTGGCAGTCCTTCTAAGTTCTTACCCCCCCCCCGCCCCCCGCTTCAGGCTGCGGCATCAATCTATTCTTCTTAGTCTTTCTGAGATCTATGTCCCCAAATGACTTTTTCTAGTCCCCGCTGACCTCTCTACATCTAACCTGGGACCCTGTGTTAGCACTAAAGCTGGTACCCATCAGCCAGCATTCCTTACTACTGCTGCTCCCTTTGCTTGCTTTCTTCCCGAGAAGCCCACATACTTTGAAGGTGTGATGGTGGCTGACCTAACTCCCACTATAAAGGTAGATCTTACTTGGCTCTTAAAGAAGGTGTCTTTAATATAAAGGGCCAGATGATGAACATTTTAAGCCTTGTAGACCACATAAGCCTGTTACATATTTTCACTCCCCATGACAATGTAAAATTGTAAAATTATTTCTTAGGCTGTGAAGTGTACAAAAGCAGGCTGCAGATCTGTTTATCCCCTGCGGCTTAATCGCTTAGTATATTGCACCTCCTGGAAGTTGAGGGAGGGTGTAAGATCTAACGGGGCCAATCTGGGTGACTCTGCAGGAATATGGGCAGTTATTTTCCTAATTCCTGGGGTGAAACACACTCTTCCCTCCACCTTGGGCATTCTCATCACCATCTCTACTCATGCTAAAGGAGTAGCTCAAATACCACAGGCTTCCCGTTTCTTCCAATAGACTGCAATTCCAGGACCCCATAACTCATATTTATATCCATTATGGTTCCTAAGACTCCACCATCAAGCCTTTGTAGTCATCAGTGATGGACCAGGTGGATACACGTCTCTCCTGTAGATGGAAGGTGAACAGTCTGTGCAGTCTCATGGCTATGTGGCATAGTGGGTTTGCACAGTTCAGGCCCAACATACATGTTCCTTACACTGGAGTATCTCCTAGTTATGCTATTACCAGGCATCCTGACAGGATCTACTTCTAGACTATGAAAGTGAAGATGTCTTGTAGGGAGAGACCTTACTAGGTACCTATAGCGCTGACTACACCCGTTTGGGCGTGGCCACTGGTGTGTGCGGGTTGTGTGGGATATAGGCCTAGGGAGAGGAAGTGTGCATCTCTCTTGGGGTTCCGGTCGGGTCTCAGAGAGCGGCTGAGACTGGACGCTCAGAGCACTGACCTTGGGTTATCGGTTTCTCATGTAAGTGATTTCTCTCTAATAAAATAACCTGTGACATCTCTACCCCATGTATGGTAATCTCCATCTGATGTCTACAATGTCTTCCTAATCAGCAGACCCACCCATGTACACGATACCATCAGACACCTGAGAGGTCACCAGAATGCCACTTTCTTGCCTCTGTTTATGTGCCCTGTTATCTTCACTGCGAGCTAGTTTTTTTTTTTTGGCAGTATACACAGCAAATAGACTATCCTAGCTCCTTCTGGAGGAGACTGGCACAGTTCTGTTTTTGCTGTAACAGTCCACAATGAACCAACGGTCTGTCAAAGTGGTGGCCTCTGATTGAACATACTTCCTACGTCTACGTCTGTCTCTCGTATTTACTTGTGCCAGGCCCAGCCTCTTCAAGTTAGTCCGTGAGTCACAGGGAAAACAGGTGATGTGTGCAGTGGCTGGAAAGGCCCTGTGTGTTGGAGCTTGCTCTCTTGTGGGTAGACCACAGCCATTATAAGAAGCAACATGAGCCAGACACTAACAGCGGGCAACACATGGTTTATGGGGGGAGAGATCAGCCATGAAGCAGAGATGAATCAAACCAGCTCAACACAGCATAAGCTGCTGTTCTCCAGGTTCACCAACCAGGCCTGTTTAAGTTATTAAGTTCTGGGATAGTTTGGTACCCAGAAACAGACACGCTGTCCTTGTGCACAACTTTGCATGTTAAGGTTGAAGTCCTAGTAGGCATTCCAAGAGTGATGATTTCTACTTACTTGTCAACAAGAGCCCGTGTGCCCAGCCTTTAGGAAGGCTGCAGAACCCACTGGAGGGCTGGTCCGAGGGACAGGTTCTTCTGTTATGTCAAGTGATGGGAGCAAACGTTGACCCGCTTGCAGCACTACTGCGGCCAGTTTTCGTTTCAGATTCTGGACTTCTTCAGGTCCCATTCTGGCATAGCACCCTAGGGTGAGATCCCCGGGCTGAGAGGCCATACAGACTGCGGATCACATCCTAGCAGTACTTAATCTGCACTCATCTTTTACTAGTCTTTTTTTTTTTTTTAATTTTTAAACAAACGAGGAATGAGCGAGTAAATGAGATGTCTGGGATGCCCAAGAAGTGGCAGAACCTGAACTTGACCCTGGGGTCTAAGCTAAAAACCTACCACCGTTGCTAGTTCCTTGGACTCTCCCAGTGACCAACACTAGACACATTGCCTCACAAAACCATGTCCCTGGGCCTCTGCCTACTCATTCTCAGCGTCTACGGAGGGTGGGTGTGACCAGGGCCATCTCTCAAAAGTAGAGGAAGGCCCAGGGATGATGATTCCTGAGGGATTCCGTGGTACCACGCACAAGATGCAGTGGGTCTTCAAGAGGGGCAGTCACAGTGGCGCTTCAACGGCTCCTCTGAGAGGAGCCTCCTCCGAAGCCCAGTTCCCAGCTTCCACACGATCTCTAGGGTCCCACCTGTCCCCTCAGCTCCCATCGGAGGCTCCCGCTCTCTCGGAGGCCCCCTCCTTGAGAGTTCGAGAACCCCCCCCTCCCCCCGTCGATCTTCCCATTGCGTGACCGAGGCTCCCTTCCCCTTCGAGTCTCCCTGGCGACGCGAGATCTGTTTTGGTTCTAACCGCTAGCCCTCGCGGTTCTCGCGGTGGAGGACAAGCGGGGACGCCCAGTCGGGGCAGGAGGCTCGGGCGGGAGGGCGGGCGAGCGGGCGGGCGGGCGCGCGCACGCCGGCCGGCGTCGGGCGCTGACTCCACCCCTGCCGGTGCGCGCGCGCGCGGGCTGCGGCGGCAGGGGCGGGGCGAGCAGAGGGGGCGGAGCCGCCGGCGCTGGGCTGAGCAGAGGCTGAGGCAGCGGCAGCGGCTGAGGCTGTGGCAGCGGCTGAGGCTGAGGCTGAGGCTGAGGCGGCGGCGGCGAGGGGCTCCTGGCCGGGCCGCGGGGCCAGCCGAGCCCGGCGCAGCGTCCAGAGCCAGCCGGCCGCAGCCGGCGGGCGCAGCGTGACCCTAGGTAAGGCGGCGGGGACGCGTGCGGCCGCGTTTATGTAAGCGCGGGGCAGGTGGCTGAGGCCGCGCAGCGCCGGCGGGTGCGGACCTGACCACCGACCCCGGACCCTACAGACCCGGGGCCCGCGGCGGGCTGCGGGTGGCTGGCACATCCCGGGCGGTGCGGGGAGAGGGCGGGCCGCGTCCTCTCGGATGCGCTGCGCTGCGCTGCGCTGCGGGAGGAGGCTGCGCCCAAGACGGCCGGTTCGCTCCTGGAGGCGCCGCGTCCGCGTGGGATGCGCTGCGCAGCGGTGAGCCGAGAGTGCGCCTCGGACAGGAGGAGGCTGTGCCTGCCGAGGGGGACCCTGTCCTCCAGGGAGGGGACCTGTGCCCATCGGAGAGGAGGCTGCGCCCGGGGAGGTGAACCGTGTGCCGGGCCGAGGGGACCTGTGTCCCGGAGAGAGGGGATCCTGTACCCCGGGAGGAGACCTTTGGCCCGCAGAGGGGAGGCTGCGCCCTGAAAGGGAGACCCTGTGCCCCGCCAGGGGCAAGCTGAGCCCCGGGATGGAGATCTTGTATCCTAGAGAGAGGACCTGTTCCCAGCAGAAGGGAGGCTGCTCCCGGGGAGGAGACACCTTGTGTCACTCTGAAGCTGCGCCCGGGGATGGGGACCCTGTGCCCTGCAGAAGGGACCATGTGCTTGGCAGAGGGGAGGCTGCGTCCAGAGAGTGGATCTTGTGTCCTGCAAGAGGGGACCTGTGCTGAGCAGAAGGGAGGCTGAGCCCGGGGGTGGGAACCCTGTGCTCCGAGGAGAGGAAGATGTACCAGGGGATGGGGACTTGGTGCCCTGCAGAAGGGACCATGTGCTTGGCAGAGGGGAGACTGCGCCCAGTGGAGGGGGACCGAGTGCCCCGCAGAGGTGAGAATGCGTCACAGGGAGGGAACCCTGTCACCTGCAGATGGTACTCGGTACTCCGAGGAGGGAGACCCTAACCCTATGCCCCTCACAGGGGAGGCTGTGCCCTGTGGAGAACACCTTGTGTCCTGCAGAGGAGGCTCTGCGCTTCCAGGGTGTAGACACCGTGACCTGGGTAAAGGAGGCTTCTTTTTGGTGGTCCGTGCCCCTCCCGAGGGCTCGGAGTCCACATGGGGCACCGTGCGTGCGCCTGGGTGACGAAGTTCCGAGTGCCCCGATTGCCCGACATCTGCTGCTGTGGGAGCCATCTGGGACATTAGGGGCTGGAGGTGAATTTTGACGCGCTCGCATAGGTGGTAGGAAAATCACTGTGTGGTGACTGTGTGTGAGAGAAGGTGTCCGATGGGGATGAGGACGCTAGACTGTAGTGGTACTGGAGTTGCCTGCCGGCGACCAGGAATGTATTTCGTTCTGGGTTTATTCAGGGAGTATCAGCACCGTTGTGTCTGGTTGGACGTTACTGTTTTTAGTTATCAGGTTTAGGTTGTCACTTCTGATGGGTTGTCACATCTTTTCCCTTCTTTTGAAAACCATTGCTGCATTCTATTCTGGAAGTATAATGAAAAGTGGCCTGATAGCAACTTGCTTTTTTACTGTAATTGTAGTTTTTTTTTTTTCCTGAGGTTAGAAATAATGTATTAACCCTCTTTGTACCTTTGAAAGGAAGCTGCATTTTGCAAAACTGTTTTTGTTTCAAGAGCAGTTTCTAAAAGCCAGCTGTTTCTTCCTTTCTTGGGGATGAAACTTCTTTACCCTCTTTGCTTGAGAAGGTTCCCTGGAGGGGGGGGGGGAAGGAGGCAGAAGGTTGGTTAGTACAACTCCTTTTGGAAGGACGGAATTAATGGCCCCTTGGTACAGGTTCCTTTAAGGGGCAGATTCACAGCATGCGCACCCCACAACAGGGGCTTGATAAATATTGGATGAGACACACTGGGCTGGGTGCTGTGATCCCACAGCAGTGGAGAGGTGGAATTCACAGGCTTTGAAAGGAATGTGTTCTCCATGCCTGTTAGATGTCAAGGGGTTTCAGAAACTGGGCACATTCAGTTGCTTCTGCATCGGCTGTGAAGCTCTGCTTGGAAGGATCCAAGGAGACCTTCCTGCAAGGACAATGGTGAAGAGAGAATTTAATGACGTATATCTTCCATGATGTGTTCATTCAATCATTGCTGGTAGGCCAAGGCAAGAAATAACATCATCCTGAAAACACATCTTGGCTCATAGGCAAACCCACTTCTTTGTGAATTTATATGCTGTAAAGCATTTAGACTGTTTTAGAAAGTTTGGAATTAAAAAAAAACAAAACATTTAAACAGTCTTGTCCTGTAAATGAACAGTTTCCAAGTGGTCATGTGCTAGATACAGGCACAGTACAAAAACCCACTGACGTTTGCCTTATTAATCACTTTAATAGCACTAACATTTTGAGATAAAATTATAATATTTGCAAAAGTATAAAACTTTAGCTTTTAGGTTTAAAAGCTTAAGTGTACATATGATACATTCAGGAAGGCACACAATTCATGTGTACCTAATACATCCAAAAGGCACAACAGAATAGGCTCAACTTCATTTCTATCTATACCCCACCACTCACCTATATAATATATATGTCTATGTAAACTTATATATAAATTTTTTATATAGTTTTTTTCTGGTACTGGGGAGTGAGTGAACCAAGAGCCTGACACATGCTAAGCAAGTGCTTTACCACTCAGTATATCTCAGCCTTGAGAAAAGGTCTCACTAAATTGCCTAAACTGACCTTGAACTCACTCTCTATGTAGCTCAGGTAGGCCTTGAGTTTTCAGTTCTTCTGTTATAGGCTCCCCAGTATCTGGAATTATGTCAGCTTTTAAATTAATAGTGTTTTAAAGTTTCCATTAACAGTGTAACAGCAGGGTTCTTATTTATACCTGGGCACAAGGAAGACCTGATCATAGTTTTTTAATCCCAAATTCCTTTATCAGTAGGTTGTATTTAAGAACTGGATTTTATTGCATTGATTGCTGTAATTATCCATGTAAATGCATAGGACCAGAGAATATTGTTTAAGTAACTAGGATATTATCTAGAAACAACTTTTAGAGATTGTAGTCAGTGAAGTTATACAAACATCAGGGAAATGATCAAAGTTAGTATGAAAGCTTGAAGAGGTTCAGTTCTACTGGAAAACTCGATGGCTTTCTGTGTCACTTTCTAACATAAGAATTTCCAAAGTCTATAGTTTGTGAGGGAAATGGTTAGGCTTAAAACCCTTATTTAATATGTTCATAGTATATGACATAGAATAAATAACTAGCAACAATTTCACTTAAAAAGTATCTACTAAGCGGGGTGGTGGTGGCACATGCATTTAATCCCAGCACTCCGGAGGCAGAGGTAGGCAGATCTCTGTGAGTTCGAGGCCAGTCTGGTCTACAAAGCTACATAGAGAAACCCTGTCTTGAAAGACAAAAGAACAAACAAACAGAAAATTATCTACTAAATCAGTGGTTCTCAACCTTCCTAATGCTGCAACACCCATGTTGTGGTGACCCCCCCCAACCATAAAATTATTTTTGTTGCTACTTCATAACTTTAATTTTGCTAGTTATTAGTTGTAATGTAAATATATGATATGCAGGATATCCAATATGTGTCCCCTGTGAAAGGGTCGGCTCCAAAGGGGTCATGACCCACAGGTTGAGAACTACTGCACTAGATTAATTAAGATTTCTTCCTTATTCCTTAGTGACTGTCTTTCTCAAGGAATAGATGAAGAAGGAGCCGTAACCAGACCAACAGAAATCTTTACCTTGCCTTCCACTGTGTTAGGATCATTAAAATCAAGTTGTTGATGCTTTCTTTTAAACAATTAGATAATACTGCCTATTCTATATATATGTGGTGCTCCAGGAGTATGTATGCCAGTGACTTTGCTTTCAGGCATGATGAGTTGAGTTCAGATGAAGCAGGAAGGAAATGAAAGTAGCTTACAGGTGCCTGGTAAATGTTGAAGAACGGAGTGGAAGCTGTTGGCTCTAGATCAGTGATTTTCTAACTGGATGCTGTTTATTCTCGTTGGTGGTTCCTGTGCTGCAGGTCACTGTCTGAGTGAACCTGATGAGGCTAGTCCTGCTCACCTAGTGTTCTCATTATGGGAACAGTGGAATGGTAAGCAAGAGTAGACTAATGCCTGTGCACCATGAAGGGCAAAGGAAGAAGGGGTAGGTGAGATAGAATAGCTATCCAAGGAGTGTGGGCATGTGTTTGGCAACAGTCTGATGCAGCCTTCCAGGCAGAGGAGACTCTCGGGTAAAGGCCTTGACATGTGTTGTTAACATCAGGGAGCCATTGTGGTCAGAAAGGGAGGGAGAATGTCAGGAAATGAGGCTGGAGAGGTGGGGAGGGCTGCTTCTTGCTGGAGTATAGAGGCTGTGGTTAGGGATTTAAATTTTAATCCCAGAATGATGGGAGGTCTTAGGAGGGCTGGCCTGCCTGCTCTTCCCCCTCCCCCCTTCCCTTTTAGAGAGTTTTGAACATGATAGGGAAGGACATGATCTGGTTTATCTTTCAAAAGAATCATTCTGGCTTGTGGATTTCTAGGAGCTTGTCATGTGCCTAGGCTGTTCCACATACTTGATATCTGTAGGCTCAAGCAGCTGACAGCCCAAAAGGTGGACATTATTACTGCTCAGCGTTTCTATTCATTTGTTTTATTTTTATGTGCGAGTGTAAGACAATGTGGAAGTCAGAGGGTGACTTCTCAGATTGTCTGTCCTGTGAGCAAGCACCTCTACCTGCCTAACTGTCTTTCCAGCTTCTTACTGTTATTCCTACGTTACAGACAGAGCTGTCAAAGTGGGGAACTGTGAGGTGCTTGTTCAAGGTCACATGGCCAGTGGCACAGACAGATCCTCTATAGTGTGCTGCATCCCCCTCACTCCACTGATGCAGGCAGGAGTGACAGTGGAGACCAGTGAGGAGGCCCTGGGTTTCAGAAGCCCAGGCGTCAGGTTAGGGCCCCAGCAAGGAGAGGTGGGTTCATCACCGTGTAAGAGGCTTTGTTTGTGAGGTGCACCATTGTTTTTTATATTCCTGACAGAGGAAGATGTGCCAATTAGAGGATGGCAACACTTTCTTACCACTTAGCATTCATTTACACTCATTGAAAGGACTGACTTTGAGCATAGACTATTACAGTGCTTTTGTGCTTTCATAAAAAAGGATACTGAAATAATATAATCACAAGACATTGTATAGAATTGAGTCTTCTGACTTTTAGCTTGGGGTAGTGCCATGCTGGTGGAGTAGGAAGCCTGGGAAGGTTGTATGTTTAAGGTAGGTATTAGGACTTGAGATTTGGAAAATGAAGCCTGAGACCTTGCTCAGCAATCATACCACACACTAGCCTGGGGGTCAATGTACCACTGCTTAGCTATTTAATTTTTCTGTGCTTCGGTTTTTTTATCCTTAGTTCAGGGAGAATAAAATTTGTGTCTTGACCAGGTGTGGTGGTGCATACCTTTAATCCCAGTATGAAGGAGGCAGTTTGGGGCCAGACAGGACTACATAGTGAGATCCTATCTCAACAAACAACAAGAAGAAGAAGAAAAAGAAAGAAAGAAGGAAGGAAAGAAAAAAACAAGCATCTCGACATGCTGAGCTAATGAAGAAGGCCTAGAATAGTACCTGGCTAGCAGTATTTAAGAGAGTTTGCTTAGCTTATTGTTTTTATGATTAGTCATCTGAACGAGATTTGGATAGACATGGAAATTCAAGGACAAGCTCAGGAAAAGGTTGGGCTAGATATGCAAGTTTAGGTGTCTTTTGAGTGCAGCTGCTGTTTGCTGCCATAGGCTGGGCAGTGAATGCGGATGCAGAAGGCAGAGGTGGGTACTGGTCGGGATTTTTGGCAAGGAGTCTACAGGGGAGGGGAACTAGACTGTACTGCTGAAGTAGGGGCTACAGAGGAAGAAGAAGAGGAGGAGGAGGAGGAGGAAGAGAAGGAGGAGGAGGAAGAGGAGGAGGAAGAAAGGCAAGCAGCAGGAAGGTCCAGTGGCGGGAATCCAGTGATCAGGTACTTTTCAGTCTTAGGGGTCTAGAAAATATTCCCTTGGATTTGATGAGAGGCAGGACATCAGTGACTTTGGTTGAGTTTTGTAGCAGTGGGGAGAAGAGACTTTTGAGACATTAAATGTGGATGACTCTCTAAGGAAGTTTTGGTTAAAGAAGAGCAGACTGATAGAACTCAAAATGGGGACGATGGTCTGGGCTCTGGTGTGTCTTGTTTCAGATTGTGATGGTAGCATGTTCTTGACCTGATTGTAATGAACATTGCAGGAAGCATGTCCTTAAAAAAGTACCAGGGGCTGAAGGAGAGATGACTGTTCTGCCATAGCACAGAGACAGCTACTGCATCTGCAACCTCCAGTTCATTCAAGAGTATTTCAAAGACATGCTAGCCTGGATTAGGAAGAACAGCATAGGACCTAGAATACCGTTCTTACAAGAAAACATGTGGTCTTTTTATGGAGAGCCTTATATGAAATGGAATTTTTTAAATTAAAAAAGTCCCCTTGTCTTTAAAGTGTCTTCCATGGAAGGAGAGCTAACATCCTTATCTACCAGGTGTAGCTCTGATGAGAGGACCTGGCATCTGAAAGATCTAAAAGAAATACCAACTTGCATTTGGAATGTCCCCCCACCCCGGAGGAAGGAGGGCAGTGGGGCTGTGTGTCAGTGGAGGGCAAGAGGACCTTTCCTGTGCCAGAAGGTGAAAAGACAGTTGGGGAACACCTGCTTGGTAGAGCTGTAGAGAGAGCTGTGTTGTATAGTCACGCACCGCTGTCCCTCAGCCGAAGGGACCGTATCACTGTCTAGTTGGAGATTTGAAGGTGGGGCTGGAGGGACAGGTGGAGTAGGCAGTGCGGGTGTCTAAAGTAGGGTTAAAGCTTTCACATAATGTAGAGTCAGAGTTGGAGAGGTGGTGAAAGACAGAAGACAGGGGCCTTTTCTTGGTGGTGGGTACCGGATTGGGCTCAGGAAGCGGAGAGACGAAACAGAAAGCACCAATTCAGACTCAGTTTTTCCTACTGTCCCCTCATGACATCATCCTCAGAGGATGGCGAGATTTCACTGTGCAAGCAATCAGCTCTGCACCAGACATCAGCAGTGTCCTCTGATCCTGTCCAATTGGATACTGTCTGCCTGGAGCATGACAGATCCCTAGGCTCAGGACTCTTGTCTTTAAGATGACCTCCACATCAGGTGCAGTTTTTTTGTCTGGACCTCTGGAACTTCTGACTGACAAGTCAGGGTTCTCACAACCCCTCCCCAGAGTGGCTCCCAGAAGGGAACCAGTTTTTTGAAGCACATAAACACATAACCTCTGAAGAAGTAGCAGGCGTGTTCTGAAGGGCACTGCACGCACGAAGAAGCTTTGACCCTGTGGCACTTGTAGCATGTGGGTGAGTTCTTGTTCAGCTTCCCATGAGATGCTACACACTGAGCTGTCCAAAACTCCCAGCCATGTCTTGTTGCCACTATCTCCTTTCTCTGATGCCTGTTCATGGTGTAGGTCACTCTGAAAGCCTGTGTGGGAGCCCAACTGGGTCTGTCTGGTCAGCCTTCTTTGTCCTCCACTCTTTAAAAATATTTATTTTATTTTATTTTTTGAGATTTCATGCATTCTGTTGTTTCTTTGCTTTTTTGAGACAGGGTCTCACTGTGTAGTTCAGGCTGGTCTTGAACTCACAGAGATACACTTGCCTCAGCCTCCTGAATGTTGGGATTAAAGGCGTGCACCACCATGCTAGTTAGGGTTACTACTGTTATGATAAAACAACATGACCGAAAGTAACTTGGGGAGGAAAGGGTTTATTTGACTTAAACCTCCATATCACCATTTGTCACTGAAGGAAGTCAGGACAAGAACTCTTTAATCCTAGCACTTGGGAAGTAGAAATGGGCAGATCTCTGAGTTTGAGGCCAACCTGGTCTACGCAGTGAATTCCAGGACAGCCAGGGCTGGACAGAGAGAGGGGAGAAGGGAGAAGAGGGTCTCCACGTGTGTGCAGTCCCTTAAGAGCCTTCCTGAGTCACCTTAGACTTCCCCTCACCACGCCCTCAAGGTCGTTTGGTCGGTCGTGTCCAGGCACACCTGTCCCAGCTACTAGGAGGCAGGGCTACAGTGTCTCCCTACAGAACTCAAATAGGGCAGGAACCTGGAGGTAGGAGCTGATGTAGATAGAGGCCACCGAGGGGTGCTGTTTACTGGCTTGCTCCCCATGGCTTGCTCAGCCTGCTTTCTTTTTCTTTTTTTTTTTTTAAATTTAATTAATTTATTTTATATATAGCGTTCTGTCTGCATATATGCCTAAAGGCAAGAAGGGGGTGCCAGATCTCATTAAAGATGGTTGTGATCTTGTCAGTCAGAAGTTCCAGAGGTCCAGACAAAAAAACTGCGCCTGACGTGGTCATCTTAAAGACAGATCTCATTAAAGCCACTATGTGGTTGCTGGGAATTGAACCCAAGACCTCTGGAAGAACAGCCAGTGCTCTTAACCACTGAGCTCTTAACCACCATTTCTCCAACCCCTTAGCCTGGTTTTTTATAGAACCTAGGACCACCAGCCCAGGGATGGTACCACCCACAATGACTTTAGTTTGTGTCAAGTTGACATAAAGTTAGCCAGCACAACCACCATGTCTGTCTCATATGTATTTTGATAATATTCACCCCAACTCTTTCTTCTGGCTTCTCCCAGATACCTCCTACCTCCCTATCCTCAACTCTTCCAACTTTTTGCCTACCCCCTTTAAATAATCTACTGAGTTCAGTTTGTGCTGATCACATATTGGTAGGTATGGGACCATTCACTGGAGTGTGGTTGACCTACTAGGGCCCCACCCTAAAATAGCAAACCAACTTGTCTTTCCCTGCCCCAGAAGCCATTAACTGTCGATGGCTTTTCAGTTAGGAGAGACTCATTCCCTCTCTGTTTTACATTTCTTTTCTTTTCTTTTCTTTTCTTTTCTTTCTTTCTTTCTTTCTTTCTTTCTTTTTTTTTTTTTTTTTTTGAGACAGGGTTTCTCTGTGTAGCTTTGGAGCCTATCCTGGCACTCGCTCTGTAGACCAGGCTGGCCTCGAACTCACAGAGATCCGCCTGCCTCTGCCTCCCGAGTGCTGGGATTAAAGGCATGTGCCACCAATGCCCGGCTTTTTGTTGTTGTTGTTGTTCTTTTATTTATTTTTATGATTAGTATATGTGTGTGTGTACGCGTGCATGGGCCTCTGAATGCCACACACGTTAGAGATGAGGATGACTTTGGGAGTTAGTTCTCTCATTTCACCATGGGTTCTTTGGATTGAACTCATCAAGGTTGTGTAGCAAGTGCTTTCACCCTCTGGGCCTTCTTGCTAGGCACTTATTGACTTCTTTGTGTAGCGTTCTGTCTTTTATTCTGAAATGGGTCTTATTTGTTGCCAGAAACAGTAGGTCAAGGAACTGTTAGGGAAGCTCTTGAACCTCTGAGTGGTGATACTGAAGACCAGAAGAGTCTTCAATGACAGGCATTTTGCATCAGATTACCTACTAGTATATGATGTGTAGTATTTATTTGTACTTACATAGTCTTTGAAATACATCGCATATTGTCATAAGTCACAAACTCTCTAACTTTTAAATTGGTAGAACTGATATGCTCTAGGAGATCAGATCATTGCACTTGGGTCAGTTACTCCTTACAGCAGTCCCTTGTAGGAGATCCCATGGCTGATACTATTCAGATCAGTCATGAAACTAATGTAAAGAGGCTCAGTGACTTCTTGGGAGAGTTGGATATTATTTAGTTAAAAGTTACTAAGCTCTTACTGTGTGCCATGCTTGTTTAATCTTGTTTGATCCTCATGCTGATCTTGGGAGGACACTGTTATGTGGGGTGGCCACCACCCCTTTTCATTGCTGAGAACTTGCTGCCTGGCCAATCTCCTTTCCCCACTATGTGTCCTTTCAGTTCGCTCTTGACTAGCAGCCAAGTATGAGCTCTTAATACAAGGCGCATCACATCACTCTCCTGCTTGAAACCCTGTACCTGTTCCATCTCAGCAGTCCCTTCTGTCTTCTACCCCAGTCTGCCCTTAGTCTTTAGCCAGCTCTTACATATTTTTGCACACACATTCATATGTATGTGCTCTGTTACGCCTTTGATTATCATCTGCCTGTAACCCCTTACTCTCTCCTTTCACCCACAAGTGACTACCTGGCAGGAATGGAAGCCCCTGGAAGGCAGGACTGGTGTTCTATATGTCCTGAGGCCTAGAACAATGGCTGGCAGATGGCAGGTACTTTTAAATCCTTGCTGAATGGGGGAGTGACTTTTTCTTATTCTTTCTGTAGGTGGTAAGTGATAGAGCTTGAATTGAGGAAATTGTCTGCCTCGGCAAATGCATGCTTTTCTGCCTTACACACTGCCCCCCACACCCTACTGTACTTGCTGAATCAGTCATGTAGTTATGCCCATATGTCTGTGTTATCTCCAGACTTCCTTGCTTTTCTTTGTAGAATAGAAACATTTACAAAACATTCAAAATTGTTATAAAATCACAAGGTATAATATAGTAAATTAATCTGTTGAAAACAGGGTGCTTACATCCTGAAAAAAAAAATTCTCCCTCCACAACATCGTCTTACACTCTTGGGTGGCATGCGGTTGAAATGCATTCCCTTAAGTGATAACAGCATTTGAAAGTTGGATGCTCTGGGAGGTTTCAAAAAAAAAAAAGAAAGAAACAGCCAGGCAGAATGAAAAATCTATGTGATTCAACTGTGGAGGCTTACAGGAATTAAAAATTGGAGAACGTGTAGCTTATCAGCTGCTTGGTTGAAAACCAAGTAGGAGAATGCTCCAGAATTTAGGGGCTCGTGGGGAATAATCCCAGCTTGATTCTGAATCTATCTCAGCTTCCTTGAATGTGAAATGAAGATACTAAAGTGGTTGCTTCTAAGGTTCATTGGTTGTTCAGTAAATATTGATTGTAGAATTCCTGTGCATGCATAGTTAATAGCCCCTCATGTCCTGGCTGCTAAGGTCCACACAGGGCTAGCACTTGGCACACACACGTCCCCTTGGGTCAATGATTGTTGAGAGGGTACAGTATTGGAAGAGGGGTCTGAAGAGTTGAACAGATTTGGGGCAAGAATGAAGGAGGTGAAATAAGGGACTCTGGTTTTGTGAGGAAATACAACACTTCAGAGAGCCAGAGTTGGTAAAGCCTTTTGTACTTCAATATTGTACACAATAGGTTGTCTATTGTGTTGAACTTAACAGTTCTGTGAATTTGAAGTTCATCATGACGGATAAAGATAATCAATTAAGATTTAATCCCCCCCCCCAAAAAAAAGCCAGTTGGTGGTGGCACACGCTTTAATCCCAGCCCTTAGGACACAGAAGCAGGTGACTCTCAGTGAGTTCTAGGCCAGCCTGGTCTACAAAGTGAGTTCCAGGACAGCCAAGACTGTTCCACAGAGAAACCCTATCTTGAAAACAAACAAACAAACAAACAAACAAACAAAAAAAGATTTAACTGTCCTTTCTCCTAACATTATAAAGTTGTTAACACATCTGCCACTTGAGCCAGAAAACAAGTCTGAAAGTCAACTGTTTTCCTGTGCCTTTGCTTATGGGCAGTGCACATAAACACAGGGTTTGTTGTTTAAAAATACAACTCAAGCACAGTAACCTCATGATGGTTAGCCTACTTTGGGTGAATTGGTTCTATTGAGAAAAGGGATTTATTTGAGGTTGTTAGGGAGCCTGACCTTAGAGCCCTTCCAATCTGACACCTCTTAAGCCTTGTGCCCCTTTCTGTTTACCAGGCACCTGCTTCCTCAGACTTTTCTCTCTTAAGGTAGAATCCTGTTGGGGTGTTGGATTGGCAGAGCCTATCACCTGTATGTATCCTGGCTCCATGAGAGCAGATGGGATTCTGTGTTCTGCCTCACAGAGAGTGTACTCATTACCTGGGTGCCCCCGCCCACTACACACACCTCACACAAAACTGGGAGAAAGCCTTTAGTGTTAATTTACGAATGTTCTAAGCCTGAGTACAAATGGCCTGAGACCCATCTGTTTGAAGGTAAAGGCCCCAAGAGACTCATGTACTCGGGCCACAGTTCAAGGTGTAATGATCTGATTGTTCATGTCCATACTGTTCTAGATAGGAGGAAAATTACTTACGTCAAATGCATGTTTCTTAGTCTCCATGAATACAGATTGGTTTCTTTCTGGGGAAATATCCACCCAAAATAACAATACAGCCAAATTGTTATTCTGGAACAGAATTTATCATTTTGTATTTTGTATTTTTCTCATGTAACATAGTGTTCTTTTGTGGATTACCCCAGGGGATTATTCTTCCTTTCATAATACATTGAAAATTTATTTTCATTAAAATGCGATCTAAACTTTTACAGAGCCTCATGCAGTAATTTTTTGTTGTTGCTTAAATTCCCAATTCCAAGGAAGTAGTGAGTGAATGGCAAGTGACTGCTTCAGTTGGAAGCAGGTTTGGGAATGAAGCTGCAGCATCTCTGTTCCATAAGATGTGGAATTCAGAGGGATGAATCATAAGAGTTTCAGAGCTATACTTAGGATCACAGAGTTCAATCTAGATTTCACCATTGCTGCAACTCTATGAAAAAATTGGCTTGCATAACATCTCAGTTGGCTTTTGGAAGTGCTCCGAGGAAAACCTCTGTCTGGATTCTGCTAACCAGCTGTCCTTTGGCACTTATGTCATAAAGCTACCAGGAACAGAGACACTGACTTCTACTCTGGGGATTTTTCCCCTGTGTATTTCTTGGTGCCTCATAGTAGATGATTGTCGCCCACGTGCAGATGACTGAGTGATATATTTGATCATTCCGCAGAAGAGCTTTCTGTTCTTTAATTTTATTCCTTTAGTGAAACTGTATACGGACAATGATTATATTTTCACAGAAAACGCTGGTGCTGTGTAACCTGCAGGGTGCTGCCAAATGTGTGCCTCTGGTGCATGCCTAGCATGTACTTCCCACTCTGCTTGCCTCAAGTTTTCCCTGTGTTGATCAGCTGTTGGTACACACTGGATGGGCATGAAGGGCACACTGTTACTGGGTTTAGGATTGTTTATTCCTGAAGACCCTGGCTGGAGCAAAGGGAGGTTTTCCTTTTTCTCAGCAGCAGTTGTGAGCACTGGGATTCACTGGACAATGTTTGCCGTTGTGAAGGCAGGGCAGAGTAGCACTGTGCAAACATAAGGTTAGCCCTGGACCTTGTCACAGTCTATCCAAGAATTGATCCAGGAATTTTCTTGATCTTATTGACTGTGGAAGGAAGCAATACATAATGCAAATAGGATCCAGTTATGTCTGAAGGTTCATTTTCAGATTACTCTGAGAAAATGGAGCAGAAAATAAAATTGCTTATTTTAGTTCAAGGATTTTCTTACAGGTCTGGGTTGTGGTAATATCACCATAGTCTAGTTTTGGAGCTTTCCCATTGCCCTGAGTGTGCTCCATGTCTCTTTTCAGTTATTTTCATTGCAGCCTGTACTGGCTGGTTTTGTGTCAACTTGACACAAGCTGGAGTCATCAGAGAGAAAGGAGCATCAGTTGAGGAAATGCCTCCATAAGATCCAACTGTAAGGTGTTTTCTCAGTTAGTGATCAATGGAGGAGGGCCCAGCCCATTGTGGGTGATGTTATCTTTGGGCTGGTGGTCCTGGGTTCTATAAGAAAGCAGGCTGAGCAAGCCAGTAAGCAGCACTCCTTCATGGCCTTTGCATCAGTTCCCGCCTGGCTTGAGTTCCTGTCCTGATTTCTTTTGGTGATGAAAATGATGTGGAAATGTTGTAAGCTGAATAAACCCTGTCCTCCCCAACTTGCTTTTTGGTTATGGTGTTTCATCACAGAGATAGAAACCTTAACTAAGACACAGTCCCTGCCATAGGCCATCTATATGCAGTCTCTAGATTCCCTTTTGCCAACCCCCATCTGAGTGAAATCAGGTCCTATGTAGACTTATGTGCAGTGTAGTTCACTTACATGCATCTAAGACTCACCCACACTGCAGGCTTGCAGTAGTCTGCTCTTTTGTTATGTGGATGTAACACAACCTGGTTATTCTTACCAGAGATGAGCTTTAGGCTGTTTCCACCTTGTAACTATTACAAATGATGCTACTTCACATGTTAGTAAAGTGTCTTTGTGTGGATGTATTTTCCTATTTCTGTCAGATGGATTGGTTTTCCATTGCCTTCTACTGGACTGGAGAGTGGCTGGGCCATTAAAGGCTAGGTTCACAACCATTGCCTTTTGCTGAGTTCTCTACACTGTGTACCTTGGTTGTTTCCATGATGAATTATCTGCAGAGCTATGTGGGTTTCTTAAGATGGTCATCTTATGTCAGATCCTCAGTAGTATTTGTGTGTGTGTGTGTGTTTGTGTGTGTTTGTGTGTGTATGTGTGTGTGTTTTACTCACTCATGAGAAGAGAAAGCCAACTGTACCCTTTGAGCCATGAAACCACCTAAATAAAACCCACATTTAGCCTTTAAAAACACATAGGTGCTTACCTTTGACCTAGCTTCACATCTAGGAATCTCAAGACACATACCCAATAATATGAAAATATGTGTAGCATGACCTAGATGCTCATATGCATGAGAGGCTTAATGAGTAGGACCATATCTGTGGACTGTCTTGTAGCAATTTCCAGGACATGCTGAGTACAAATGTTTGGTGAGCTTCCATCATGTTGAAACACATGCTGGCTAGATGCTTGTACAAGAAGAGGTGGGAATGGAACAGTGTGGTCTCAGCAGGATGTAGAAGTGATAGAAAAGAAGGGATGGGGTCACTGCACTGTTATAGTATACCTTATTCTCTATAAATCAGTATATAGCATACTGATGCAGCCTGGCCCTTGGAGATATAGATACCTCATGTATCAATGAAGTAGATAATTAGGCTACATGGTGAGCCTGTATGGGATGCAAGTAGAGACTCAAGTAGAACAAGTGAGAGAAAACATTGTCTTGACTGTTTAAGTGTAAAACTAGAAGAACCAAATGAAATGCTGTTCTGTCCTGATAGATTTGTTTCTCAAGGGTCAGGAGCTAAATGTGTGAGGCCATACTGTGTGTATGTGATTTTGAATATGGGCATATCATAGTGGATAACAAAAACCAGGATTCCTCTTGCTCCAGGAGATTTCGGATAAGGGCAGGAAGGGATGGAATGGGGGTGTTGCATTGGAGTTGGGTGGTCTTTAATATAGTACAAGGCAATGCTGATGCGTGTGATCTCACACAGGTCCTCTGGGAAGGCCCAGAAGTAATGTCTCTCAGTGTCAGTAATGCACCCACATACCTTGTGCTCACAGAAGATGTCTCTGGGATGCCTGTTGGTCCCGGGAAGAGAGGGAAGGCTCAGAGGCCAACCTGAAGGAGCTCCCTGAGAGCAAAGAAAGGGAGACATGATTAATTAGTTCATAGAGTAAAGTACAGGTCACTCCTGTGACAGGTCACTCTCCTGATACAGACAGCTGACCAGATAAGCATGTAAACATGGAAGAATGGACAACTCTTCCTCATGGAAGAAGGCCAGGCAGTGAGGAAGGAACAAGGGCCTAGTCTAGCCACACAGTAGGCAAACACTGTGGTCACAGTGCTGGGGTCCCAGGACAGGGATTCCAGAGGTCAGTGCTAAGATTAGTGGGGAAAAACTGAGGAGAAAAGGGATATGTGCCTTGAAACAAAGCATTGTTACCCCAAGTTGTTTACTTATTAAAAAGGGAAAAATAGTAACTTTAGAGTGGATAAAAGCAACAGATAGTGCCTCACCAGGGGTGACCTGGCCTGCATTGAGTTTGCCTACCTCATGCAGTCCTCTAGTGTCCCTGCACAACCAGGCTCATTACCTAATCAGGAAAGAACTTGGACTGCGCCATTGGGGATACCTGTCTGTGCTCTTACACAGTATCCAGTTGAGGAGTAAAGGAAGGCTGGCTTTGCTTAGAGGACATAGAGAAGCCACAGCATTGAGATACAAAGTGGGGTGCTGGGTGGGGTCCGGGAGAGAAAGGGATAGTGGGAAGCTGCCACCTGTCAGTCAAGTCTGTGACGTAGCCAACGGTACCACACCAGAGTTCATTTCCCAATTTGACAGTTTCCTCCCCAGTCTATCCCGGTGCTCACAGCTTGACTACCTATGCTCAGGCTTTCAGGAGAGGTGACATGAAGGGTGTGTGTGAATCCTTCATGTCCTTTTCAGTCTTTGTGTTAATCTGAAATTTCAAAATAAAAAGTTTAGAAGAAATGCATAGGGAGAGCACACCCGGAGCAATGCTGATCTAAAGTGCCAAGGGGAAGCCAGCCTCTGCCTCCTTGTCTACACAGTTTGTGTTCCTTTGCTGCTGAGAGGGGTTCAGGTTGCTTTTAGTAAGACATCTTAATCCTCCTGGAAATCCTGGTGTTTTCTCTAGCTGCAGTGTGCAGCACTTTACAGATGTCTCCCCACATACGAGTGGGTACTGGTTCTCAGGGGCAGGAATGCTTCTCTCCAATCTCAGGAAAAAGTGAGCCCTCAGCCGACCCAAATGCTGCAGGTGTCATTGAGTATTTGCTTCCCAATGTGGAATGAGTATTTTCTACATTTCCTTCCTTCCTTCCTTCCTTCCTTCCTTCCTTCCTTCCTTCCTTCCTTCCTTCCTTCCTTTCTTCCTTCCTTCCTTGATCTTTGGCTTTGGTTTCCTTCCTTAACCAAAAAGATTTTTTTTCATAGTTAAAGGTGTTGGTCTTTTCATTTATGTCTCAGGGGTATTATATCTCATCCAAGAACATTTCTCTGTATTATTACTCATTTTCTTCTAGTGGTTGTTTTGCCTTTGACATTTGGCTGATTCATATGAAATTAATATTTTGTCGCTTGAGGTCAGCCTAATATGTTCTCCATTTTGGAGTGGTCTGCCCCAGGCCCCCAGGCCAAGCATTATCACAGCTGAAGTCTCATCAGTTATCCTCCAAGGTTTGTTATTGTGTGGATTTTGTATGTGATTATAGCCACAGCTTGCCACTATATCTCATGGTGTCTACATAAAGGATCATATTGTGAGCACATGGTCTACTTATGGTATTATGATAGCTAATGTCTAGTTGTAGCATTATATAGCATTATTAATTGCCTGGAGTCTTGGCTACCCTGTGGCTTGTACTGCATGAATGGCAGGATAATGAGCAGGCTGCTTCTCTGACCCTTACCTCTCACTCAAGTCCCCTCATGCTGCCATTAAATGGGGGATCATTGTAGTTGCTCTGTACATGTTATCTGTGGCAAGTCACTGTCTTTCCCCAGGTTGCTGAGGACTCTCAAGAGTTATCTTTGTCATGAACAGCAGTAGAACTTACTGTCTGCATCCACTGCATCTGCTGAAATGGTCATGGTTTCCCTCTGCAGTATCTAAATACAGAAATGTTTGTGATGGCTTCCTGACATCCTTCATTCTGAGGAAAACCTATTCCTAACACACTGAAAACTCACATTTTCTACTTAATACTCTCTTCAAGAGGAAACTCTTCCCACTTCCAGCCCCTGAACTTTTCCTATTTTTTTTTTTTTTGAGATGTGGTTTACAGACTGCACAGTATACCTAGTGGTGTAAATATTTAGCACCTAGCTTTCGAGGTAGGTGAAAAAACTTGATTGGAGCATTTGCCAACTTTGTTAGTCTATATTTTATTTCAGCCTACTGGTGTGTTGTCAGCTGGTTGACAGAACTGCTGAAAGTGTGGTGTTGTTGGGAAGCAGGTGATGGCTTTCCTCTTAGTGTTTTCATATGACCATCCCATGAAATGTGCTATCTGGTCATTACTTCTACCTGTTCAGGTTACTGGTGCTGACCTGTGCCACCATGGTGTTCTTACTCTTGACTTGAATACCTGCCATGTTTATCTTTAAGTAGATTTTATGTCCTGAGCCTATGGGCCATGACTGCTCTGTGGTACAGAGTTTTGTTGGTTGTACAGCATGGGCTGTGATAACAGCTCTGCTTAAATGTGGAAGGTGCCATTGGCTTAAATTCATGCAACTTCTTATCCTTAGCACAAACTAGGCCTTGCTCCATTCCTTTGTCTACCCAGTCATTGAACACATGTTTTTGAATTCCTACTGTGTGCCTGTTAGGACACATTTTGGAGCTGCAAGTATGGTAGTACATACAAAAACCAGCCAGCCTTGTCCTCATGAAGCATCTGTCATTTGGCTGCCACATCTATAGACTGTCCTTGTGTAGACTTAATTTTGCCCCGGTATTATTTTAAGTCAACCTGATTTTTTTCCAGTGCTTGAGCTTTGAAATTCCCTGCTTTGATGTTAGTTGACATTCAGCCTAGCTACTAGTATGATTGTTTCTGCTTTTACTAAATTCTTATGATTAAAAGGCAAAGAACTTGAATTGTGATTTTAATGCTTAAAGGGCTATAACAGTATAGTAATTGGAAATTTGGTGAAATAGTACTTTTTATGGCATTGACTGTCACTACCGAGTAAGCAGTGGTGGACCTGGTCTATGTCAGACACTCCTAGAGAGGGTGGGAGGTGGTGTGGGCTTCTGACTTGAGTTTCCTCTGGTGAATGTGTCTTTGGGCAGCTTGGTGGCTCTGAGGTTTGCGAGCCTGGCCATCTACCCATTCATGGTAAGTTTAACATGCTGGGTACAGTGATGAGCTGTAGGTGAGAAGGTGGATACCCTGAGTGGTGAGATTGTGAGGAGGAGGCACTGGTGAACCCAGATGGTGCCTGGATGGTGATGGACTGAGCATTTGGATATAAGCCAGGAGACCCCGGAGGCCCATCTGCTCATCATTCTGCATACCAGGTTGGGTTTCTACTGTTCTAATCCTTTGTAAATTAATTCGTCTTTAGTTTAAACATCATTATTTTATTTTAATAAGAAAACAGATCTAGTTTATTTATTTGGAACAATTCACAAGACTCTGGAGATCAGCTTCCTTCTCAGATTTCTTGGAAGAGGTTTCAGAGGAGCAGAGAGTGTGATAGGGAAAACCTGTAGTTACTGTGGCCAGCGGAGGGAGGCCTGGAATGTGGCAGGCCTGTGCTGAGATCTCATACAGTCTAATTCTCTTCCCTTGATCCTTACAGTGGTATCTTCCCTGATGCTCTGCTGGGTGGACAGTCCTCCCATCCTTTCATTTGTGTGGTGACTGACCTTTCTCCTTTCTATGATATCATAACTGGTTGGTTTGATGGATTCAAATATGAACATAAGAAGAAAATATTTGGGGGGTATACATGGTTTCTATTTTAAGTACAGTTATACCTTGGAATTTAGTCCTTAAAGGTAACAATTATGAGAGCAAGTCAGTCTGGAAGTTGATCACTGTTATTTCATCTTGTCTCCCCTCCTCTGCCTTTCTCTCTCTTCTTCTGTCCCTCCCTTCCCTTCTTTTTCCTTCTCCCCTCCCCTTCCTTCTCCCTCTTCTTCTTTGCTCCCCCCAGTTCCCCTTCCTCTTCTCTTCTTTGGCTTGAGATAGTGCCTTGTTTTGTAGCCCAACTGGCCTTGATCTTTCTGTTTTACCCTTGTAAATGCTGTCATTATCTGTAAACAACACCATACCTGTTCTGAATGTTACCTTTAAAAAATCAGAACTTAGGAGCCCTCGTCTAAAGTAAAATTTCCTCCATTGCTGTGTTCTGTTAGATTATTAAAGAGGTAAATGTTGTTTTTACCCCCATAAGTCACCTGGTTATGACTGATACCAATAGCACAGGACACAGGAAAAACACAGCTTCCTATAAAAATATTGAAGTAGTGTCTAAAACTAGGGACTGTTCCAAATCCCAGTTGACATGAAGGACATAGTACTGAAGCTGTTTTTAGCATTATGCTTGAAGCTAATCCTTTACTTGAATAATTATTTAAGAAATTATTTTAATAAAAAAGCCTCCATTCCTGTAAAACAAGAGTTGTACATCCTAAACTTTTTAAATTCTTGTGTGTGTGTGTGTGTGTGTGTGTGTGTGTGTGTGTGTGTGTGTGTGATGTGCATGTATGTTTGCACATGTGTGTGAATGTATGAAGACCAGAGGTCATTGTTGGGTGTCTTCTTCAATCACTTTCCACCTATTTTTAAGATTTTATTTGTAACTATTTCTTCCTGTCTCTCTATCTGTCCTTTTTCTCTTTCTCTCGGTGTGTGAGCTCTTGCAAGTACATGGTCATCTGTGCCATGGCAGGCAATGTAGAGGCCAGAGAACAACTTTTGGGAGTTCTGGGGATCCAACTCAGGCTTCTGCAAGGCAAGTTCCTTTACTTGCTGAACCGTCTCATTGGCCTTCCACCTCATTTCCTGAACAGGGTATCTCACTGAGTTTGGAACTTTCTGATTCTGCTAGGCTTGTTGAAGACAGGTTTCCACATCCACCCTGCAGTGGGATTACAGACAACTCCCCACCCCCATCTCAAATTCCCTTGTGGTTGATGGGGATCGAATTGAGGTTCTCCTACTTGCATGACAAGCACTTTACTGACTAAGCCATCTCCCTGGGCCCCCTTATTTTCTTGAACATAGAGCCTAGGTCCTCAGGATGTCCAAATTGCTATTACCCTAGTGTTCTGAAGTTAAAGAAAGCTTAATCTCACTTCTGATAGGGTGTTCTGTTAGTTGCCAATGGATCAGAATAGTTTTGGTGTCTCAGATCACACCCCACAGCTGACACAATTGGAACAATGAAAACCAGGAAACCAAAGGCTCTAAAATCAGCTCCCAAGCAGGCAGTCTCTGAGGAAGGAAGCAGCCCCACCACTGCCCGTGCTGCCTGGGCCTTCACTTAGTCACTTGTCCTCGGCTGGGAGCCAGACCCTGGCTGGTGTGTACCAAGGTGTTACGAAGTCTGCCTGTTGTTCTGGGCTTTCCTCTATATTTCCACTCAACTTTCAAGGCTAGGAGAACCCTTGAAGACCCAGGTGAGGTATCAGACCTCCTCTACTGGCATCAGGTATGGCTACCCAAGTCTGCTTATGGCTCCCTCTGCAGGCTTCCTGAAACATCCATCTCATTCTGGAGATAGCACAAGATGAAGGCATTTGTGGGTGCTGAGTCCTCTCTCTGGTTTTATGATTGCTCCTTGCTGTTGCAGTTGTGTTTCAATCCTGCCTCTGTGATTCTTGGAGTAGATTGTCCTGTTTTGGTAAAGACTCAGGTGTTAGAAATTTCAGGAACTTCCGAAATCTATGGTTGCACATGCACAGACATTCTTGTTACCTATCTTCTGCCTTTTGGCCAAGAGGCCCTTCCACTGCTGACCTGGAGGAGCTGCAACATCTGGTCTCAGAGCTCCTTACCAGAGGAATGGGGGCTTGGTGAAGTGCAGTCTAGAACCCTGGAAGCCACTGCTGCCTAGGCTCCTTATGTATACCAGATCTCAGGTCTCCTAGACAGTGAAGGCCCTGGTGGGCTTTAGGTCCACCTGGTTTTCCCCTCCAGCCCTTTTTAACAACCAACGCCTCCATAATGCCTCTGATAAATGGGGTAGAGAATAGGTGAAACACGGTCCTTGCTGGTGTGGAAATATCTCATGATGTAGACGTACCTCAAACAATTTCACAAATGATGAAAGATAGCTACTGTGAAGAGGGAGGAAAATGAAGACCTTGGAACAGGACAAGGGTTATCCAAGAGAAGCTTTCTGTCCTGCACTGAGATGAGCTTCTATTCCCACATGCTGGTAGTATGCAGCTCTCTTGGCTTACTTACGACATCCACCCCCTTGGCTCAGATTTTGATCTCCCCCTAGCTCTGAGTGGCTCTTCTAATCCTTAACAACCTAGCATTTGTCAAGGTTGCCAGCTGGTGGTTGTGTCAGTCAAAGTGTCTCTATAGGACTTGACAAGGCCCTGCTTTTGGCCTGTTCCAGCCTAGTGACTTCTTGGCTTTGTCTTCTGTGTGCTCCAGACTCCTCTCTACTTTTCTCTCTTGGGTGTTCCTGTTCCTACCCTGAACCCCTTGCTGCCTCCTGACTGCTGCTGTCAGCCTCCTTCCCTTTTCACCCTCCACTCATGCCCCAATGATGCATTTTGGCTAGCTCTCAAATCTGTTTTCTCAGCCCCTGGGTCCCATTACTTACAGGAGAGCATCCTGGGGCTGGGACAACAGGCCATTCAGCCAACTCTACTCTGCTGCATCAAAGTGTGGTTTTTCATCTCGAGCTTGGGTCCTTGGGTCTGGTAATGGCTGTTCTTTCAATAGCATGATTGGGAAACAGACCAGAGGGAAGCAGGGAAGAGTGTCATCTTCATCAGATGAGCGAAGGCATTTTGGGAACCAAAAGGGAGGAAAGACATTTGGGGTTGCTTTCCTTTTATCTTTAGCCTCTTTTAGGAGTGATGGCACCAAAGGAAAACCCAGAAGGTTTGAGAGAAGGGATGGGGGCCCTCTGGACACTTGAGTCTTCCCCTCCTTTCACTTGCTCTTCAAGTGTGGTCTCTATGTAGGATGTTCTGCTGCAAGCTAGAGCTGAGGGAAGGTTCCCTTATGCTTTCATTATTGCCCTCTAGGCAAGAGCTGAGAGACTGGCCCTCAGTGCTCTAAAGAGGAGGGGCCACGGTGCTGCTCTCAGTTAATGAGAACGAAGGCAAGCAGAGAAACAAGCTCTTCTGGGCACTCACTCTTGTAGAGAGGAGAGGGGCCAGACTCATATGAAGACTTCACCTTCCTGGCCTGAGAACTGGTTAGGGATACCCACGGCTCAGATGACATGGTATGAGGCAAAAGCTCTCTGTCTTGGAGCAGGATAAATTCAAAGCTGTCGTTTGGAAACGTCACTGTGGCACCACCTGTGGAGCTTGTATGACAGAAGGGTTAGTGCTAGTGGGGACTCGAGATAGGATGTGAGGATGTGTTTCACTTGGACCTGGCCTGATTAGACACAGCTCGGAGTGCCATGACTTCCTCTTTGGCAGCTGAGAGGTGCTGTCATTGGATGCAGGGCCATGCTGGTCACTAGTGCCCTCCCTTTGCAAGCTCCATGTTGGCTCCTTGTGGCTGCTTCTGGGAGCTCTTCTCACCGCGTTCCAAGTGCATTGCGTCTGCGTCTGTGCTTCACTCTCCACCCTTCTCTTCCCAGCACTTGTCACTTGTCACCAACGCCTACCTGGTTGCTAGAGATGTCCCCAGAATCTCTGCGTCCTTGTGTGCTGCCTTCTTACCAAGATGCCCACTTCCCCAGGACTCTACTGCTTAATGGTCGGCAGGCTAAACCCACAGAAGTCTCCTGACTTGAGTGCCACGGTTCTTCCATGCTATTGGTACCCTGCTTACAGTTGTCAGAGGCCACCGTCCCAGCCTTGTGCCTATGGTCCTCAGAGACATCCTGGTTCCTCTGGAATAAAAAACTCATTAGCTCCAAGGTGTATTGGACCTGGCTTCCATCTGCCAGCAGTCCCTCAGACTACCTCCCCCATGTCCACTGCAGCCTGTGGCTTCCTGATACAGCTCTCCCCATCTGCTTGGGTCCTGCTCTCAGCCATGGGAAGTGGGTCATCACCTGGGTCCTAGAACCTGATTGCTTGGTAAAATCCACCTTACTGTGTGATTGTTAACCTCCTGGACCTCAGTTTCTCAATGTGCAAAGCAAGATGTTAGTCCCTCCTTCCTGTGGTGAATAAATCATTGAGCAGTGTGTTTGACGCAGGGTCTGGGGAACAGGATGTGCTAAAGAGTCAGAAGCTGCTATTTGTTGATGTACCATCTGTCAGTGTCCCCGAGTACCTTCCCAGTCTTTTGTCCCAAGCTCAGTTCAAGTTTCTCTATAGGGTGGATGGAGGCTTTTCCAGTGTTGGCTGGGTGCTGGTCTAGCTTCTCTCTGACCCTCACTGCCTCTGTCTTAGAATTAGCACTTGAGGTTTTTAGTCCAACTACATGTTCCCTGGAGAGCAGAAATACCCTTGCTATAGGTGCATATTTCCCCCAAGAAGATAATGTCTCAGTAGCTGTTTTCCCAGCCTCTGGTGGGATGGGGTGGGGTGGGGTGGGGTGGAGCACAAACTGATGGTGATGGATCCTCAGGATTGTGGGTGGTGATCCGACAGACGTGTTCACTCCTGCCTTCCCATTGAGAAATCTTCCTGGTTGTAGGTTCAGCATTGCTCCTCACAGCAATGCAGGTTGGTAACTGAAATATGTGGTTTCTAGCAGGACAGCAGTCTTTTTTTTTATCTAATAAGTTACAGTTAGTTGTATTTTTATGTTTAGTGTGAGTCTATTAAAGTCACTTTAAAACATTTTTTTTTTATGTTTGTATATGTTTCAGGGGCATGGGCATGTATGCTCAGAAATCAGAGGATGACTTAAGGGAGTCACTGAGGGCCCTGGGAATTGAACTTAGGTGTCAGGCTTAGTGGCAAGCAACATTACATACTGAGTTGTCTTCCTGGCCCTCGGTGTTTTTGTTTTTATTTTATTTTTTAAAGTTTAGGCATATGGTGCCCTTTCTGTTAGATGCAGATCAATTAAGGTACCTAAAGCTCGCTCTCTCTCTCTCTCTCTCTCTCTCTCTCTCTCTCTCTCTCTGCGCGCGCACGCGCGCGCACGTGTGTGTGTGTGTGTGTGTGTGTGTGTGTGTGTGTGTGTGTGTGTGTGTGTATTAACCATAATACCTGGTATTGCTGAGGATGCCTCCTGACCTGCCTGCCTTGAGCTGTGATAGTTACAGTGCCCAAGTCCTCAAGTATCTCTGTAGAATGTGAACCTGATGCTACCAGAAGACTGTTGAATCAGGTTACATTCTATAATCTGAGGTGTAGTCTCTTAGCCTGTCTAGAGATACTGACTTAAACACAAAATAGTCTAAATATGAATTTGCAAAGATAAATGCATGCATAAAACAATATAACATTTTTGTAAACATAGTGCAAGTAAATGTCTAGTCTTTTTTTAAAGAATAAAAAAAGTGTGTGGGGGATGGGTATATGCTTGTGAGTCCAGGTGTCCATGGAGTTTAAAAGAGGGTATTGGATCTCCTGAAGCTGGAATTACAGGCTGTTGTGAGCTGTCTGACAAGGGTACTGGGAACTGAACTCAGGTCCTCTGTAAGAGCAGTTGAGTGCTTTTATCAACTGAACTGTTTTTCTAGCTTATATTTCCTTCCTAAATAGTTGTTTTGCCTTTTTATTCTTTCCTGTTAAAGGTTTTAAAATCTACATTTAAAAGTTTGCCTCTAACTTGTAAAAGTTATTGGGCCTACGCAGATGGCTCGGGTAGCACTTGAAGGTCATGTGGGAACAGGTTGGAATGGTAGCTTCAGGCTCATGTTGAGTGCTGGAGCACACATGATAGACCTGCTGACTGATGTAGTGTGGCACTGATCCAGCTGTCCTTCAGCCAGTTGGTTGGTCAATTTTTGTCCCCAAGTCAAGTCCCCAAAACTCTTAGGTTCTTGAGAGAACTCTATAGCAGTGGCTACAAGGGTGACTTAGGAGGATGTCAGACTGCCCATACTTTTCTACCAAGACACTGAGTTTCCAATAGCAACCCATCATTTTGTGACTTCATGGGTTTGAAGAGTGAAAGATAAAAGGAAAGGTTATATCTTGAGTCCCAGAGTAGAACTGCAGTCATTTAAACAGTGCTCTAGGCCAGCTGGAAGTTGCCCTTCCTCTTCTCTCTTGGTGGTGTTCCTAGGTTCTGGAGACTCCAACGCCTCTAGTGAGGTCCTCTTTTCTGATCATTTCTTTAGGTTTTTGTATTGTAGACTGCTTGCATGCTATCCTGAAGCTGGCATGTCCAGGCTACAGGTCCTAGTTAACCATGGGCCTCAGAGCCAGCACAACAAGCAGTTTGCGAGAGCTTGATGCAGGGAGAAAGCTGCTGCAGGTATGGAGCCCAGTGCTGGGTAGTGATTTTACAGCTAATCAGGGGCAACTAGGGGTCAGGATGGGCGTAGGCGTGTTGTCCTCAGAGTCAGAGCAGGTCTTCTCCAGCAGCAGCAGTAGGGTCAGCAGCAGTAATGCCAAGTCAGGCTCAGCCATCATGGTCACATGCTCCACACTCTGTTCTGTGGTGCTGGTGTGTGTAGGTGCTGCTTGGAGATTCTAGACAAGGTACTGGGAGTCTACTCTGGGTCCTGCCCAGTGAGGACTTGCAGCTGTACTGTTTATGATCAGCTCTAGACAGGACATGCAGGGTCTGTATGATGGGAGAAAGCCTAACCTCACCTACCTCCTTGCCCAATGGACTTCTTAAGCTGTCTTGCCCTGTCTACATACTGGCTCCATTGCCGTTCTGTGGCCTTCTGACTGCCTAGTTATAGTCCCTGTTCAGCACTCTCTTTTATAGCCCTATGATCTTCAAGGGAATGCCCAGGGATGCCCAGGACCTAGTCTTTGCAGTCCAGGGTACACAGTTGAAATCTTCCTCTTGGAGCATGTGAAGCACTTTCGTATTAAAAGCCTTAGCATGATGCAGACTTCCGCAGTATCTGCATGATGTAACTAAAGCACTTTCCTAATGCCTTTAAAATGGTATGATGCTGATTTCCTGTTAGAGTTTGGAGAATACCTGTTTCCTGCCATCAGCCATTCTTTTGCTTTTGGAAACTGGTGCATATTTCCATTTTCTCTTCAAGCACAGCATGTGACTTTCCAGGTAGCATTCTGTATCAGAACCACAGACATTCAGACTGATTACCCGGTATGCTGGCAGGCTTTTTTTTTCCCCCTCTCCTGACTGCTCACTGGGAATAGATGCAAGTACATGGGTACAACAGTGAACAGGTTTTGCCAGGTTTGGGCTTATGCTACAGTTGAGTTATTTGGACCCTTTTTTATTGCCAATCAATTTTAAGTATTGTCTTCCCTACTTTGATTAATATCTACTTGCTATAAATACAGAATTTAAGATTTTTTAAAAATTACTGGAAATATTTATTCATGGATTGAGCTTCCTCTTCTTCCCACTCCATGCAGCCAGCTCTTCTTACAGGCTTATGTAGTCGCATCCAGTGAAAAAGCCATTGTCCCAGCATATTGAGGGCTATTATCAGAAGAGGCAATGTGCCTAAGGTTGCAGAACAACTGCATGCTCCATAGAAAATGCAAATAAGATATAAGGAACAAGAGCTTCTTGGGGAAATTGTAGGGGCCAGCACTAGACAGGAGATGCTCAAGGTAAGCCTTCAGCACTCACTGGTTGCAGAAAGTGAGGAAGCACTCAGATACAGCAACCATACATCGATGGGAAGATTAGGGCAACCTGGGAGCACCTGGAGGAGATGCCAGTGACCACAGCTGGAGCAGTTTCAGCAGCGAAAGTAGTATCGGGAGGATAGCCCAAAGTATAAAGTAGACATCTTTGAGTCTGCATGAACATAAACCAGTGTGATTGGTGAGTAAATGAAAAGACAAAGCTCCCTTTCTAGCAGAACCCACAGCCACTGCTGTGATCATGTCCCAAAAAGGGAAGTGGAACACAGAGGCTCATGGGTATGGTGGGGCAGGGCTGCTTTCTTCCTAAGGACACAGGGTTGAAGGGGACAAGGAAGATCTTCACAGAGAAAACCTTGGAAAATATACATCTACCAAATGGTCCAGGGCAGTTCCAAAGTGATGGGTTGGGCTGACAGTATGTAGTTGGATGATATCATGAAGATAGCCCTTGTTCTGTGTGGCCTTTCTTCTGACAACCCAGGCTCCTTCCATCCCTGAGAAGACATAGGGCACATTCCAAATGAGGGTCAAAAATCCAAAAAATACTTGATTCCTTAGTCTGAGAAACTCACAGTCAGGAGGACCCTGAAGAGACAGGAGGACAAATGTCAGGTCTTTGGATGAGAGGAGAACCTGAGGTAATGTCTGAGGAAATCTGACTGAAGTATGAATTTCAGCTAATATTAATTAATGTTGATTTATTAGTTTTAAGAAGTATGCTAATATTATATTCATGATAGAAAAACCTAGCTGTGAGCTGTGTGGATACTTCATGTTTTGCTCAACTTAAAGTGGTTCTAAATATGAGATATTTCAGACATAAAACATATTTAAGAAACACTATTAATTCCTTAGATGTTTCTCTTGTGACTATACCTTCTGCCTCAAGTGAAGATCATCTCATCCTGACTTCTGTTGTTGATTTTTCTTTGTCGGTATCTTTAGGTCTTGAATACTGAATGGTAGTGGCAAGCACACTCTAAGGAACACATGAATACATGTAATGAACTAGAAAATATGACTTATTTCATGAAGCCCCAGAGGCTTTGCTTGCAAGGTCCTCCTGGGAGTGAGGTGTTTACTAGCTTGTAAAATTTTATACATTTTCCAAAAGTGAGAACAGTTCCTTTAGGTAGGACCATTACTGTCAGCTCACATGGAAGATGACATGTCCCATGTGAGATGACAGTAATCTCTTCAATCAGAGATCACATGTTCTCTGATTGATGAGAACAGTTCCTTTAGGTAGGACCATTACTGTCATCTTCCATGTGAACTTCCCTTCTCTTTTCTTTTTGTACCTGCTGGCTTTGAGTGGCTTTGGGCGACCCTCAAAAATCTTTGGTGGTATTGAGTGGCCTTGGTGTTTTCATTGGCCTTGGGTACCTTTGGATGTGTAGATTATGAGTCTTAGTTATCATGAGTAGCTTTGGAAAGGCTTGGATATATATATATATCCTTAGGCAGTCTTGACTATCCTTGGATGGTCTTGGGTGACCTTGGGTATCTTGGGTGGTATTGGGCAGTCATGGTATTCTTAGATGGCATTGGGTAGTTATAGGTATCCTTGGGTGGTCTTGGATGGCCTTGAGTAGCCTTTGAAAGCCCTGAATATCTATGGATATCTTTGAGAGGTTGTGGTAGTTTGAATATGAAATGTCCCCTGCAGACTTTTGGTGGTCCATTGCTAGTGGTATTATTTTGGGAAATCCTGGTGGTTTTGAGAACTGGGGTCTAAATGGTAGAAGCTGGTTACTGATGGTGGGCCTTTGAAGGTTATATTATCCCCTGTCCTGGTCTGCTGTGATGTGAACAGCCTCTGTTTCCTGTTTTCACCACAAAGAACTGAGCAGCTTTGTCATGTCTTCCCAAAATCTTCTGAAACTGTGAACCAAACCTAATATTTCTTCCCTTGTTTATGTCAGATATTTTGGTCACAGTAACACAGAAGCAACTAATATAGAAAATTGGTACCAGAGAAGGGATATCATTTCTGTGACTAAACAGGATATCATTTCTGTGTGGGCCTTAGCTCTTTGGGACTGGTTTATAGGAATCCTATAAGGAGTAGGACCATCAGAAGAGATGATTGCCTAATTACAGTTCACTACAGACATCCCCACAGGCCAGCATGTCTAACCTTCAGTGAGACTCTTCCAAGCTCATCCTAGATTGTGTTGACATTTAAAGTAACCATCACACAATGTATTGCAGGGGCACCATGAAGGACTCTATGCAGGGACATTTCCTGAGTGGCAAGGGGGAACTTAGGGGATTAGATGAACTTTGTCTAGCATCTCATGAGTGGACACCAAGGTTGTAAATACTTCCTATTGTCCTGTTGAGCTTACCTCTAGCCTGCCAGGGAGCCTCACACAAGGTGCTGTCTCCGCATGCTCCTGCAGGTCTTTTGGGATGACTGCTGTCTGCCAGGGGATCTAAGCTTTAGTGACATGAACAGGAAGTCTAGTTTTCCCAAATGAAGTCCTCACATTCTGAGTGCAGCATTGGAGACTGAGTCAAGGAAGCTTCTTGTAGCAGGCCTAGTATGGAGGTGAGTGAAGCTTGCTGGATTTTTGGCTTCCCTTCCTAAGTGGCTTTTCTGTTAGTCTTCCATGCATCATTGATCTTTGCATTTTAATGTTTGGCTATTTGGCTTATGTCTTAGAGGAACTTGAGTTTCATTTTGGCCTTTGAGAATGATGAAAGAGATGAAAGACCTGGTTTCTCTGTTTTCCTCAGCTGCTCCTGATTGGCCCAATCTCTTCTGCTCAGTCATGGAGGTTCTCAGATCACAATTAATTAATTGCATTTAAATGAGGCAACCCATAAGATCCAGTCCCAAGGAAATATTGAGTTATTTTGATCACTGCAAAGATAAAAGCATTCTAAAATTGTATCTTTATGCTCTCTACTAAATTTCTTTCATACTAGTATGGACTGTGTTCCCCTCACCCACTGGGGATGTATTCTGAGATCCTTGGGTGCCTGAAACTACCAAACTTTATAGGTACTGTTATAAATCAGGCCCAGTGCAAAATTAACAGCATTATGTTGAACGATTATATGGTAACATCAAAGCTACCATGCTGTCTCTTGGGATATCTTATTGTACAGTGCCTTCTCTCATAGTGATGGTGTGAGGTGACATAGAGCCTACTTGGTGCAAAGAAGTAAGGTGGGTGATGTGGGCAGTGATAGAACATTGGGCTAGTTGGTTCTTAAACTGTGGCACTGTAACAGTCTATCTGAGTAATTAACAGGAAGGTGGTTTCTACTATGAATATGTATAGTAGACAGGGGGATGATTCACTTCCTAGGTGGGGTAAAACCAGACAATGAGAGATTTCTTTGTGTTTCTCAGAAATGCTCCCAATTAACTGGGCTTTTTGAATATGGTGGTACTGTAGTTGACATTAGGTAACTGTAACCATGCAAAATCAAATGCAAATAAGGACGAGGTGAAGTATTGAATATATTTCTGTGTATGTACCTCTTATCAAGAGCTGGCTTTCTTTATGAAAATGGATTAGAGATTGAGGGCAGACAGTAGACTGGAAATGTGATTCGCCTATCTGCAGAAGTGCCGGGAAACCTTTGAATCTGAACTTACTGAGTTTCTTTTTAGAGTATGCCCATGCCTAGAAATTT